>NC_092860.1:41993545-42225580 GCF_032062135.1 Pyxicephalus adspersus
TTATTGAAGTACAAGTTAGTGTTGTAAGTAAATGTTTAATTGCTTTAATTTTTTACTTACATAATAAGTAATTATCTAATAATGCCATATATATCTAATTTGTTGTGAAAAACACTACTTATATATGAATAAATAGAAATTTTTTCTTATGAATAAATAGAATAAATGAATAAAAAACTTTATTTATGCGAGTACTATTTATTGTTGGCAAGAAAAAATTTTGTGGCTCTTTAAAAACTTTGAAATTTTGTAAATTGTCATTTTTGGCTCTTCCGACTCAAAAGGTTGCAGACCCCTGATCTAGGCACCTTCATCAATCAACACAATTGCTGGGTAAGCCAAGAAGGAAGATTGGAAATCTTATTAGGTTTTTGCCAAAATTCTCTCAAACAAAAAGAGCATCCTGGAACAGGAGTATGGACAAAAAAAAACACCTGACAGGGTTTCTATCCCACTACTAGTATGGTAAAAAAAATATTTTTCAATGTCTATTTTGCGGCTGGCTGTTGGAGAGCTCCTTTCGCATCCACTGTTGTTGGAAAGACAGAAAACAGAGCTCCAAATAGCAGTAAAAATGACATTGATTCTGACCCTACTCCACACTATGCCAAAGTTTTGGCTGTACATACATTATCAACCCCCCACTGATCTTTATTTCCTCCAAATTTGTCAACAGTTGGTGTATTGTGCGCCTTACTGGTGTCTGAACACTTTGAGATTTGAACACTGGACATAGTAATGGCCTACAAAATTGGGCAATTATTATCTTCCAACTGTTGCTGCATTTAGTCATCAGCTTCTTCGAAGAAAGTCAGCCTATTTATAATGCAGCACATTTTAACTTTTACTAAACATTCCCCAAAGGTGTGCACTAATCATTTTAATTAAAAACACATGCACAAGGAAGGTTCACCTAATGAATGTCACATTCACTGCTTTATAAAAAATGCCTCAAAGTATATTTGTAAAATTGCAGTGTTCCCTACAACTGTCTGTCACTAATTATCACTTCCTATTCAATTACTGTACCAGTGAAAATGATTGACTAATTGGCCAGGTCTTGAAAAGACTATGACTTACTCTTCTCACTTTTCTAGCGGTTCACAGTTTTTGCTTTTCTCACATAGAGGATAGCAGGCATTTAGTTTTAGGGTCTAATAACAACTGAGAATTTTGCTGGGTGAATTAAACTTGAAGTTGCTTGACCCTAATCCAAGGCCTGCTTGCCATTCATCAAACTACTTGAAAAGTTACTAATCCCAGCCAATGAATTAATCTGATTTCCAGTTATTTTTTAAGTTGTTGTAACAGAAATAAAAAATGGAATAATACACAGTTACGTGTTTCTACTTATTTTGATCAGGTTACTGTTGCAGCATTATTAAGGGGTCTATTTATACCAAAATTCACTGTTTTCATGTATCAACATTTGTGCTAACGCTGTAAAGAACAAATTATGAATTTTTTTAGTATGTGCAAAATGTTTTTTTTTATGTTAATATTGTTTTTTGCAAGCTGAATAGCATAGGGGTTGTCTAAGAACATTTAAAACTAAAGTTGTAAACGAACATTCACTAAGAAAAGAGAAATAGTTTAAGAAAGTTTGCATATGATTGTTTATTCATATAAATAACCTAAAATAATTTATTGGAGAAAATACCTTTAGATTTTTACTGTGGTCAGTTACCATCAAATAACATTCAGATTTGATATTTTTTCAGAAATGTTCACATTCAGCTCAAGAACACTCCCAATGATTCACAAATAGCAATTGACCTGAAATGCAAAGTTTGCCTTATTTACAAATAACCAGTCTAAAAGCACATTCTTTAAATGATTTGGCATGCAAATTGTTTAATAGTATTCACCTTAGTGTTTTGGGCAGAACAATTTTAATCTCCCATACATGCTAATGTTGAATACAGTAATTATAGTACTATTACCATTCATTCACTATGTAGCATCTGGAAAAGAAACAGAAATAGCAGCAATAGAAATACTCCCCAATACCATTGTTTGGTTCAAAGTTCATTCCACTCACCTCCAAATTTAGGCAGCGACTAACCAACTTTCATTTTTTTTTCCAGTGTTGTACCAAGAGAATAACATAAGACAAATGCCTAAAACTAAATACACATGTAGTATTTTTGACGCTGGAAATGATCTTTCATGATCATTGCAGATAAGAGATGGTGAAAGATGAATGAAAAAGTGATATACCAGATAAACAGGCTCGTACACATAGAGCCTGTTCTGTTCTATGAAGAGGGGAGGGGAGAGCTGTCCTGTCCTCTATTGACATAATTAGCAATTGTGCCCAATCGACTTTCATTTATCTGCCATGGCAAATTAATGAATTGGCACTGGACAACCGATGTACACATGTTGGATTCTCACCCGAGACGAGCACGACCGTTACTTTTAGGTGACAATGAACTGATGTGTGCACACTTTACAGCCTAAGTTGCAAGAGACATTTCTATTGGAGTTTCATAGAAAATGTACAGAGCTCTCACATACAAGGAAGTCACATTTAATACAGATTGTGCTGGTTTCAGAAAGTAACAGCCGGCTGCTGAATAAACTAGAACTAACATTTTTGCTTTGGGCAATACAGCAAAATAAGATAAAAAAGAAAAATGGAAATGTTTTTTGTAGGGCTGAGAAAGAGTGGGTACACTTAAATATATGAAAGTTTATTTTGGCAGTGACCATTATGTGGATCACACTTAAATTTGGTGGTTGGACTGTTAAGCAACTGTGGCCTCAAATCCAACCCAAGTACTTTTCCCCATTTATCTGCTGTGGTTGGCGATACTCCTAGGATTTAATGGGTTCTAGAGATATGTTATGAAAATTACCAAGAGTCAGATATGTAGAAGTTGGAGCCATAAACTTTAAAACTTGTTTTTGGCTAGATGTCTTATGTAACTGTGGGCAGTGGTGGTATGAATCCCCTTCTCAAAAAGGACCCAATAAAATACACCATAATAACCAAGCGGTCTTTCCTTATAGTTGGCTCACCAGCTTCTCAGGAAGATAAATATATAAAGGAACTAAGAAATAAAAGTCAGACCGGTACATAAAATGGTACATAAAAATTACTTCCAGCCCAATTTTTTACAAAATGTATTCAAATTGATTGCTCACTGGTTATACTCTACAGTTTTCTTTTATAAATCATACAACTCAAATATATATATATATTTGCTGGCCTATAAAAGTATTAAAAATCCTTATCCTGTGTTTCATATGGCAAGATGTACTAGACAGCGTGTTTTTTAGACACAATATAGAAATGTAATACTTTCTAATTCCTAAATATCTCAGAGCATGTGTTGCACAAGAAATCTGGCTAACTATTCAGCACTTTTTTCCCCGTCTATCTCCTCTTCAGACGATGACAGAAAGTGTAAGTAGTGTGAATCATCATTCCTCCTTCCAAAGTAATGTTTGTCTTCTGCCTCAGCTTTCCTGTGGAGACTTCTTTCTTTAGGGATGTGTGCTCTTTTCCTTTTGACCTAATTGAGGGCCTCCAAAAACACATACAGATGAAAACATGTCCAACCTCCACTAGTTGTCACTGGAAAATATGACACTCTCCCGATGAAGGTCAAGAGTATGTGTTATGTTTTGACAAATGTCTGAAACCATTAACCAACACAGCTCCGAATTCTTTAGGCTAGGAAGTAATGATTTCATAATTGCCCTGTGTATCAATGTCAATCAGCTTGGTGTGTAACAAGTGCTACGTTGTCCTTAGAGACATTTTTCTGGAAATAATGTAAATGTTATCTTAACCTACTTTGTGTTAAGGTTACAATATATATGCAGAACATGAACGTGAATAATATACATTTCCTCAAGTTCTAGTTAATTAAGTGGTAAAAGCAAGGTTTAAGGTTTTATAATGCAGGCTCGGAGCCTTCATATCCCAACATTTACACTGGTAATATAACCACAAGTAAAGTATTGTCAGATAGGCCAACATAGCATATGTACATACAGCCCAACGAATGAGAGACAGATAGATGGATAGATAGATAGATAGATAGATAGATAGATAGATAGATAGATAGATAGATAGATAGATAGATAGACAGATAGTGGTGCCAGACAGATAGATGGATAGATAGATAGATAGATAGATAGATAGATAGATAGATAGATAGATAGATAGATAGATAGATAGACAGATAGTGGTGCCAATGCTAAATATAGCTTATACAATGTAAAAGCATGACATTGCTTTACAGTAAATATAGTTTACAAATTAGTTATGACATCAGTTAATAAGCAATAGGTAAAATGTCTGGTCCCAAATCATGACTTTGCACCCATTTGTCATGACAGCTACTTTTAAAAATCAAAAATGCCAGGTCTAATTCATATAAAGGTAAATGGTTGAGGTTGATTCTAGAGACCACTGGTGTAGGGCATCCGGCCAAAAATAAGTTTTAGATTCTATGGCCATAGCTTACATAGCTAATTGTGGATTACATAATTTGCAGTCTATTACTATAGAGCTATGCAGAAATGACACTAAAGTCAAACAGCAGACAGAAAAAAATACAGAAAATATACAATTATCTTAATAGGCAATAATGAGGTAGTCGTTGGCTCAGCTATAAATGCATAATAGGCAAAATATTAATTTTAAACTGCTAATTCTTAGGTTGTTAAAAACTAATCACCGCATTGACCTTGTAGGTAGAACTAAAATGATGTATTTTATAACGTCACCTGGCTGTATATAGAGAACAGTCCCTGTGTAATGTCATACCACAGAAGTATACTACCAAGGAATGAACAGAATTTTGAACATGGAAGACACACTTTTTAAGAAACTTTTTTTATATGAACTATTAACATATATATAATGATTACTAACTATATCTTGCACATTTTAAAATCCCACTTTGGTTAACAAAAAGAAGCCTTTTCAAGATCTTTAACACTTCCACATTGCTCCATAAATAGAACTTCTGCATCCCTACTACAAATATTCAATTGTTGATATAAAATCAGTTCAAATCAGAGTTTATTATCTTCAATTATTCTAAGGGTACCAAAAAACTTGCATTCAATTACAGAAGGAAAGTCATTGCACAATACTACTAGGTAGGAAGGAAAACTTGCATATGTAACAGTCAAAAACTGCTGTCTCGTGCATAAATGTTTGAAAAACCTTAGGGATTAAAAAACAGATATATTTATATTTAACATATGGCATATATATATATATATATATATATATATAACATTTGTGTCTAAGAAAACTAACTTTGTATATTCACCCTTTAATAGTAAGGTCACCCCTGAAATATTTATTACATACATATTTAGTTTTTCCTTTTTAACTACTTTTGTTAAAAGCAGACTGTATAAAAGCCTTGCATAATACAAATGTAATAGGTATGCACCACACCTTTTTAATGACTAATGACCTCATATTCATTTACCACCTTTTATTTAATACTTTTATTACCATGCACACAACAAACCACATAAAACACAAAATAAGTAGTTTCATAACAGAATATAATAAGAAATTGTAGAAGGACACATTGTATTATTCTAAACAAAACCTTACTTTGATAAAGTGTTAAATGAAAGCTACATAAGGAATTACAGTTTCAGCATTATTTGTTTAACATGCAGACACTCATAATTTGCAATATTTTTGCTAAACAAAAACTGAACTACAAATATTCCATTCAGCATGGATGCTATTCAGACAAAAACCGCAAAGTAAATCAGGAGGTCTGACTATTCCTAGACATTGTAATCAACATCAAACCTATGTTATTTAATGTTATTTTGTTCATCCTTCTGGTAAAAGCTAACATATGTTAACCTTTTAATGCAGGGAACGAGCAGCAAGTTAGAGTACAAACTGGATTAAAAATATGTTTCTGATTATTGCAGAATGACAGGGGTGAATTATTATACGTCTGGAACAAATGAATATAATTTGTAAAAGGAACTACCGCCTTTTTTGTCATCTGAGAGTATGAAGCATTATGTGAGTTCATGTGTAAATGCTGAAGCTCACTTAGGTGAAGCAGATCAAATGGTGAGGTGTCCAGCCAAGCAACATTAACTGCCATGTCTCATGTTTTGTCAGAAGATAAAAGGAGACACCAGCTGGTTTCCACCAGCCATATCAAGAATTCTCCTATGCTTGAGACGTAAATAGCCCAGTCATTTTTTAACTGGGTATTTAAGGTCAACTCCAGATAATAAACAAAATTCATAACTGAAACAATAATACTGTCTCTGTTTCAAGGTAGAGTTTCTCCAGGAGGTTACTATGGTTTTTTTTTGAGCAATGGGTAATGTGTGCCTTTTAGGTCAGTAACTACTGACACCAAAGTCTTTTTTGATTATCTGGATGGGTTCCATTCTACCAAATGACCAGAAATGTGGGAGGCAATCTTCCTACTGACCACCACACTAACGTACTATGAGCTGTGGATATAGTTAAATAAATTCCTGGAAGACTTGAAAGTTATGCAATAGGGTTACTTATGTTAAAAAGGAAGAGAAACACTGGTCTAGGAGATTATTGTGTTGAAATACTAAATAATTGCAAAACAAATTCAAATCACCAGTCATGATACCTATGTATAGTTCGGCAATTAAATTCTGGCCATGAGCAGTTACATGAACCATTATAGTTTACGCCATTTTTTCTCAACCTTTTTAACATGGATGAAAAAACTTTCAGCTCCATGAGGAACCAATACTATGATTACTTCATCCACAACTCACAGTATATTAGCCTGGTGGTAATTGGAAAGATTGCCTTCTACATTGCTGACCAGTGGAGAGAATGCCTCCGTATCAGGTAGCCAAAAATGATCATTAATGCCAGTGGTAACTGACCTGATATGCACAAATTGCTAATCCTAACAAATTCCAAAAACCTGCCTCACTAGTCCTATCAAGAGCCCTCAGGCCTGATGCAGGGAGCTGGCTCTCCAGGAGAATAATATCAAAATTCCTCATTTGGTTGATGTTATTTGCATGAATAATGCCCAAGATAATGCCAGCTTGTGGCGCTGAGGCTTCACGATTGAAAGATTTCAATCAAAGTCCAATGTGCGAAAAAACTGGGCCAGTAATAGTCAGAATGTGGCGGAAAGGTTAGATGATGCTGGATGTCTACCAATCAAGAAAACAGAGGGGTCTATCTGAGGAGAAAAAACAAAGCAAAGAAAAAAATCAGGTTTCTTTAATTGCCATTTAGCACAGTGTGGGGTGGCAGGACTGTCTAAGTCTCAGGACTGAGCTGGATAGATGGGGGGGTCATTCCCCCAAGAATCGCATAATAGGTCATCCTTTGTAGATAACTGAATACGCTTGTCATTGACTTTCTATTGCAGTGGTATAGCCATTGCCAGATACTGAGTTCATCCTCTTATGGTTCATTCTGCACACCCTGAATACAATATTAATATATGATTAGAATTTTTGTGTCATTGTATTACTGTTGCAGAATATTACCATTTATGCCACCAGTAATGAGAATGATAACATTCATTATTCCACATCAGTCATTGCGGCAGTGACAGATGTGGGAAATTATCTGGTCTTACCATCTGCGCTTTCAGTACTGAGTGACATAATGGAGATATATACAACATTTCATATATGTCATTGTCTCTGAAGAATCCTGATGTTAAAATCATCACCACTCCCACTAAACCCTGCTTCCATTTAACACCATATCTTGGCTCATACAATACATTACCATGCCATGACATATTTTTAGGGCAAGTGAAGGTAGTTTGCTGCTTCCTAACAGTTAGTACATTTGTACCAGCTCCGATGCGGAGGTTTGTATACTCTTCAAAGCCATGTACAGTATGACCAATACACTCTCCTTTACATTTCACTTTATTAGTCACAGCACTTTTTTCCAATGTACATGCAGTCCCTTCTTCTCCTATTCACTTGGTTTTCTCTCAATTCCTTTTACTAAAGGAATTTAAGCTGTTCGTTTACTAAGGTGAATCACTTTACAGGGGATATTTGTAAATGATGTGCATTCACTTTGCAACGAATACCTAATCATGTTCAGGGAAAAAAAAACACATGAGTGGATGCTTGAACCTATCATTAATTTTAGCTCATTTACTATGCTAAGTGAAATATCCCCTGCAAGGATATAATGCACTTTGCGATGTGTAAATCTTTGATTTCTTTTAGTAAATGAACCCAAATGAATCTTTTGTTTAGTCAAATGTGCCCTTGATCAGTACCACTTAACCCTACTCCACTGTGAACCTTTTCTTTTGACCCAAACGATTCAGGGATTTTCTTGTGGACACAGCACAGGTTTAATTTGATATTTCCCCTGCCCTGGTTTCTTCTTCCTCCTCATTAATATGCTTATAACAAAAACTTTCTGTTCCCATTACTTACTTAAGACATCATTACTAGGTCTCTGTTCTTTTCTTACCAGTACAGGTAGATCGTGGGTCAGCAGGGTGCTTTACATTCCTGAAACAACACAGAACCTTTCTTCATTCAGACCTCTTTAGGAAGCCCTGACATGTAGTACTGAGCCTTCATGAATGAAAGAACTGATATCTAATAAATGAAAGGGGTGGACCAGGAACAGAAAGACTCGGAATATGGATGCCCATCTGTCTAAAAATTACAATGGTTCTTTCTGACTTGTTACAGCTTCTATTGCACATTATAAGAAGTTCACAGTCAGCAGTGAAATCAGCCATTTCAGTATCAGTAAAGAGCCTTTATAACTGTGCAACATTGAAAGTAGGAGTAGCTGACTGGAGGTCAGCTTTAAACATATTTTATAATAGTTTTGTGATATATAAATAATTAATTGTACAATTTCTTGAACCAAATATTCTGTATTCGAAATGTGAGTCATAAAAGGTTTCTGCTGAAGAATCTTAAAAATGATGCTGCAAATAATTTTCAGCTATTACAGGGATGCCGTCTCTGTAGCAGCTCATTTAATTCAATTAGGGACAGAGAGAGCTATTCATTTAGCCTGTTTAAATACACATTTCATTCCTTATATTAAGGTTTCTAGGACATATGTCACCAGTAAATGTGTAATTTAATAAAACTTTTACATCTGTTACGGAAGTGGTTTGAGTGCTCTGTAACCCGAAAGGTAAATTAGATCTTCCTATTTACGTTTTTTACTTTTAAGGTAATATTTTCTGCCAAAACATATAGGGTTCTATTTATAAATGTTTTCATATAATATTCACCAATTTTAATTTATAATGTACACATTTTTCACATTGAATTTAAAAAATAAATGTGTGAGTAAACTGTTACTCATGATTCATACGCATTTTTCAGAATTTCTAGTTTGGAAGCACACAAGAGAAGGTATGACCATAGGACTGTATGCCCAATTAGAACTTGCATGCACAAGGCAGGTAAATAACCAGAATAATAATGCAAAGAACATAAAATTGATTATGGTAATTCCAAAAGTGTTCTTCATCGTGTTTCTGTACTGCAATATACACTACATTAAAAAAAGAAATCAGGGTTGTTGTTTTTTTTTCTAAATACTTAAAAAAAAAAGAAAGAAAGGGGAGGTCTGCACCCTGAATGGGAGGCCCAGAGCCTCCTGGGATACCTACGTCACGTATTCCAGGGGGCTTCAGACTGCTCCTTCTGCACATACCTGACATCGGGAATGAGCAGAAGGGGAATTTCTCTCAATGTAACAAAAAAATTGCCAATCTCACTTGGTGAAATTAGGTGGAAGACTGGTGAAACTGGAAGACAAAAGAAGAAGATGGCGGCGCCTGGTGGATGTCACTGAACCAGATGAAAGCCACTTATGCACAGATAAAAATAAATATAAATGTATTTTTTTTTATTTTAATGATAGTTCCGCTAAAGTTACATGCTAAAGTTTTATAAAAGCATCCCTCCTTTCTGTGGCTATTGAAAGCAGACCCAAACAAGCCTTTTATATAAGGTAACAATTACCCACTTTTTTTTGGGGGGGGAAGGTTTAGTACTCTTTTCTTAAAAAAAAAAAAGTAAAGCCCTTCTTATTCTGTCTTGATTGGTCATCAAGACAGTATGGGAGTCCAGAGCCTCCTGGGATACATATGTCACGCATTCCTGGAGGCTTCTGGCTGCTCAGGCATGCACAGAAGGAGCTTTTTCAAAAAAATGCTCATCTAGCACATGCCAAGTGCACTTTTTTCCCATCTATGTCACCTGATCTCTCGCCTGAGCAGTGCAAGATCAGGTGACGTAGACAGAAGAGCGAAGAAGGGTAAAGAAGATGGCGGCACCCGGAGCTTTCCTTGCAACGGGACGAAGGAGGCTACCCGGTTTACTTCCCCCTTAATGTGACCTTACATATGTGTATTAGCTTGTGCCAAGGACAAGGTTAGCAGCAGGTGACACTTTTAAGACTGGTGAGTGTCCTAAATTATATTCTGGCATCCGGAGGAATGAACCTTTAAAATGGATGGCATAGCCACCTGGCCAATTACAGTTATACAGTATTTCTTTATTCTAATTATTCATGGGGTAATGCAGTAATCTAGTATTCTAAATTGTTGTACAAATTACTCTGCCTTCTGTTAATATGTAGCCTTATAAAATAAAGTATAATGGCTGTTTTTAGAAGTAACTATTCTAGATAAAGACAATGATGTTTTGTTGCACATTTACCAACTAATTTAAGAACAAAGCTTATTTGGTAGGGAATTGACTCTAAAACCATGTGACTGATTTTAAAGTCCTGCCTGTTTTAGTTAGCTTACCAGCTGATTAGTTTATGTCTTGTGATTACAGATATTTTTTTATATTGTCTTTATGTGAACTGAGTCAGCTTGTATTTACTTTTGCCAAAGGACATGCTGTACTTAAAAGACTGTGGAACAAAATGCCAGTTGTATTTTATTCATTCATAAAAAATCAGGTTTTCGACTTCAGTTGAGTTGTTTACATGGCATTTTATTTACCATATTTAGGATCTAACAATTCTTCTTTGGGCTGAACCTTTTTGGATCCAAATCCCTGTATTTCTCATTTCTTCAACTTTCCATTTAATAGGTCTCTTTAAAAAATAAAACAATTTGCCTGTACTGCACTATTGGGTAACTTGGATCTGATTTAATAAAGCTCTCTTCACAGAAGTGAAGCTAAACTATCATGGGAGAACCTGGATGATCCAGCAAACCTGGAAACGATTGAAAACGTTTGCCAACTAATAGCAAATGATTTTTAAGAAATCCATTCGAGGTTTGTTGGAATGTTAAAGTGAAAGCCCTACTGTTACCAGCCAGACACTCAATCTACGGCAGACAGAATAGTGTATTAGAAATAAATTACAGCCCAAATCTTTCACGTCCATTGGACAGTATTCATTAGACAGTGAAAAAATGTATAATATAAGTCACACAAATATTTAGGTTTCCACTGACATCTAAATCTGTTAATGGAAAGCATTGTTCTAAATCCTAAATAAAATCTACCATAACATAATGAAAGCATTCAACATTTCTGGAGAAAAACATACTAAAATTTTCCCATCAATGTGATTGTGGTTTGGTATCTTGTATCCTTTTGATTTTCTTTTTTCATCTATCACCCAGATGTTACATGCTTAAGCCACATGTCTTACTGTACTCACAGCTTTACAAGGCAACACAATAAGGAAACAAAGATGTTTTTGTATTGTTAAGTTATGAAAGTTTGTGTGCTTGTCTGTTTTTGTGTGTGTTGGCTTATGGCTTTTTTTCAGAAGGTGTGGAGCTATGAGACTGGAGATTCAGGATATTTAGAAAATCTGCGCTATCCCCTAATTTACAAGCATGCAAGTCTATGTCGACGTGTTGGTCTATGCCCTTGCAGCTATGGTGGAGCTTTAGGAAATCTGCCTTATGAATACAATTGCAAGTTTGCAAGACTTTGATTTGTTTCAAATCCATGTAATGTTCAAGCCACTACTCATGAACCATAAAATTAAGAAAATGCTAGTTCCTCCATCAGTATAACCCTTCCTTCTCTAACCCATCTACTTATCTAAAGTTTGTGGTGGGGAATAAAACTTTAATTGGGGCACTGGGGACTTTAAGTTAAACAACAGGAGGGGGGGGGGGGGTTAAGATTAGCCATTGGGCAGGGGACTTATATCAGACCTGTGGAGTTGGAGTTGCTACTTTTTATACAATTTTGAACCATAGTAAACCTCAACTGAGTGACATAGACGTTGAGTACTGTTCAAGCTGAACTGTGCTTGGCACAACAACGGCACGATAAACCACACAGTAATTAATAGGGGTGCCTGGGAGTGGCTAGCAGCGGTGGTTTTCAGTCAGAAAGGGGCCTTAACATTAGGCACCAGAAAGGGGCTAAGGGTAGATAGACACTGGGCAGGGGAGGGGGCGGGTTAGGTAAGGCACTAGTAATAAAGGGGTAAAGGTTAGGTACCAAGAAGGGGTTCGGGGTTAACATCAAGCAACATTATGTGTTTTTTGCATAATCTGACAAGGCAGCACATAACCTACTTCAATAACTACAAAACAAAAGTAGGTAATGTGTTTACATTTTCTGCAATCTTTCTAATGTGTACATACAATCTGGTTAGAATTCTTCCTTTTATTTTTTTTTGCAGTACAAATAGACTTTTAGTTCCATTTTGGACGAATATTTTTTATTAACAAACATACAATTTGGTCATTTCAGGCTTCTATAAAGGTGTTAGATGTTGTTTAAAGTTAAATTGCAGTTGCATCAAACAGATCACTAACAAAATTAGCAGCTGCGTTAATCTTGTAAGTTATTTTGAAAGCTAGCTTGCCATGTTTTGCCTAACTGATGCTGACAATGCTCAATTTAGTGAAACTTCAAAGAAAATCAACTGTAGCCTGCAGCCCTGTCAACAAATTTTTAGCATAAGCCTTTAATGAATGCAACAAAACTAAAAATAGACTAATCAAGTTAAGTTTATATAATTTACCCAGCTTCCATTTATAAGAAGCTGTGTGTTCCTAATTTGTGCTGTTATTTTACCCATCGGAGATTGTGTTTTCAATTATCATGGCTTGGTGAAATACCAAATTTTACAAATGTTTATCTTTCCATAGTTGCTTCTAAGTTTTTACACACCTGATTGACAGTGGTTTTACCAAATTCTCTCGCTTGTCAATTCCCTTGTCTTTCATTTTTAAGTGGAGCTCTAGAAAGATACAAAATATTATTTAATGCATTCATTTAAACAAATCATTACCCAATTAAATGAATCTTAGAATGAGTCCTAGAATGGGCCTCTGCACAGCAACACTCAACAATAAGTCTATGCTGAAGTGCAGTGCAGACCTATTGCCAAAGACAACAACGTACATGTAGAAAGGAAGAAAAAAGTGATAGGCTTGTTCTGCTGTTCCTTTATTGTCCAGTCAAAGGACCTGAGATGCTCATGCAGTATAACAAATACCCTTGTCTCTTCCATCTGGTTCTGTAAATCTCAGAAGTGGCAGGAAAACAATCTCAAATCCTTTGGCAGGCAAAACAACTTCCAAGTATATATTTTTTATTACCTGAATGTTTTAAAGAAACGCTTTGGTTATAGTGCTGAATATAACTGATGACACGTAGGAACAATGATGTATTTCAGATATGAAAACTAAGCATTGAAAGGAAAGCATAAGCATTGTAAGGAAAGTGGACGTGCAGCTCACTTGAGTCCTTAATGTTTGCAAAGGACATAATAAAATGTATCCAGAAAAGCATTCAGAAAGCTAAAAAATAGAGAAGTGATCTATTAACATAATTCATATTAATGCCAGATAATTTACAAAGGAGGACCAATCACCCTCCAACCACTCAATAACTTTTGCAGCATTTTACCACTTTTGGCAGAGTATCATTGTGACAAATAATCTTCTTTTTTTATTCCATGGGTTATCAAAAACCAGCCGTGTGACAACATTACTCCATAATGTAAATGCTATTCTTAAGGTACCAACTGACCCATTCAGGTATTGATATATCTTCTGATATAATAAAAGATCAGTTGTAACCAAAATTGTAGCAGCTTTGTCTATACAGCTTCTCATCTCCTACTCCTGTAAAGGCTGTCTATTTATTTTGGTAAAAATTGTTGCTCTAATCTTCCTGAGAATATATTTGGTTATTAAAGGGTTTCAAAGGGACCCTCTCTATAACTTATTTGTTGGCACCTAATGATGAACACAGTGAGTCTGATTTATATTTCATATATATTATATATTTCTTATATTTGCTTTCAAATCCTGCACCAGATTTATTCCAGGTTTGCTGGATCATTCAGGGTAATTGATCCAGTCTATCTTCTCCATTCTTGGAGAACTTTATTAACTTAGTCTCAATGTGCCCTGTTTGTTATAATAAAGTATTAATAATCTCTTCTTTAGTATATTAGTCTGCAGAAAACATTACTAGTCCCATTGCAACGTCCAAGCCTATTTCTTTCATACAAATGTATATCTTGAATAAGAACAGAAACCTTTACCTCCTGCATCTCCATACACATATATTCATAAAAACTAAAAGTACAATAGATGGTGTACACAGTGGAATCATACCATTGACTAAATCAAAATCTATGCAATAAACATAAATATGTTTGCATAAACTGTAGTAAATCAGCATGCCTTTCACTAATCTAATACACTTTAAAAAGTAGGTTTTGAAATACGATATTCCAAATTACATAATTCAGTTATAAAGTTTAGTGACCTGAAGAGATTACACTGGATTTAAATAGATATCAAAAAAGCTTTAATATATTTTTCATTTGAGATGAAAGTAACCACTTTTTCCTACCATAGACAAACGTGTACGTGTAACATTGGACAACATTTCAGAATCATGCCTTAAAAGCGAATCAGAAACGTGTAGAAAAAAACTGTCAAAGATGTGTACGTTTTTACAAGAAAAAATAGAATTCATGTGTCCTTTGTAATGTAATGTTATTACAAATGACCTTACAAACCAATCTGCAGATGCTGTAATTTTGTTCAATTTTCTAAAATTGCCAAACGTTCAACATCTTTTCCTGGCAATTGGGCAACCTAGAGGTGATGTACACACCACATAGAATAATCCTTTAAATCCTTTTCTCTGCTGATGTGATTGTCTTTTTAATGTTAACATACAAGTTTTTCTAGTTGTAGGACAATGTCCAATGTAAAAGAGTACAGATATGTGTACCTTAATTCTCAAATCATATATTCTCCTAAATATTTCAATCTTCCAGTTGACGCATTTATGCCAAGCTCCATTTTAATATGAAATACCATTCTCTAAAACTATATTATTTACATATCTGTATTGTAAAATTTAAAATCCAATGTTAATTCAGCTTCTATCAAACTAGATTTCCTGCCAGAACCAAAGTTATATTACTTGTGTTGGTATGGCCATGTTCTTAAATCCTTAAAAATCCAAGCTTAGTTCCTTGGCAATACTATGCCACCATCAGAAGCGATTAAATCCTCCAGCATTGCTCCAACTAATTCCACAGAATATTACAGTAACTGGGCATGCAATGTGTTATAAGTCCCCAAAGCAAAGCCTGGCAACCTCCCTTGCAAACAATCTGCCACAGGCTATCACCTTACCACAGGCGATCTGGCGCCATACAGTTGCCTAATCAGGACCCAATGTCCAGCTTCTAATGCAGTTGGCAGGGAAAAACTTTTTGTCTTGTAGCATTATTCTTCTTATTGACTTTCCCACAACTAGTGAAAAGTATAAACACTTTTAACAATCTTGTTTCTCCCAGAAAGTATTATGTGTAACCACAGATACATCAAAACCAACTGTAAAAAGCCTTAAGAATGTGGAAAAAATGTTTGATTTGCTTTTGAAAAAACTCACATCATTCTTGAACAACAGAAAGAAAAAAAATGTTATAGTACATTTTAGTATTTTGGAGCTGTAAATATAATGTACTTGATATTAAAACCATTTACTTTGCTTAAAGGTTCATGTAAGGTTGTTTAATGTTGAATACAGTCTAGATCAGCCTTTCTTGACCTTTTTACCATGGCGGAACCCTTGAAAAATGTTTCAGGTCTTAGAGAACCCCTGCTATAATTACTCAGCTTACAGTAAATCCACAGCTTACAGTAAATTAGTGCAGTGATCAGTGGGAAGACTGTCATGCATACAGATAGCCATAAAGATATTTGGTGTCACTTAACATGACCTGCGAAGTCCAAATTGCTCATGGTTCAAGGTACCCTTAGCAAACTGGAGGGACCCTGGGACTCTACTGACTCAACATTTTATGAAACACTGGTCTAGATTAAACTGCTTGTAATGTTAATACATATAGCTGCCATCAATTGTTGGTTACGCTACATAGGTAGATTGACAGTTCACTTAAGAGATAATAGGTGCAGATTGAATTGGGAAAAACCCTCCTGAGCCATAGCTTGGGTTGAGGAATATAGTTTATAGTGTTAACTCTGGTTGGAGGTTGTACGTCTTGGGCTAATGCTGGTTAGGGTGACACTTCCCGATGCAGTCCTCGGATGTCTTTCACGCATCCATGCTGGTGGATTTGCGAATGACGAAGGACTAACAACTGCAATGCAAGTGAAGGGAGTGCAGCGTTTGCAGTGCAGTGCAGTTTGCTCCTTTTCCGTCCTCCCATCTCCCTAGAGCAGAAGGGGATTGCATGTACAGAGCTCGTTCATGCATCTTTCAGTCTTTTGTCTTTAGTCTTTTCAGATCCTTTCCAAAGACAAAAATCCAAAATGTGTACAAAGCCGTAGTCTGTCTCTATAGTGTATTATTTTGGAATGGCTTAGTCTTTCTGTACCATTGTCAATTTATTGTAATCTGTAATGTGAGCAGTTTCTGGTAGTCTGTCCTTCACTACTGTATGTCAACTTAGTTTTAAAAACAGATACAGGGCAGGAAACGCAGCTGTCTACCTTATAATATAACCTTATAAGGGATATCTGCATTTCATGTTTTTACATCATTCTTTTTGCTAACAGTACACGTGCCTTTAAGATGTTGTAAGCATAGAAATTGAAATGGAGCTTACTTTCAGAAGTTTGAATTATATACTGTGTCTGCATTCAGTCTGTCTGGATACTATGATATAACTTCTCCTTTCTAGACTGACTAGAAATATTATTATTTTTCATTGTCTGACTTAGTTACAGTAGCTACAATCAGGAACTAAAATAGGAAAGGTCAGGGCAGGTGGTGTTTAGGTAGCATTGTAAAAAGAGAAGAAAAAAAACAGAATCCAGAACTCAAACTGAGTTAGAATCAAAATGACAGAAGGAAGAACAGATGAAAAGCTCTAATGCACAAATGCAGCAGGAGGAACACTTCAAAATTCAAGTTCACTAACACCAATAAAGCTCTTATATATCTCTTGGGTGAAAAGAAATATGCCAAGTTATACTTCAGATAGAGACTACACATCAAAGCTATGGTGAGACCTCTGGAATTGCAAAAAGTTTACTTCTTGTGTTTCACTAGAAAAAAAGATGTACAATGTGCATATCAGTTGTTACAGCCTAAGCCAATGCCACACTTATTACAGAGAAAGGAGAGAAGAAAAGGGGGGCTCTTTTTGGGGTACCTGTATATTCAATTTCATGAAAATATATTTTATTGAAATAATCATATCATATCATTCTAACAACCCATATATTGTGTATATTCATCTATTACATAAAATCAATTATAAAAAGTTGTAAAAAATTTCTAGAAGAATGGTAATTAATGATTCACTCCCGACGCATTTCGCCCTAAATGGGTTTCCTCAGGGGAATATTGAGTAATTTTTTTAAGAGCTAAAAGAGTTCAATGAATAATAAATATCAATTAGAATTGTGCAATGATATACATTAATTAATTCAGTGCTATTGCATTTCAAAAGGCATATAAATATTGAATGCATGATTAATTGAAAACATGGCATGACATGATTAATTGAAAACATGAAAACTTTTCACCTGATATTACAAACTTGGATAACATATAGTCCCCTTTTCCATCAACACATATAGTACACAATAGCAATTACACCAATATGGCAAACAGTTTTTTATGGGGAAATGCAGGTTTCCAAATATAAATAGTACATATATAGTGATGTTTCTGGTAGCCAAAAGTGGAAATGGGTGAGTTTAATTTTTAAAATTTTATAAAGATACTTACATAAAAAGTGTACAACTAAGATCAATCAGGAGAGGGAGAGAGGTGTAAAAGCATATTGATGGGGGTATTTTGTTATTGATGGGAGTATTTTGTTAGGGGACCCCAGGTCCCTATTAAGGGGCCTCACGCCCCTGTTTAGCTCCTACTTAACTGAAAAAGAGAGGGTAAAAAGGAAAAAGAAAGAGGAAAAAAGGAATAATCATAGTTGATATGCCAATATGTGAAAATTGATTCTCACAATGTGATGGTGTTTATATAAATTATTTGGTAGTCAATGATAGAGTTCCTATCTATTGATTAGGTGGACACATACATTTCAGGTAACAAGCGACTTTATGAAAGAGCATATCCCACTACGAATATGCAAGATTGGATTCTCTTCCAGATAAATATCCAGTATCACTGATAAGAATGGGAAGATAGCCTATTTGAAAACCATAACGAAATTATTATTAAAAACAATATCCTAATAATTCTTGAGAAGGTTACCACAACCAAACCTCAACTGAATTACTTATATATAAAGTGCTGCAAAAAGAGTGGTACTTATGAGCGTATAATGTAGTGGATACTAACATTAGTAGAGAAGAACACCCTCCTACTGCACCTCAATTCACCGGGAAAAAAACTTTTATTTCCACTTCCCTTAAATAGATAGGAAAGCCAGAACAAATCATTAATTAGTACTTGATACACGTGGGGAACCGCCCACGTGTGCACTGGAAATACCGCAGTTCAATAATCCTAAAACCCATTGGCCTCTAGTGAGTGAAAAACTTTATAGAAACTTTCTTCAGCGCATCTTCTCCTCCAAAGCATATGGGGGATATGACGTGTGATACATCACTTCTGATGGTGGAAGTGTGTCACTCCCGTCTGTCTATTGGCGGAAATGCTAGGAGGCTAGTTATTTGGTCCACTTCCTCACTACAAACCAGAGAGGAGAAAAGAATTGGATAACCCTTGTGTTACTTTACCCGGTACTATGGTGGGAGAAATGACTCCCCTTTGAACAGGGTGCTGGGTAACCAAGAAAGGGTATCCAAATAAGACTTATTCACTTTTAACCCTTTTACATGGGGTATGCTACAATAATGAGTCAACATCAATAGTAACCAAAATCGAATCAGGTGGAATATGAAAACTGGATGTCATTTTTAGTAACTCAGTAGTATCTTACTAAGATAGAAGGGTAATGAGGTCACAATTGGTCCTAAATTGACATCTATTACTTCGCTTGCATTTGAGGTTAAGAAGCCAATTCCAGAAATTATTGGTCTTCGTGTTGGATTTTTAAGGCTTTTATGTACCTTCGTCAGTGAATAAAAGGTTGCTATCATTGGGAATCAAATAGTAAGGTAATCCTTCATTTCTGTCATCAATCAATAATACCTGATTGGGAAGCTGAACGAGCAATATAATAATATTCTTCGTAAAACATTTCAATCTCTGAACCTAAAATAGGTTGATACCATTCTGAGTTCTCTAATATTCTCAAACAGATTTGTTCATATTGATCTCTGTTCATTACCACAATGTTGCCACCCTTGTCAGAGGGTTTTATGATAATGTTTTTATTTTCTCTCCATTTATGTAGAGCTTTTCGTAAATTAGGTGTTTAATTGTCTGTAGACCTTGCAACCTGTCTGTAACTTGTCATTGTCCTAAGTAACCAGTCTGACAAAGGTGGCAACATGAGGATAGGCTGAGAGTGTAGGAAAGTAAGTAGATTTTGGGCGTCTCACTAGTACAGTCGATATTAGTTCTCATGGTGTAACTAAATCTTCAATTTCCTCCAATTCATTTTCTTCTAGTAATTTACATAATGTCTTAAGATTTTAAAATCTTAACAAAAAAACACGTTCACGGGGGAAGATTTGTCAAACATAATCTTAGGTATCAATCGTCTTGCGAACAGATTGATGTCTTTTATACATTAAAATTTGTCTATATTAGTAGAGGGGCAAAAGGAGAGATACAGTTGAAGCAGCTCTGTTTCATCTGTCGTTAAACTGTAGGAGGAAAGAATAATAATTTCCAAATCTGAATTCACGTGGACATCTTTCTGAAGTAGATGTCCATGGGACCTCGTTTCTGCGACTGGGAGGGAAGTGGTGGGGGTGCAATTCTAAAAAAGACTGTATGGTTTTGGTGATGGCTTCTGATGGATGAGAGATAGTCTGTGGAGTGGGTAAGGGTAATAAGGAGGGGCATTGGACAGGGGAGGGAAGAGTGGTGGAAGATGATGGGAATGCGGCATGTTGTTGTGATGGTGAAAACTTAGCATGTTGTTGTGATCGATGAAGAAGAGGAGTGGGCTCCTGGGGTGCACGAGGGAAGATTATTTCAGATAAAACTGAGGGTGAGGTAAGGAATAAACATTCTTCTTTTTGGGTTAGCCAGTCGAGTGGGACTGGGGTCACTAGCTACCCTTTTTGTACCCTGATGTATACTAGGAACCGAAATGTCTATTAGTGAGGTGTTGGTGTAGGAGTGCGGAAGCTGGTATTTGCACTAGTAATAGTGAATAAATTCACTAGTTTGTGAAAGGTCAAGACCACTATGTGTAGTGGAGTGTGGTTTGGATGTGGGTGAGGTGGGTGGGGTCAAGGAGGGCGGTTTTGAAGTGCCGGAAATCTTTGCAGAGACTGAGTGAGTCTGGGATGAAGGGGGAAAGGCTAAATAAGGATTGAGGAAGGGGGGAGGGGATGGCCACTTATATACCTGTTTCTTTGTGAAGGCCCATTTATCCTTTTGAAGTTTAATTTCTATTTTGTTATAAAGATCCATATTGAATCTTTCAAGGTGTAGTTTCAAGGCGCTAATCTTTCCTTAAAGGGGTTTGAGTTGATAATATTAATGTTCTGGGTATACATAATTGTTACTTCCTGGTTTAGAGAAGTTTATTCAATCCTATAATAGTTAATTAAAATTGACATCAGATTTTCTGTGCATGCATTAAGCGCTAATTCCCATTCATTTTTAATTTCTCAGGGTTTTTAATGTTCGGCAATAGCTAAATACGTAAACCTAGAGAATTAAATTTCTCCACTATGTACTTATCTAATAATTTAGTGTGCCAGTATAGAACCAACTTCCTTTCGAACAGCTGTTTAAACTTTTGTATTTGAGATTTACTTCATTGCTCATCAAATTTGGAGGATTGACAATTATCTTCAATGTGTGACATAAAATCATGGCAATTGGAATCATGGATATCCATAATGGGAAAATAAATTTTGTCAAAAGGACCTCACCAAGTTTTTAAAGAAAATTCTTCATAAAATATATTCCCTAGTGTACAAGAACAGGGGTTCCATTGACAAATTTTTTTTATGGGTTTTCTATAGAGTCCTTTTAAACAAATGAGAAACATCCCTGGCTTGTTGGTGTGTAAGCACTCTTTTGAACATCAGAGTGTTACATAGTAGTTAGTAGTAATATTTGCAAATAGTGTTAACCATAAGAAAACTTGGCACTTCTGATATGTTCTAATCCTATATAAATATATATCTCAGCCTCTGTCCCAGTCTTTATCCCACTTTAATAGACATCTTAACATACATAAAGATGGTACAAAATACATATTGTTTTCCAGGCATGTTGTTACTTTCCTGGCATTCTCCAAACAAAGGGGGTTTAAAAGGCCTGGAAGTGGGAATAATCAGTCCATGAGAAGAATCATTTTTTTAGTATGTGGTAAAAGAACAGGAATACCTCAGCCCTCTGCTTTCCTCTGCCTCCAAGTCTAACACATATCTAGCTTGGCATGAAAACAGACATTTAAGTGACGCAGAAGTTTGCAAGAGAGGTTTATGCTGCCATGAGTGCTCCTAGTAAGTCCGATGGGACAAGGAATAATGAGTTTAGCAGATTCTATGTACAGAGTGTACAAACTTCAATTTATTGACAAATAGTCATTCTGTTAAATATAACAACATATTCTATATCAGATTTAAAAGGTTTATATTAGAACTAGCTAAATTGAAATACATGTTTCCACCACTACTTTCTTGAGACTAGCTGGCATTCTCTGTGTCTCCTTCTCTTTTCTATATATACATATACATATATCACTAATGATAAATCACGAGTATTGATGACTCATCTCATTATTTGCTGTATCACACATTGATTAAAGTAAAACTAAATCCTAGATGGATGGCATTTAGTTGTCATGAAAGACTGCCTTTTTTTAACTCTGCTGAATTCCTAATTTTTGCATGGGGCAGCTCTTTATTGCAGAAAGGGATAGGGGATATCCTTTCTGCAAAATGTATGCTTACCTGCCTGATCACTAGACATGTGTCAAAATGCACAGAGCATGCACAGCTCAGTGTTTGTTGCCAAAGATATCTGGCAATCCTGGCTTCACTTACAGATGTCAAGACTTCATAAATCTAGTTACGTGATCCCGATCAATCAAGGGAATAGGATCTAGACAAAAAGAACAAAGAAGACGGTGACCATGGCAGATATGGTGTAGGTGAGTATCCCCAGGGTTTAGTTCTGCTTCAGGCTTTTTATACCACTGCTTGTCTCCATGCTCTGTGTACAGGGGTGGCTGGACATGATAACGCTTGAGCGTCTTTATTATACTGATACCACTGGACCATGTTTATATGTAGAAGTTTAGGATGAAAGGACTTTTAAGGCACTTAAAATATGAAGAACGTAACTTTTAATAAATTAAATTAAAATGTATGTTAGAACAGCATTCGCTAAAACATTGAATAAGTGCAATAAAAACAATGTGTTTTTTGGAAATATGTTGTTTTTACAGTCTCACAAATATGATATTTTCAACGCGTTTCACGCTTCTTCAGGAAAAATATGGAGACCTATGAAATATGTATATAACAAATGAGTATGTAATAACATTAAATCTTTTCACACCAATTTTACAAAAATAAAAGTGGAAATTGTATACCTCACTAATAGATTGCAATTCAAATCAAACAACATCATTTGTAGATACCTTCTTCAGATTTTGCACAGATCACTCAGTAGGAGGGAGTGGTAGTGGTATAGCAGGACGCCAGGTAAAACCTTAATTCAATATAGTGGTGAGTGTGCCTATAAATATTCAATAACCAAAAAATTATCTTTAGAATGTGTTTGTTGTTTAATTGGTTATAACCCTTAAATAGTGCACATATCTACACTAATATGAATAATATTGGCATAGTGACAGGCATCATATGTGACCCCAGAAATTGAATACGTTGCTAACAACAATGTTTGGGAGTATATTTATCAATAATTGTAGATTGCTTTGCCAATAGTACAATAATGTTGTGAATAACGGTATTTCAATCAGTGCCCTAATATAAATATTATATAATCTATTAAGTAGATATGTTTTACAAAGGTTCTTACCCTAATGCAAGCAAAGCCTGTGTTTGCCTAGACTTGCAAGCTTTTGGTGAGGTCAGAATTTTAACCGTCCCGGAGTATCTTTATCTACTTGATAGTGCTTCTTGCCTCTACAGTGCTCCGGCTCCTATAAAAGCCCTGGAGTTAGACTCAGCGTCCCTCGTAGGAAGTACAGGGCGGGAGTTACCACGCCTTCCAGTAATACTATGAGATAGATGACTTGGGAGGTTTTCCCCATCACCTGGCGCCCACCGGCGCCACAGGCAGAAGTGGAAGTCAGGTTTGAAAAGGAGAGACATCGGGGGCACCGGACCATGCCATGAAGCTCTTAGGCCTCTATTTATAAAACAGGGAATCTGATATTCCCTCAGTTATTTCCTGGTGGGAATCAATTACTGCCACTTAAACACATGGACCTGAAAAAGTTTAAAGGAACATCTGGTTTCCTCTTTAATAAATAGAGCCCTTAGAGACTTTTCACAATTACAGCTATTACATATTTGATAAAAATAATTTGAAAAGTGATCACAGTGGTACCTGAGCCCTTATCAGATTGATTATGAAACAGAAACTTATGAAAACTTTACAGCTTATAAAAATTTAATATCTGAACGAGGTTCAGTAGAGTGTTTCAGTCAAAGGAAACCTCAAAGCAAGTTTTTTAACTATGATGTTTCTTCATTTACTTGATAGGGCACGGAGAATCCTTCCTCATGTTTTAAATGTTTATCTGTAAAACATAATTAAAGAACCAATTAAAAACATTTAAACTTCATTAGAAGAAAAAGAGAACATATTTGACCCAAGCCTTTGAGTGGCTTAGAGTGACCAGAGGAAAGGCAAATAGAACAAATAAGCCTATAAAAGAACGACAGTGGCAGTAATGTGGAATGTGTTATTTTAATTTAATTCTTTAATCTCTTAATAAACGTTGTTTTTAGTACTGGGTGAATTCAGCCTTAACAAATAATGGCACAATGTATTTAGAAAAAAAAAATACCAGTACAAATTTTTCATCCTTTTTCCCTAGGTATATTTCCTTGTAAATACAGTGAAGGTTGTTTCAGGAAAAAAGATTATAACTTGAAATTCAAATATAAAAAGATATAACAGTTACTATCACACATAATAAGGAATTTCTGCTTCTTTAAATGAAAGTGAGACTTACTTGCATTTACTTAGTTTAGCGTAGTTCATTTTTTTGCTTTTGATGGCATATTAGTCATTATATATTAGTCATTTTATTTTTTTGGAACTTTTTAAATACTGATCCCCCTGTTGAGAAATTCACTGCTCTAACTATGTACTAATATCCCCTCGGGGGAATGTAAAGGTTAATGAAAACAGATTATTCATAGGAAATATTAAAGTTCTTGTATTTGCTTCAATACTAGGTGGACTAGTGATCTACTATGGAGATTCTCATATAAAGGCTCTGCATGCATAGGCCCATTCCAATGAAATACCATTGGAGACAGGCATTCTAACATATTTGTATTATTACATATTATATATGTATTTGTTTACTCAATTTTATAATTAGGACACATTTAGGATCAACTACATTTTTCGATGTAATTTTTTTTGGTAACAATTTACTGCACTTCCAGCCTGGTATTGTATTCAAAAAGGCTAGTCAATCTGAAATGAAATAGAGACATATGAAAGCAGTTTAATAGCTTGTAAAACTGTAACGACAGAATGAGTTAAATATGACAGATGGGAGAAAGGCTTGACAATAATACTTACTTTTCCAGATTACATGTGTTCTTTTCTAAAATGTTTGAAAAACACAATTTCCCTTGTTGCTCCATGGATAAAATATATATTGTTCCACTAAGGAAAACTAAGTAGTAATAAATCACAGGTGACACGCGCCTGTCATGATGTTTGTTGAGTGCACACAGAGGATGCTGGCCTCCGTCACCGAGTTATTTACTTTGTAATGAGTCTTGAAAGATATCCAAGTTTAGGAGAGGAACTGCAAGCTTGCTGCATCGTGCTCTACACACTCTGTATCCATCGGGAATTACATCACTATATAATGTAATTTCTTCTGACTTTTTTCCCATTATTCTCTGTGTTTCTACGTGATTACCCACCTCAAAATGGACTGACCTAATTGATTTCATGGGCCTGACTTATAAACACTGGTAATTGATTATGATTGGACTTAATAGCCTGGCTTGCGAGATCTGCAGAGGAGCATACGGAATGGCAGAAAATAGGTTGCACATGTGAGAATGTAATAAATAAGAAGCCAGATAGGCATAGCTTTCAGTAGCTTGTTTATTGTCTACAGATAGAAGAAAAACAAGTAGCATGTGGTGAACTACTGGGGGATGTTCTTAATCTGATTGCTTTGCAATGGTTTGTAATATCTCCCAATTTTTACACAGCAGCTTTGTATTATTTGTCTAGTATGAACAAATTCATCGCTGAGATTCACTTTTTATGCAAAGAGCTTAAAGCGTTGGAGCCGTCACATGAATCTGGGCACAAGGGCTGCCACCTGGCTTTAAACCATTTTAGTTATTCCAAAGAGGACAGGTTTGTAAATTCATTTGGAAAATACATTCCTCGTCTTTTTTTCAGTAATTTTTTTCTTGCATTTTCTTCATAGTATCTAAAAATCTGCATTATTCATTAGACATAATTCTAGTAAAGTGTTTCTCAAAATCAAAAGAAAAAAAATATTTTTCCTATGCTTTTATCATTTACAGTACTTAAGCAAAAAATCTACTTTATTATTCAATATTGAGAATGGAAAACTTGTTTCTGATATCCCACTCAAATTTGACATTTTTTAAATATAGGGTGATATTATATTCATAAAATTGACTTCTTTGGGAAGCCTGCTAATGCAGTAAAACAAATTATAGGGTATCATTAAAATGAAATATCATGCTGCTTTATTGTGTAAACTTAATATTCATATTTTTGGCATTTGAGACAAATGAAGGAACCAGGTTGGTGCAGGAAAATGCTAGTGCCAACATTTGAAGTTGCAATTGATATGGGTGTCCGGCAGGCCATTATGCTAGAGGGGGCCATCAGTCAGAATATGTGGAGGATCTAGACATAGAGATAGTCAAGACACAAGGATGGTTGTTACCCAATAGAGTGGCTGGTAGGATGTAGCAGTAGGGTATGGTCATTGTTTTTCCACTTCACACATCTCAGGGGATGTGAGAGTGTACTGTAAATTGATAGATGTACATGGCTAAACATGAGCCTTGGGGAGTTAGTGGACATTAGTCCAGCAAAATGTTGATGGCTATTCCTCTTGGGGTGGGGGTGTGGTTGGAAAAATGTATTGTTTACAGTACATGGGCATTAGTTATTTTTATAACATTCTTAATTTATAGGTTTTAGGGTTTATGGGTGTTTAACAGGTTAGACAAATGAACAGTAATACATTAGTTTTTATTAGTTTAATGAATGTGTTATGGGAACTTGTGAGAATAAATGAGTGGCCATCAGGGGATACTGTAAAATCCTGATCAGTTCTAAGAGGTGGCTTTAGGCATTGTTTTATAAGGATTTTATGAGGTCATTGTTCCCTGGAATTGTTGCTAGTGTGAGCTATATCCAGGGCAATTAATTTTTTTAGCATCTTTTAGTTACGTTTAAAAGGCTGGTTTCTACTCGATTAACTGCGCCACAGGAAATACTTATACATTTAGATTAGGTTGTTTTTGAAGTGATAAAGAACCAATGTAACTCTAATACAATGTAAGACACATTATTAAAAAAAGTTACAATAAAAAAACAATTTTCCAATGAGTTTTGGGGATTTCAATTGGCCCCTTTTTCAGTATTTATAAAAAAGTATTTATAAAAAGGTTATCAATGGTTTACATTGTGAAATAAATATTTCATATCAAATATATTAATTATGCACAAATATGCATCAATAAATAGTTTAGTAACATTGGACCTGATTTATTAAAGCTATCCAAGGCAGGAGAGGACACACTTTCATCAGTGGAGCTGGGTGATCCAACAATATCTGGTCCAGGATTGAAAACATTTGCCAAAAATTAGCAAATGACTATTAAGAAATCCATTCCAGGTTTGCTGAATCACCCAGCTTCACTCATGAAATTGTATTCTCTCCAGCCCATCCTCCCAGGGCTATTTTACCAGATTACACAGGATTCACAAATTAATTTAATATTTTAAATGGAAAAATGTGCTGAAAGTGAAGCTAGCATATATCTTGTAGTTTTGGCAGGAGCAGCAGTTTGCAGTCAGGGGAAATTTGTTCCAGGAGATAAGGCAAATTCTCTTTCATTCTGAAGAGGTGTAAGAGGATGTTTTTTGGTCTAGTATTTGTCATATATTTTGGGCTGGAAAAGGCACGTCTTATATATTAGGAAAGTAATTCAACAGGGAAACTCACCAAAAAAACATACATATAAGTTACCAGCACAGCACGTGTGTGTTTCAATAAAAGCAAAAATACATGTCCTGAAAGTTATAATCAATTTAAGGTCATTTATGTTGTACAAAAAAGTTGTTGTCATGTGTGCAATAGCAAGTTTGTGTTTAGAACCTCTAGAAGAAAATAAACAGAGGTAAATGGGGTCTTGGTTATCTTTTCACAGAATGTTGTGTTCCGCATGGCATTCTTCTCAAAAATTACATAAAAGCACATACATTGGCTGTGAGCTGCGGTACCATTAGGAAATTCTTAAAGCAGCCATATCGTTTTAGTTAAACTCAAGCACAGCTGGAGAAGATTATTGCCAACTTGACACACAAGTTTTGGAATAACATTTTTTCCATGAAAGTATCAGTGAAATTTTAGAATTACTACTGAATAATGCAACGTGTTTCTGCCTTTCTGAACAACATGAGAAGTGGAATGTGTAATTCATGCAAAGACAGTAGACCAGAAATGCTGGATTGGGTTAAACATAATTTGTTGCACGTATGTATTTTGTTTCCAAAAGCATTTGACAAAATAACATATTACTGTTACTCATAATAAGGCATGGGTGGTAAATGGTAACACAGATTTTAGTCTATACGACTAGTTTCCAATGCATAGTCCAAAAAAATAGTTAAAAGTCTCATTTAAACCCTCAGTAATGTTTTAGCACCAGATGCATGTGCTCTGATTAGAAAGAGATGGGGCTGTTTATGTTTCGGTAACAGGATACATATACTGCATATATTGATGTTTATGTACATTTGTACACGTACATAGTTATCATGTACATTTTATGAGAAATTAATAAAAAATCCTAAAAAGATAAATTGGGATAAACCTAACTATTGCTGTGATTGGTTATGTATGTGAAAGTTCTGGGTCTTTAGAGTTGGATTTAATTTTTTAAGGCAGGTCTAACACTAAATACATCTGGGGGATTCAGGGGCACCTTGAGTAGAATATTCATGCAGCACCTGTATAGTGAGTCCGTCTAAATTGCATTACTAGTAGAAGTGGCCTAAAGAAGTATAGAGTGCAGGTGTCAAGCGTATGTAAAATACATAGCTGCAGTGTCAAGTGTATGGTACTTGGTGCAAGGGTCAGGAGTACAAAGTTCATTCAGAACAGGGATCAAGAGTATGTGATGGACTGAGTCTGGGGGCCACATGTATGTAATTAACTGAGAAGGGTTCAGGTGTATAAAATATACTCAGGTCAAGAGTCAGGTGTATGTAACATACTGAAGGCAGGTTTCAGGTATATATACCATACTGAATGCAATGTTCAAGTTTAAGTAAAGTGCAGGGGTGACTATAGCCCAACAACCCCTATAATTAAGGGACAGCACTATAAATTACCGTAGAATTGGTAGGTACTTTTTTCCTGACAAGTATAAAAATGCACATCAGCAGAATTAGTTACTGCAATCCACCCCCAACATGCACCTTCAAAAACAAGTCAGGCTTATTGTCATGCAGCAAAAAAAAAGAAAAATTGTTATGAACTTGGCAGCCGCTACAATTAACCAATGCCCTCAAAACAACCACATAAAAATTTAGAAGGAAAAAAGAGATCAATAAAGTCAATGGTTATACAAAGGGCTAGCAATCAGAAGTTACAGTTTCCTAACTGACTCTATTCTCTACATAGGCAGTTCATCTATCCTCCCCTTGCAGCAGCTTTATAACACATTGACACTGTGGCTACCTGCTCCTTTTATAGCAGGGGGCTGTTTTACCCCAAATCGCTTATTAGGCAATGAAATGCAATGAACCCTACAGTATATTATTAATCTCATCCTATACCCTGTATTTCATATTTATAGGTAAATTATCCATAGTACCCCTTTTAATACAGACCAGGTTTTTCAACTCTACAGAAAAAAAAATCCAAAAGCTCAGATGCAATAATTAACATTGTGAGAAAAATCCAGTACTCATGTAACTGAGATCTTAATGACACAGACCATTAGGCAGTTTTCAAGCACTTAAAATGACATCAAATGTTAATTTTTTAGTAGTTATTAAGTGACTTTAGAAGACCTTAAATAACCTCTTGAGAAGATCATATGTGTAGAGTGCATGGAAAAGAAGTCTATGCTGCCTGATGGAGTGGAAAAAGTGTGAATAAACAGCTGGATCTGAAACACGGACGCCACACTGCAGCCTTGAAAAACAATTAAATAAAAGAACAACTTAAAACAGCTGCTGAAGGTACTATAACCCTATTTTAAATTTTCCAGGACATTTTCCCAGGTATTAGTAAACATACATTACCTAACTTTATAATCACTACAGAATTTATGCAATCTAAGTACACAAACTTTAATTCTGTTATTTTTTGTTGTTGTCGTAAACAAAAGCAGTGGTCAGTGTACAATTGATTGTGTTACATCACAGTGGCCTAGAAAGTATACAATACTGGTGCAGCTGCAGGACACTAGCAGATGTTGTTGGAATACAGCTCGAAGTCACTCTTGCTATGCAAGTTTTATTATATCCTAAAAATCAGCTAAAGTAAACAAAAAAAAAAAAACAACAAGTACACCTTTCCAGTCTGATAAGTTATTATTTTAAATTACCAGGTATTATTACAGGTATACTGCAGTCATTTTTTTAAGTATGCTATTTTAATAGCCTTAATACTACAAAATATAAACAAGCAAAATGAAATAAAAGCCAAAATTATGAATGAAGAGCAAGAAGTTAAAAAAATTGTGAAAAGTTAAGGAAAGCAATAAAAAGGATAGAATGCAATTGGGGTATTTTAACAATGTAACAATACCAAGGGATTAAAAAGATCTACAGAATGTAGTAGAAACTGTAAAATAATACAGTGAATGTGTTGTACAGAGGGATGCCCATACTAATAAGACTTGGCACTTGGGCTTTCTACGTACCCCCTAAAAAATGTTGTAACTGCCAGTAAAACCATTGTATAGACACTTGCTTTAATAGGGTAGCAACTTCTTCTTAGTGCAGATAAACTACTTCATCATTGTCCCACTAACTACTGCTTTAACTGCTGGATTGTTGATAGCCCTATAAGTGAATAGCCATGTTTGGTTCCTGCCTGCAGCCCTTTAGACTGACAGAACATACCTGTAAGATATTAGGGGAAATATGCAAAACCCTCACCCCCCTCTCCAGAGTTGTCTAGTAGGGTTAATGAGAAATCTAGCCTCTCAAAAGGTGCAGCTTCATCATAGTTATCATAAGTAGAGAAGGTTCCTGTCCCCTTACATCTTCCAAACCTTACATTTCCCAGCAATGGTATAAACAATATATATATAATTATATATATATATATATATATATATATTTATATTCATTTATTTATATAAACACAGTGTAACCAAGCTGTACAATTAGCCAAATAGCTACTGCCAGGCACATAGCAAACTGCTGTGTACCTATACAACATTTGCACACGTAGCCTCTTCATTTGCGTTGGCGCGCAGTTCTTCCTCCATGGGAGGAAAAGCAACTGCACATGGCCAGAAGCAACATGTCACTTTCAGAAACCATGCCACAACCCCACTGCAACTTTAACCACATGCAAATGCTTGCACAAAGTGGTTCCCAACCAGTCCCATACAGTTCCATGAGAGCATGGTTAGGCAGGCGTTACAATGATGCAGTTTGACACAATTCTGAAATGGGCCTCGCACCTCCCATAATGTTTTTTATTTTACAATTCATTAAAAGAATAGAGCTTTGTTTGTTTCATATTCCTGATTGATTTACAGTGATAACAGATGTGTCATTGTATTTCATCAAAACATGACAGAGTATGCCTTTTACAAAAATTGTTCCCACAAAACTGTTAGAGCAAAATATAGCTAAATCTATTTATATAGTTTTATACTTTGAATTTTGATTGTTTGCTTTTCAGATTGCTCATATTTGCATGCGTGCAATGTACATGTTTTATATCCAAATATCCTTAAAAAAAACATACAAGCTACAAGGATAAAATATAGGAACGGATATAGTAATATTAATTATTCAAAATGTTAACAAGTAAAAAAAATGTTTTGTAGCTATATTTTAGAATGTAGCATCAACACAACTGACACCTAGCATTTTTAAAAGAAGTCCCTAATCTCAGAGCCAAAAATATCATTGATGTCTTTAAGCTTGCCCCAGGCTATGTGCCAAAAAAAAGAGGCCTGGCTCCAAGTGTGTTTGTCAGGAAAATAAAATAGATGATGATTACCTACTGTGAGTGGCTGCTGTTTTGCATTTTTTGACAATCAACCTAAAATGCAACAGTGTGATTGGGCCCTTAACAGTTTAGAAAGCTTATGAAAGAGATAGAACTTCTCTACCTCATTATTAGTTGCTCCAGCCAAGACAAGTAAATAATGCAGAGTTCAGTGGGGATGAATGCCTCTGGCATTCTTGCGAAAATTTCCTCAAACTTCCAATGGTTCCACAAAATTTTGGCGAACCGATTTCGCGAAACCATCGGAAGAGGGAAAATAAAACAGGAGGATTCCCAGAGCAGCATTCAGCCCTGGGAATCCTCCTGTTTGCGATCCCTGGGGCACTAGAGGTTAATAAACCTCTAATGCTCCGGGAATCACACACTCTTCTCAATGAATGCAGCCACAGCTGCAATCATTGAGAAGATGACCGGCAAAGAAGAACCTCCTGACATTGTAATATAAGTATCTCTTACAAATGATACATTTGTTCCAGATACAAATGTATCATTTGTAAGAGATACTTTTATTGCAATGTCAGGAAGTTCTCCTGTGCTGGGCATCTTCTCAATGATTGCAGCTGTGGCTGAATTCATGATGCAGCCCTGGAAATCCTCCTGTTCGGCGAGAGCTCAACCTCTCGGCAAATCAGAAGGCCGTTCATTTTCGGTAAGCGAGAAAGGCCCGATTCGCAGCGAGATTGAATATTCTCGCTCACTCATCCCCCAGTGGTGATGAGTTATTAATGCATAGAGTGCAGGAGTAAGCAAAGCACAAAGGTAACGAATAAATGCAGAATATAGAGGTAACACAGAGTGCAGAGGTCAGGAGTCAGTAAGTAGAGAAAAGAGTAACCCAAGAAACAGTTTCCACCCCATAAGATTCTTCCACCCCCATAACAAAACCAATTTCCTCTCTTACCCCCAATATTGTACTTACTGGGGCTAGGCATTGTGTTGAATCTCCTGGTGAGTGTCTCAAGTCCCAACACCTCAACCACCCATATTTGTTTTTCTTTATTTTACTTATGAAGTTGTCAAATTATATCTTGTCCCGTTGGCCTGCCTGACATGAACACTAACACACAAGAATACACACTAGCCACATACACACAATAAATATATAAACATACATATATAAAGTAACACACACATTACCCACATACTTTCTCACAGACCAACCCAATATACAGCAACATACATATACCCAAACAAACCACATACACAGTAACACACATGTACACATATCCCCACCAAGGTCCCATAAGATTTTCCCAGGCAGCCCATAAAACCTATAGTCTACAGGAAATTTAGACAGCTCCTTAAAGCAGAATTTTCATTAAAGCAAAAAAATGACAGTCTTCCAGATTTTGTCTACGTCAACCAACCTGCGCTGAGCAGGCACGAGATCGGGTGACATATCTTACTGTCTATAAATGTAAAAGATTAGCACTTTTTTATATGCAGGAAAAGACCTGTCTGATCTCGAGCATGCACAGAAGGAGCAGCCCGAAGTCTCCTGGGACAGGTCACGTGGGTATTCCAGGAGGCCCAGAGCTTCCTATCAATCTCTACCACCACAGTGGTAAAGGCAGATGAGAAGGGGCCTCCCCTTTTGAATTAAGAAAAAATAAAAATGTTTGCTTTATATAAGAGGATTGTGTAGCCTTTTATACAACGTAAAAATTGTGGTGATAGATCTTTTTTTTAGAGATTTTGGCTTAGCAGCTCATGGTGCTTAAATGTACCATTGAGTGGGGTAGTAACTCCCTAGTACAATGTAAAATACAGAACTGTGGATGCACAAAGGCCACTTGTCAGAAAGCCTTAGCATCAGAGAACATGTGTAATGTTGGGGTGCCTGGGGTACCATTGTGATAATAACAGAATTTTGGTCAACGCTATAGTACTGACATCACTAGCTGGATAAATAAGAGGAAATCTTCTGAATGATGTCTGAGACAACAATATAACCCAATAGAGGTTCAGAATATTACTCCTGTTACTTTAACTCTAAAAACTTTGGCTGGAGAGTCAGTTAAATAATTCTATTTTGTGTGGGTGGTCAATTTACATAGTAGGTACCAAATCCCCTAGCACTGTCACTATCACCCACAGCAGCTGAAAGAAAACAGTATTATCAAGTGTAAATGTATAAGACCATAAATACGATGTTCCCTCTTATTTATCCAATGTGCAAACTTATTTTGACAAAAAATAACTTTGTCTGTGTACAGGAAGAGATTCCTCTGTGAAACCATGCCATGAAAAAATTGGCATTCAGCTCCAGCACAAAGCAAACCACTACAGGAAAAGGATTGTTAAATGCTTCCTTGTGTCTAAGTCTTCCTGCTACATATAATATATACTTTAACAGGCTAAAAATTCCTGAATAAACACTGTGTGGTAGGCTTATTAGCAGGCACTAATATTATTTATATTGTTTAGCATGGGCTTAGTTATGAAATTGATTTATTTGTTAGGAAAAATATTGATTTTGTAATGAAAATGCTATCATCATATATTCTTATGTCATGGGATAAAACGCTGAAAAATGTTCTGCTACATTAACCTTTTCAGTTCAGTAATAAAAAGACCTGATCATAATTTTTATGTACATGCTCAACAATTGGGGTATTTTTTGTTGTTACTACTGAAAACAGGAGCTATGCGCCTGATTTTTTAAAGTTCTCCAAGGCGAGGATACACTTTCATCAGTGAAGTTGGATCAGGACCTGGAATGGATCTGGTCCAGGACTGAAAACATTTGCAGGCAAATTACTTTTAAGAAATCCATTCCACGTTTGCTGTATCTCTCAGGGTCTTTGATGAAAATGTATCTTCTCCAGCTTTGGAGAGGCCCTATGTCTCTATACATAATAGTCACATGTATGCTTGGGAATATAGTATGATTTATTTTTGCTGTCCTTTTATTGAGTGCCGCCCTTATTGAGCTGGTTACAAGTGCAGACTGGACATTTACTTAGCATTTTTAGAAATATTTACTAATTATAGCAAGCTAAGACATTAGAAATTAGTATTAAGTTGTATCGTTTGTTCTGCTCCATCATAAATCAACGCTTATCAAGCATCAGTGTTTCCTGCACACCCATAGACTTTGTCTGCACGTTTGATTAATAGATGGCAGCTAAATTTATACTGACATTTCCTGAGCCTTTGTTATGAAAAGAGCTGCATTGTGTTCTGTTTCTTTTTAGACAGTTGATGATAAACTTATTAGCTTACTAACCACAGGCATGGACACTTTGCATGGGGGTAGTGGGTATTCTTATGCTATTTGTAACCAGATACAAGGATCTATAGTTTAACAATATTCAAGCCAGCACTAAAAGGTTTGAAATGTCTAGAGCATGCCAAGTGTATTTAAAGAGCATCTCAGTGATGCATCTTGGGAGTGCAGTTAATAGAAAATCACTGTGCCGCCACAAGGTGCATTATTTAATTAAGGTCATTATAAAATGGTTCTTACATGAGAATATACAAGTAACGAGAGAAGCTTTGATGTCCAAAAGTGAGTATGTTAAGCATCAGCAAAACATAACAAAACATAGAAAGTTTATGCAATAGAAAAGTTGATCCATATCACAAGCTTTCATCACCCAAGTATAAATCAGTAGATTAGGAGACTTGAAAAATATGAATATGGAAAAAATTAGACATTCTGTAAGTAAAGTGGATTATGTATCAGTGAGCTAAAATATACCATGTTTATTTGTGTTGTAATCTGCCCTCATTCATTACATTAGATCTTCAACATGTTTACTACATGTGGAATTATTTTGAGTTTTAAAATATGTAGAAGCACCTATAGGAATGTTTTACTCAGGAATGTATAGGATTTTTTTTCCCATGAAGTTAAATATGCTCCTGTCTAGTAAAGCAGAAGCTGCTTCAGAGGCAAATACACATTTCATATGGAGGTTTTCTGCATGTAGATCTATTCAGTCTTGAATGTCTATATATCAAAAATTTAGCAATGCCACATAATTTAAGGCATAGTATGTTTGTGCTTTCATTCACTAAAATAATAAAAGAGCTATATAGGGGCTCATTGCCATTCTTTCTGCTATCTTTTTGAGACAACACTTGATTTATTAAAGTGCTCCAAGGCAGGAGAGGATTCACTTTCAACCGTGAACTTGGGTGATCCAGCAAACCTGGAATGGATTTAGAAGGCATTTGCTATTTGTTAGTAAATGTTTTAAATCCTGGACCAGATCCATTACAGGTTTGCTGGATCACCCGGGTTCACTGATGAAAGTGCATCTTCTTCAGCTTTGGAGAGTTTTTATAAATCAGGCCTAATGTTTCCTACAGTGGGAAATTATATTTAAAATTATATTAGTACAGAAGTGTGTGGAGATTCATCACAGGATACAAGGGCACAACACTGTACCACCTCCATAAAAACTAACAAGGAGGTTATCTACATACAACTTAAGACCTGGAGTTTTAGCCCTTTTGAAACTGGAAGCCTCTGAGCAGAACATCCACACTCTTCTGTTTCAATTTCCACTGAAGAAGCCCAATGGGGCGAAAAGTATGAGAACAGAGACATTCACACTCCAAGACAATCACACCTCACAAACAATAACACAGGTCAACTTGTCATTTCCATTAGATATAACTTTATGTGGGCTTTGCAGTATTTTTGATGTAGATTTCAATTCTGTGTTCAGTTTTTCTCTAGCACGTCCAGTTTTTGTGATGCAGCTAATTACATATTGTGTAAAATTCGATATAAATAGCCTTAACATATTACAACATTTAACGATTTAACGTTTTCTTTTTTTAAGTTTAGAGACCGGACTAACTGCGATTGATTTTAAATTGCCACAGAACTTAAAGAGATATACCAATTATATTTCGGCTGTCCAATTAGTGACCAGGATAAATCTTGGGCTCTACATGTCATCTATACCAGTTGTTCCAATTGACTGCGTGACTGGCTAAATCGGCGTAAAGCAGCAATGCCATTTACAATCCCGATGGTGTGGAGAGAACTGCGAGACCATCTAATCGACTGCTATTTTTGCCGCATCAACAAAAGTGGATTCTCAGGTAAAACTAAGCACAAAATGGTATATCCCAGCCTCGAATCATCTGATCCTTGGTCGATGATGGTTCGGAACCAGAGACCTTTACACAAGCAGAGCTGTATGATCTCGTTTGTGATCTAAATCTCTCCACAAAGACAAAGCAGAACTTCTTGCTTCGAGGCTTAAACAGAAGCACTTTCTTGCAAAGGGTGTAACTGTAACTCACTACAGAAAACAAAATCTTACAACTTGACAACGTTCCTCACTATGATGGCTCACCGTGCTACTGTCATGATATAAATGCACTCTTTACCAGTTTGTCACAAGAGCATGTTCCATCTGAATGGCGTAAATTCATTGATTCCTCTAAGAGAAGCTTGAAAGCAGTCTTACTACATATTGGTAATTCCAAACAGTTTACCGATTGCCCGTTCCGTTACCCTAAAGGAGGCCAATGACAACATGAAGTTACTACTTGAAGAAATCCAGTAAAAAACACACCAGTGGAACATCTGTGGGGATCTAAAGGTCATTGGCTTGCTGATGGGAATGCAAGGAGGATTTAAAAAAATTTTTCTGTTTCCGATGCCTGTGGGACAGCCGATCTACAGGAGACCATTATGTCAAGCGTGATTGGCTACCGAGAGATACCTATAAGCCTGGAACAAGCAGTGTCAAATTTCTGCCTCTGGTTGAGAAGTTTCTTAACCTAAGCACTGCAAAAATGAAGGAAGGGATATTTATAGGGCCACAGATCAAGTCTGTTTTGCAGGATGATGTTTTCAAACAATCTTTCTCAGCAGCTGAGCTAGAAGCTTGGGATGCATTCAAGTGGCTGTGTGAAAATTTCCTGGGCAACCCTAAGTCTCCTGCATACAAGGAAGGAGTTCAGAATCTGCTTGATTCATACCAGAAACCGGGTTGTCACATGTCATTAAAAAAAAACATTTGCACTCACATCTAGAATTTTTCCTGGAAAATCGTGGTATGGTGAATGACAAACAAGGAGAACGTTTTCACCAGGACATTCAGTTAATGGAGCACTGCTACCAAGGTTTCTGGGATGAAAGTATGATGGCTGACTAATGCTGGATGCTGTACCACGACAATCCAGACAAAGAGTACACAAGAAAATCATACTCTAAGCATTTCTGAGGAAACAATGGTACCTGACTGACACTGTTCAGTAGATCTATACCACAGTGTGCCATATTTTACTTCACACTGAAGATGTATTAACATTCACTTCAATGGTGTTTATGGTTTAGTACAAAGTACATGCACATACAATGTTAACTATATTAGTACTCATAACTGTACGTGTTAAGGGAAAACTGAAAACAGAACTAAGTTCTGCTCGAAAAACTGATTGTTTGCGTTGAAAGTTTGCGGTGGTTTCTGATGATTATAAAAACTAATAAACTTGTTCTTGTCAAACCATCACAATTTATTATTATTATTAGAAGTCATCTCTGAGATATGTGTTGAAGTTGTCTTTATGTAAAGAGAATGAAATTTACCAAACTCAGACCAAATGTATTTCGGCCAACTTATCCCGTGCTAAATTTCTGAACCCATTTGGTCAGAGGATACCCTCCTATCTCTGGTATCAGTATAGGCAAGAGAATGCCTATATATCTAGTTTTCCTTATTGTATCCAGGAAAAGTTGTGCAAATTATCTTGCATGTTAGAATATCAGTGGGTTTAGCACACAATTCATTCAAATATACAAAAAAGACAGAGGAGGAAAACTAGAATTACTTACGTATACTACAGCAATAAGTATGTCTTGGACCTTGTGCCCATCTAATGAACATCTGCCTGAGTATGTTGGTTATAAAAGTCTATAGCGCTTGTATGTGGACCAATTAAAAAGAGCTCTTGTAACGTTAAACCAAAGAGAATAGAGATTTGTTTAAAGACATGATTTTACAGCTTCTTTGGAAAATATTGTTTACATCTTTGAAGAGTAAATATCGGTTATAAAGGAAGTTTACAAAATGGTGGTTCACAAACTTGAATATGTTTTGACATATGTAATAATGGGTGTGCATGTTTACAGGAGTAAACTATGTCTTTTAAATTCTGGAAGTGGAATGTGCACTATGTAACTCTTACATGTGGTACAAATGCATATCAGAGGTTACTGTAACAACATTGCTCTGTTGATATGTAGGAAAGGTGTTAACCTAAGAGACCACACACATACAGCCAGTGGATTTCCCTGACATCAAATCTTCCAAAAATGTATGTACCTTTTGGCCACTAGTAATAGTTACACATTATTATTATTCTGAACTGAAATGTACTAGCCACTAGATCAAAGTTTTTTCCTTTAGCTTTTCTTAGAGTACTTTGTCAAAGATAATTTGGTTTATAGGTCAAGCCCTTGAACACCCATTGCACCCAGCTACAAACAAAATGAATATTTTATTTAGATTTAGATTAAAAATACAATTTCAAACAGAAAACTTCTTTCTAAACCTTTATGTTTTTTAAGCTGTAGTTTTATATATAAATATATATATATATATATATATATATATATATATATATATATATAGAGAGAGAGAGAGAGAGAGAAGTTTTCTCTTGAAAACACATTGAATAGGGGCAATTTTTGCTATACCAAGAAGCGTGGGTACTTGAATAGTAAGCATACAGTCTCCGTTGGCAAATCTGGGACCTACACCTCCATTTATAATTATCCACAACATTTGAGCTATGGTTCCAACTTTTGTACTTGTGTTAACACTAACAAGAAATGAAAAATATATGTGAATATTGTGTAACGATTTTAGAAGATTTATATCTACAAGAAATAAACTTACTGTTTTTATACATTTTGTGCCTTTAACGTTGCATTGCCTTTCAATGTATTTGTTAATAAGTGACTGTTTTGGCCAACTTTTTATTTTTTCATAATCTTAATAAGTTTTGTTCTGTATCTCTAGTGAAGTTTAGAGATTTTGTGGTGCTTTTGGGGGGAATAACCCTCCATTGCTAGGTTCTTATCTTACAAGGTAAGACCTCGATTTTAGTCTCCAATGTCCACAGGGGTTTACATACAGTATATGAGACTATTGCTTAGGACTGAATGGACCTGATTTATTAAAGCACACCAGGGCTGGAGAGAATACACTTTCATCAGTAAAGCTAGGTGATCCAGTAAACATGGAATAGATCTGATGACTTTGAAGAAATCTCTTTGCAGTGGTGGCCTGGTGCAGGATGAAAAGGCTGCCTGCTGACAGGAACTAAAAAGGGTTTACACGCTATCCTGTAATATCATCGATATTCAATAAGGGAGAGATGGGTTGAGTGAAAATATAGAGATCAATTTGCATCTCAGTCAGTTACAAAGAATCAACAGTGTCGAGACTGTGGGGTGTCTATTAATGTGATCCAGCAATTTTTTATCAACTGTAAGATTAGACAAGTTCACAGCAAATTTTTCCCTATAGAACAAGGGTCCACCTAACTACACAAACAAACTGAGTGGGGGGAAATTCTCATGGAAGACAGCCAAATACAGGTAGAACCATAAGCAGGACAGGTAAGTAAAAAGTTCCAAATTCATAATACAGTTCAAAGTGTTTTTTTAAATAAACAGGTGTCATCAAGGCCACCGGTGGGACAGATTGCAAGGAATGCAAAAAAATGTAGAGAGTGCAAACATATGAAATCTATTAGACTGTAAGCATTTACAGAATAGACTAAATTTAATTTAGGTCCAAAACATTCCATTTTGCAACTTATTATTTGCAGCACTGGGAGCTGATAGTAGTGATCATTATGGCAGATAAAACATGAGCTTTATCTTGGTGAACCTCTGCTACATCAAGAAACAAATATGACTTTTAGATTTCTTCAACTAGATAATTAACAGTGGTGTTGGGAATCATTTTGTTACAACCAATGATTTGACATCATGATTCTTTTGTAAAATGTGTTTAATACATTTGCTATGTGATGTGTGACTTAATTCTTAAAATTTTAGCATTAAATTTAATTAGTTTAGGGCTTAGTTTTTAACAAAATTCTAAAATTTATGAAGAAAACTATATATACATTCCTTATTAAACAAAAACATGGCAGCACTTCAACTTTGCACTATACTGTAATAAGTCGAGGGTTAGGGGGGATTTAATGGGAGCAAAAAGCAAGTAAAATAAATAAAATATGTTTTATGTTTCTTTAAAGTTTATTGGCTCAGTTTACATCCTCTAAATGGTCATTTTTAATAGGCTGTTTGTTTCTATGGGGAAGGAAATGTAATTTAATAGAATACAATCTAATGTTCAGGCTCATTTTAGAGTTGGGGCAGCCCTGGGCACTGTCAACCAATATGACTGAAATCAGTAAAAGAGTACCTTATAAGGCCCTCCTGCTTCACATATTATGACTGATCAGTGCCTATTATTCAAAACCAAGTAGTAAACATAGAAATATACTAAAATAGTAAATACTTTTGAAAAGTGTGTGCTACCATTGGTTAGGTCAGAAAATATGCACATAACTATATGACATGCCTATATGACAAATAAGTAGAATCGTAGATCTTTCATGCACTGTCAGTCTCCCATGGCAGATCATCCTTTTTTTTTAAACATGAGAGAACGCTTGAAATAACTTTCAGGTCTTGGGGAACCTCTTCTTGTATTACTATTGTAGCCCTGTTAATGGGGGCCAACCAGTTATAGCCAACCAGGCTATGGCAGTAACCTGTAGATAACTGAGAGGATCCTGGGCCTTCACTATATGGAAGAGTGAGGATACTAATAAAGTTGGCAGTGCCTCCACCCAGGACAGGGTCTCTGTTAGCAGAGGGGCTCCCTTCCTGGCACATTAACCAGAAATAATAACAGAAATATAAAACAGCACCTGAGGAACCACTACACCCAGAATACAACATTAACCATTGCAGTTAGATGAACATACAGACAGGAGTATTTGTAAGCTTTATAACTCAAAACAGTAATAACAATATATAACCAATAAACATCAATGAGTACACATAGCAGAGTCCTGATGAGAATTGTGCACAGATATACCTGGGTATATATACAGTCTATAACCACAAATACCTCCAGTTATGATCAGTGTCAGGATGAGTTGCAGAGGCCTCTGGAGTTGATTGTAGCAAAGATGTCCTGATGAGATGATCCTGAAAACAGCAGCAAGGAGATCCTCCAACTGACAATTGGGCTGTGTATGCTGTGAACCTGGATTGCAGGGATGCAGGCAAAGTCTCTGGAGTTCAGGAACAATCTATCTGCACTACCACTTAGACCCTAGCAATCACACTAGTCTGCCAATGCAACCGGACCTCTGCTACCTATGGGCCATCGGATGCCTAACCTATGCTAGATGTAACTAGACAGAGGGTGCAGATCAGCAAAGATAACTGCAAGGGCAGAGCCAATATATATTTGTGTATGTACCTGATACACTGACAGTAGGGATTACCCAAAGTGATCTCTGATAACAGATATCACACATACCCCATTAATACAGAGGGTAATAATCTCTGATAACAGATATCACATATTCCCCATTAATACAGAGGGTAATAATATAATACTACACTACACAAGGCACAACAGTCAGTGTGTTCTGGAAGGGATGCAGGCACCTACCCTGGCTGAGCACATGTTCTCATCTCTGCCCCTGTACTTCCTGCATTTCCTTATATCCTGGTGGGGTTTCTAAAGCCACTATCAGGGGCAGGAAACACTTCAACAACTTTATTTGCATTTTACAAAGTTACCATTCTGATAGCAGATAGAAAAAGGCAGTCCCTTACACTATATTTATGTAGCAAACCTACATGTGTTTGGGTGCACACTTTTTGACCTTTTGTTGGCATAACCATCCCATTACCATTTGCACTGAATGTGGACTCTGAGCTGCATGTGTTGGTATGCTATACATTAGAATGCATGAATGAATGCACACATGGAATAAACATCCTAGGATGACAATCCTACTTATAGTAAGGTAGGGAGCATTGGCAGGAAGAAACTGAGAAAAATAATATCTCTAATATGAATGATGCATCAGCTGCTACATTCTATGTTTACTTACACTTTGATAATGTTTGAAGTTTGAAGCATGTTTAAAAAATTTTTTTATCATTTTATAAAGAATTTAGGCAAAAATTAGGGTAAATTGCTTCATAAAAATTGCAATATTGAAAGTACACTTAGAATTGTGGATGGTCTGGTCTGAACTGAAATCAGTGCAAATGATGACAAGCAGTGACAAATTAAACTCATACTTTTTGTAGTGAGTCATCTTTACAAAGCCTCAAACTGGTTTTCATAGTGGTACTGATGACTAAATGAATGTGTGCAATGCAATCTTAATAATGGAAATGAAACTTGTGCTTAGTATGGACACAGCCCATCTGGTAAAGCAGCTGCATGTATTACACAACTATTGCACGTATTACAAGGCAACAGCATCTCCGCAGAATATATGAAAACCATATTCTCCTACTTTTTTCTCAAGTTTAATTACTGTAAATCTAGGGAAAGTACCTACCTGCAGTTACTCTTTGGGGAGTATTGATCAGAGCATACTGGAATCAACTCACATTTCCCAACATTCCCCAAATGTGGGCTTTTGAGCACTGATAAATGTTTAACATTGAAAGCACACAGCTCAATGCATGTACAGTATGTAGGTTGTTTTACATGACAAATGTATATATTGCATTCCAGCCAGTCAGGTGATTATATTCTGTCCATTCTGCCAAACAACAAATCAACATGGTATGCGCAGCATAGCGTAGAGCCACCCACTAAGAACAATGTAACCGCTGCGCATGCACAGGAGTTATATCCAATGGTCGAAGAAGATCTCCATGGACCCTGAAATTGGCTGTGGAATCAACAGCAAAGATGGAGGCTTCCTAGGATGTGGCAATGATAGGATTCCAGACCTGTGATCACTGCCTGGTGATACTGCTACACTGCTAAGTCTGTACCATAATCTGTAATAATGCTGTGCATAGTTGCTGATTATGGTACAAGCTCCCCACCCACCAAGTACAGTTCCACTTTTATTGGACTCTACTGCATGTACATGTAGGCAATCTTAGTCTGACTTAAAGTTTAAGTTGATTTGCAAGAGGTTGGGGTAATTTATTAAAAAAGATTACAGGCAAATATTAAAGTTAAAAATGAAATAGTTGTCAGCAGACAGGTTCTTTATCGCAGAAGGGATAGACTATGTCTCATCTGCTATAAAACACCTTTACCTCCCTATTCACAGTTCTGTAAACCCACCTCTCCTCCCTCCATCTTCACCGGTCATCTTATGGGCTTGATCTTCAGTCATCTTGATTGGCCAGATTGGAATGTGATTCTCCTGCACGTACATGGCAGTTCCAGCAGCCAAGGGGATTGTACACCTGGCTGTGCAGTCCAGTGTACAATATAGAAAAGAGTGTGAACAAGCAGGTAAGTTTGCTTTATTGCAAAAAAGACAGACATTACCTTCTGCAATAAAGAACCCGCCTCGTAATTTTTTTAAGTTTAGTTCCACTTTATGTGCAGCATTTTTAAAGTTAGAGGTAAATTAAGTTTAAAAAAAAAAAAAGTTTAATACACCAAGTTATTCTGCAGGATTGTCATGTAAATGTGGCCTATTTACTGAAAGTGCTTTCAGTGGAAGCAGCTTCCCACAGATTGCAGCTGTGGGGCTCCTGGTTCACATCTAATTAGTTTTCCTGTACAGGTCACAATCCTCCAGTTTCAGAAAATAGATGATTCCTAGAAACAATAGACCTGTGTATGATGTCATCAAGTCAGACTGAGGGCTTACTATTACAAGCCTGGAAAAAGAGTAGGCATGGGATTGTCTCACCACTGAAGACACTATTAACCCATATTTAACTACCAAGGATATGGTTACTAAAAATGATAGAATTCAGTTTTAAAAAGGGGATCTCTACCAAAAAATAAGAGCTGAAAATATGACAATCCTGAAACCACAACTGGATGTTACCAATGGTGGAGATATACCCCCCACCTCTGTAAAGCCAAGGAACACCAATGGACATCCAGCGCACAATCATCATTCTAGCCATTTGTCTGAGCATAATTAGAAGCATTTTTTACACCCAAACAAGGAGAAATCGAACACCAATTGTTGCTAGAGGCGGAATGAGTTGTGAGAATCTCAACAGGACATGAGTGAAAATCTTCCCAGGCTAAGAGTCTGTGCCACCTATGACAGGTGAAAATGGAACTGGGATATCCAGTTACCTCTAGAGATATAACCTCTACCTTCCTTTTAGTTTGAAATGTAACATTTTTCAATTTTCATCACTTTCTGTCTTGGTAAAAATGGTTGTTAGTATCAATAGTAAGAGAATCTACTAATTGTATTAGAAAAGCCATTTTTTTGGAGAAGGAAGGGAAGTTTTCACAATGCAAGAGTTGTCTTAATGAGAAGATGTGGGGGAAAGAAGTCCATGGTTAGGACAGTTATTTAATCAAATAGTGGATAGACCAGGCTCTTCTAGGGCTGTAGTTTACCAGAGCAATAGTAGTATTGTCGATAAATCTTAAAAGGCCACTCCAGCGGATCAAATCTTGCAGCCTGGGAGCAGGAATGTGTTCCTATGTGGACAACATGTTAGTCATATGGGGGGCTAGGTGAAATTTAAAGTAGTGTTGTATTATTATAGAATGATGTATATGAAAAGTACAGCTTCTGTTTCTCTTTTGCATTTTGAAAGTTTACCTTTACCATGTGAAATGAGCGATTCTGTGTAGCTAATTTGTATGCCCCAGTAGGAATGTGAGAAGATTTTGTAAGGCAGTCTATAGTGTGATATTGGAATTCAGGTTATAAAAAGAAAAATTCAAGCAGCTCTGAAAACAAAGAATAAAAAAGAAAAATTTAGGAAAAACAGAAAAAATAATTAGCAACAATAAGGATAGGTTTTGCATCTCCTTATATTTTTCCCCCATGACAGACAAGATCAAATGGATCATAAGAAAGAACTGGCAGATGATAGTACAAAATGAGTGATTTAAAATGTAATGGGTCTGAAAACTGAAAAAGTATTACAGTAAGAAGAGGAGGTAAAATTCTGCTACAAATAATACTAATCTTCCATAAAAAAGTACCAAGAACCAAAGGGAAATTCAAAGAGAAAAGAAAAGCAGGAAGTTCAAAGCATCAAAAAATATAAATTATATAAAATATTTAATAAATACATTTTAAATAAACAATAGCCAAAACCATGTAAATATATATTATAACCATCGAATTATGTAGAATGTTTCCCCAGAAGCACACAAAAAGGATTTTCTTTCTTCTCAAAGATGTAAGGGTAGCCAGGTAGCTCAGGGGAACAATATCAAATTATGAAATGTTCCCTTTTTTCTTGACTTTTCAAAAAAATAGTCTGCTTTTTCAGGAATACTCATATGAGTAATAAGTAAAAATACTAATCTTCTACTAACTCCACCTGGGCATGAATATGCTAATTGAGATCTTTGTATTTGAGATGAATGTCCAGTGCAGTCACTGGCTGATTTTTTCAATGTTTTTAGCCTTTGCTATATCTGTTATATAATAAGATAAAGATGCAGTGAGTGCCTCTGGATATATACGGATATATACAGAAAGTATAAGAACCTTGTCACTGGATAAGGATAATTAGTATGTCCCTTTATGTGCAAAGGCACCTGGTCTATGTTACCCTTAATAAATTTTGAGCGCCACTTAATGTTCTCAGACTTGCCATACCAGGAAATACCAAAGCTAGCAGGTGTCATTTGGGACTTGTATATATGACATGGAAAATCAAAATGCAGAAAAACACAGCAAATGTACAGTTATCTCTTCATTTATAGAGTTGCATTACAATAAGGAATTCAGAAAGTATACATAATATATATAAATATACACAATGAGAACAAAATAAACACAAAAGGTAAGAGTTCTCCTCCCATGGCAGTTTGAAATCCAACAGAAAACAGAAAATGTTTGTGATTTTCTGAAGGCAGTCTTGGTACAGTATATTCGGTGTTGCACTTGGACAAAAAAAACAGCAAACCTTTTGTGGAAGACTGATTGACATCTGCTTTTTGCAGACTGTCCAAAACATGATACGTCGTGCTGGACTCCAGCTGTATCACACATTTTTACGCTTACATAAAATGAGAACATTTCATGATTTTCCCTGTTGTTCCTGCATGAATGTATCATGTTTGTTAAATGCACGCCATATGTTTGGAAATGGAGGCGACATATTCCACAGTTATAAACTTCCGCTAATAGGAAAGCAGGAATGACAGAAGGAATGGACAGAATGTTTTGAAAAAAAAATGCATGTTTTTCTGTTCTGGAAAAACTTTTCTGTATATGGAAGTATTAACTAATGTTGTAAGAGTTATGAGCAAGTGACAGCTTTCTGTTTTGAGGATAGGATAATGCTTTCAAACCAGTTCAATTTGCCATATATCTGGCTGTTTGTTTGGAGGTAGATGCTGGTGTATAATGAGTGCCTGTGTCAGTGCCATTTGCATTATTTTACAACATGTGTTTTTCTTGGCAGTTCCTACCAATTTTCCAATCCCTCCTTATTACTGAGCATGAGCCGAAAGCCAGCTAATACCCTTCATGTAGTCTGTTGTGAGCCTTGCATTTTGCTGAATGTGCCGCAACAATATCTGCCTCTAATAAAGCATCTCAGTCATGATAAGGAGTCTGAAGTCTGCATTGAAGTCAGATTGATAGGACAACATCAGGGGATCATGATGACAGTTCTACAGCTCTCTGCCTTTGCTCTGAGACCCAGTAGCTAATGCTGTCGGCCAGAATCAAAGGGTTTTTCCATTTAGGTTTAATATAAACCTGTCATACCACTGAGGGTTGAGTTACTAAAAAGGTTTAAGCTTTTCACTTAGCAAACTAATTATCACTCTGCAAGAAATGTTTCACTAATTTAGTGAATGCTGTGCAAATTAACTCCACAAAGAATATCCAATCAAGTGCAAGATAATCTAAAAAACAGCATTTTTGCTTGCATGTCATTGGATGGTTGTAAGTAGAGCTTCACCTCATTCCCTAAATGAAATTGATTAAAATTTGCAAGAGGACTATTCAGTTTGCTAAGTGAACAACCAATTTTTCTTTAGTTAATCAGCCCGTTTCTACTACCTCCACCAATGGCTGCTGTTAAATCCACCTCAAACTCTGTAAATGACGGGAGGAAATTAAATCCCATTTATTTTTATGCAATGTATTTGAGGATAGCAAATATAAAGGGAGGAAAGGAAAAGCTTCTAACAAAGATTATGGATTTTGTTTCCATCAGTGACTGCTCTGCTTTCTTAACAATCATATAACGTTTACCATTATGGAATTTAAAAATTTTACATTAAAATTCACAAGAGTCACTTCACTTCTTGCCCTTCAAAAGTCACAAATGTGTTCAAAAATCCACAGTCTCTAAGGTGCTGGTTGTAGAGCTGCACAATAAGATCAGTAACAAGATCATTGGTACCAAGTATAAGTTTAGCATGGTGGTTGTTCACAGCAAAACTACTACTGTTTACCAACGTCAAGCAGTCCTCAACCAGCCCAGATTACTGGTTATCATTGAAACGAAGAGGAGCAGTATAAAATTGCACAGGTATTTGCATGTGGTGGAGATAAGGTGCAAATTGTCATAAGCTACATGTGGAATCTTAGGGTAGTATGCTGCTCAGCCTTAAATAGACCACTGTTAATTGCAACTATTTCTAAACTTGTTTTCCTGTAGGTTTACTACTACAACAGGGGAGCATTTATCTTATAATACAGTGCGACCAGTTAAAGCCAATGCAACTGCAGTCAATTGCTTGCAAATGGTTGTCAAAACCTCTACTGAACACTCCCAGACACCTAGAGGTTAAAAGTTAGTGCCTGGGAGCAGTTGACGGTGTGGTTTTCAACTGCCGAATTGAACTTAGCTTTACCCTTAGTCAGGTTATTTGTCATGCTTCCGCTTTTGCTGTACTACTAGAAATTATAAAAAATATAAATTCTGAAAAATTCACACTCCTAATAGAAACCTGTGTGTTCAGAGAGCCATTGGTACTGGAGTGCTAGAGGTAGATGTGCTCTATTAGATCTATTTCATAGTTTGGGTGCAGCTATTGTAAAACGATGCTAACACCAACTATTCTCTCTTTTTTTTTTGCTGTATACATCTGCTTCACTGCCGCAACATGAATGCCTACACCTTATTTACATTAGTTCACATCATTCTTACTGATTTGCAAAGCCAACATATGCAATTCCAAAAAGCAAACTAATACTTGTAAACTATTTAAAATACCTAGTGGAGTTTTACCTGCAAAATCTGCAAATTGACAGCTTTCTTAGTACCAATAAACTCATACTCAATCCAAATTCCTACATTATATTCTTCCCTGACTACAACACTAATAAAACTAAAAATTACACTAAAACTCTAAAACACTAGAAGCTAACACTAAAGTGTGGATTTTATTAACTGTTCAGTGAAAAAGGAAAAGAGATTGCAGCCGTTTAGATCAAGACGGGGCCCCTTACTCCAGAAGGCCTGTTGGGGTTCTTCTCATGTTTACTGTTTGGCAGCTCACCGTTGTACACTTTCCCTTCCTGGCTCTGTATTACTTGTTGTCATCTTTGAGAGCTTAGCAAAGGAGGAGAGTGGTAAGAGATCCCCACCAGTTCCTTCTTCAACAGTGCATAGCTGGTGAAGGTAAACTTGCAGGTGAGCTCCTAAGGGTCACAGTGACAGGGGCCTCGGAGCTCCAGATGTGAATGTAGTTATCTGATGTAAATAAGGGGGGGGGGGGAGTTCTAGGTTTCAAGGGAGTATAAAAGTAATGGGTGACTTACGATGGGACCCTAATATCCGTCGGTCTGAAGATCTGATGTTTTATTTGATTCTGTAAAAACCAAACACTGGTCCTGTTCGAGCTAACCAAAGTTAATATATACAGCAGTGAGTACAGTCTGCTGTGTCTTGTCGCTACATTTCTCCATCATCATTACTAACATTTACTACAATGGGCTGTAGGCCTGTTTATAATTTAAAGGTGGTGACCGTTTTTATTGGCTAAGGGTATGGTGCTGAATGTTCCAATTGGCTGGTGGTGTCAGGGTTAATATCATTCTTTAATGACCACTAGCCAAGGAGATGCAATTTTAATTGACAACAGACTTCCACCCAGGTGTAGTATAATATAGTATTGATGGTGAATCAATGTGCACAGCTGGCAGCTGCCAAATATAACTTACCTTTGCAAAATAAAATTTGTTTCAAAGCACAACATTATTCGCATTTTGCCGAACCCTGCCCATACTGAACAATTACTTATTTTAGCAAAACTATTCTAAAGTGTACAATAGGATTATGATTGCTAAAAGTTGTTAAGAAGCATGGTGTGTCTGTACCAAACCCTATTACTGTATCATGATGACTAACACAAAATCCAAAAAGGAAAACTGGTTCCTGATTCATACCAAGCTGAAATGTACATATATGTACATTTTATTAATATCTTACCAGGAGCCTGACTCTTGGAACAATAGGAGCCCACAAACAGCATATTTTGTTGTCCACGGAAAAGGTTGTTTTTCTGAAAGCATAAAAAAGCAGTATGTCCTTTGACCAGTTTAGAGGCAAAAAGTGTTTAGTAGAGTGTTTTAACTTTAGTAAACATTCAATAGCTAAGACAGAACATTTATTTAATAACCAGGGATAGATACACTAAAGTGCACAAAGATGAATGTTACTGTGCAGCAGAAAACAATTGTTTTGAAACAATCTATGTTATTGCTGGAAAACACATTGCCGAAATAGGGAGAATGCCAAATTCCAGCTCCAAGCTACACATACGAAATTGTTGCTGAAACTGACTTTGCTATAAGGGAGTGGGGTTTTCTAGCCAATAGGGATTCTAAGCGGTCTGACGCAACTGAAGATTTTTATTGTGGCTCTAATCCCCTGAATAGTCCAAGAAAAATAGCAACAGTTCCACAGAGCTTTTACAGCGAGATAACATTTGACAGCATGGGGAAAATATGTAATATATACTAATTGTAATCCGTAATTACCATACGCTTGCAATGCTTTAGATTTCAATTCGGCCAACCCACAAAAACATAGGAAAACTAAATGACACACTCATCAACAGCCACTGTTGTTAAATGTTTTTCAATAAAAGTCTGTGACAATTGGCCTTCTTGCCCCCACAAGATAAACCACATCCTGGACTTAATTGGTTTTTTACTTTTTTGTCTGGAGCACGCATTCATAATATTGAAGCAATTAGGCATATAAATGAAAACCATCCCAGCTTTTGTTTACTAACAATGCTTTATGACAGTAAGTGCATCAGTAAGCAGAAATTCGTATAGGATTGTGGTAGATGCACCATATTGTTATTCCCAACAAAGTTTGGCAAGTCTCATTCAGCCTGGATTTGTGGGAAAGCCACACAGGTTAGACTTAGAGATGGAAAAAGATGGTGCAGAGTACACATGCTTCGTCATTTTAACACAATTGACTCATTTGCCAGCATCGAAAAACAAAATCATTTTCGAATGATTCATGAAGAACACTTGCTATATACAATGTATTTTCTGGAATAAGATCAGAGCTAGGATAGTACATAGCTGAAAACGAATCTGATCATATGTTTATATTTTGCAAAATCTGATAAAGGAATTGTCTATGTTAGCTTTAAGAACCATACAGACTCTCCTTTTCTAATTACTAGGGGAAAACCAAAGAATCAAATGGCCCATTAACTGAAAGGGGAACATGGAAGTTGCTTTTACATATGACTTAAGTCTGGCTAGGTACTCTGTGTCTGTCATTAACTATTTAGTGAGGCACTGACATGAAAAAATGCAGGATAAACTTCAGACAACATTGGCTGCATACATATTCAGTGTCAGTGAGTCATTGGGCAGTAAAGCTAGAAAAGTCTTTGACCTTTTACTGTGAAATAAGTCAGCAATGGCAACTCCCATATTTCCAGCCCCAGAAGTACCCTCCACCGTTACCATATTTTTATATTTACTGTGAACAACCTAAAGTAACTATAAACAGCCATATCCTGTCCAACTGCTTCATGCACTGCTCAAGCAGGTAACAGATTATTTAGGGCAGTGGTCCCCAGCCTTTTGGAGCTCGTGGACCACTAAATGCAATGACTCCGGACCGCGCATGCGCAGGGAGCCATGTGTCACTCAAAGGGAACGAAACTTCCCCCTGACCAATATCCTCATGATTTAATCTGTCAAACTATAGCCAAATTAGAAAACCACCCCTTACATGCCATACACCGGATTCATCTAAATCTCTAGCCAATTTCTAATATTTTAATAAAGTTGTTAGTGGTTAAAAACAGATGTAAATATTTCACTACTATTTCTTTTCCAGTAATAACGGTAAGCTTTATTTTTTAGTGGTCACAAGGACACAGTGAGAGGGCAAATTTTCAGAGGTGACTCATACATCAAGAAAATCTAGCTGAAGTGTAAAAAATTCCTTATACAAAGTTTAGATAACATGATTTGGCTGGAAATACACTTGGTACTTGATATCTGGTACTTCTGTTTAAAGCTTGTTTTACACACAGTATCTAAAAGCTCTGGGGGAATTTATAGTAAACAGGCTATCACAGATTACTGCAATTCTAAGTATTCTTGGGTATTCATACCTCAGAAAAGAAATTTATATTGAAGATTACCAATAAGTTAGGTTGTTGTTTTAAACTCTATTTTTTTACACCTAATTGTGTCAGTAGCATACTTCCAGTCCTAGGATGACAGCACTCATTCTCCTTCTGCATCAGAACAACTGAAATCAGTTATATTAAATACAATAAGCATAGAAAAGATCTGCCAAGACCAACAGGTATTTTTTGAACTTATCAAACACATATAACAAAATGCTATAAAATATATAGGATAAACTCACTGTTAAGTCTTATGTAAACTTTAGGAAAAAAACAATTACCTCATTGAATTAGCCTAAAATAAAAAAAAATACACCATTAGTAAATCCTTTCTTCTATACGTACACACACATATTTACACAGTAGAGACAGCTGTCATACAACACAGCAAAAAAATTATTTTCTTTTCCAGGACACTGTCAGCTATCCTGTGGGAAAACATTATGCTTTCTAGGTGTATATTTGTGCTAGGCAGTAAAAGGCAATAAAACTGCATTAATGGCAATATATTCTGCGCACATTTTACAGCTTTACAACCATATATTATGAAGGGGGGAAAAGTTTGCTTTCCTTGCAAAAATTGTTTACTTTGAAGATCCAAAATAATTTGCTGTCAATAATATACTTATATATATTGAATGTTAATAAAACTAACAACATGGTATTACCAGTAAATCATTTTCCAAAAACTGCAATAAAAACTTCTTTATGGTAACTTTAAAGCAACCGTATCTACAGCAGTTTCTCACACACAACATTTATGTAATAATAAAGGGTCAGTCCACCAAAATGTGATATTTTAGATACTGGTGAGGCCTGGTGGGATACATTAGTTTTCCTATATGTATGTAATAGCAAGATCTCCCTGATATAATTCCTTACACTGTTCCTGACCACTGGAAGCTTCTCACCTACCTTTGCATGTGCAGCAACTTTTGTTGCATTCTCCATATAAAATTGTGAAAAACTTTACCATTATAGCACAAGTTAAGGTAAGTAAAACTTCTGCTTATGTTTCCTCTGGAGCAAAACAAGCATGTGTGTTATGAAAAGGATTAGTGTGTTTTTGATGTTGCTCTCTAAGCTACATGAAAATACCATCTTATTGCCTTTGTTAATTATTTTAAAAGTAGTGCTTAGGGCCCCAGGCTTTTGTTTTTTGGTTTTTTTTACATTTGACAGAATCTAAGGTGAACATTCATATTCTGGAGACCTTAATAGGGATTTCAAACATCAAGACTGGTAAACATCAAAGAGTTTTTTTGTATAACCCAAGGTAGGTTCATCCTTTTCTAATGCTGATCAATAACACACCCCAAGAGGTAACAGTAATACAAAGGTAATACAATACTGAGCCTTGATTAAGGATAATTGTCACACTTGTTCAACAAATGTGTACATTACTTGTATTCTATTCTAATAAGTTAATTCCAAATGTTTTTCAAATCTAGATACAATTTCTTTATATGGTGAATAAATTAAGTGTATTCCCCTTTCTTCAAGGGGTGATTTGTGATACAGTGTATACTTTAATTCTTTCCTTATACTCATAGGGCACAGGTGAATATTGCAACTGTAGTGATTGTAGCAAAATATGAACGGAACTTGAAGAATCAGTTTAGGGCTTGCAAAATGTGTCTTTCTAAGAATTGGTCCTTTATTGTGAGGCATCTTGATTTGCTACCACTGGTAATGAGGTATGGATAGGTATACAATATATTATAACAGCCCCAACTTTGGGACTTCACACTGAAGAAGACAAATTATTACAAGGTATTTCATTGACTACCTTGTTTTTCTTTTTGTGTCTTTTTTGTGAGATGTTTCTTTGGAATTTATAATTGTTACAGTTATGAAAAATGAATTCTGCTGATTGCACAAATGTTTGTAATAAATGACTAAATATTATTTACTAAATAAAATTCTGCATTGGCACATGCTTTTTCATTTTTACCATCCCACCATACAGATCAGAAGTTCTAACAGAAAAGATAACTATACATTTATACACCTATCCTTTTAATTTATTTTTCTGCATGGCCGTGACTCAGAGACAGGCAGGCAACTAACATTTTCGGAAAAAGTTCAGCAATACCAGAATCTTTAATTATCTTGATGTAATTTTCATTTACTGACCTATTGTACACTTGTGCAATGCACGTGACCACTCATATGAAGCACATAAAATGTAATTTTATACTAATAAATAAATAATATCTCACAAACTGCCATTATCCTCTATGTACTTAGAGTATTATTCTGCCAGCAGTGAAAGCTGCAGTGTAAGGTTTACTTATTCTGTTCATCAGCCAGACTCAGCTTCTCTGAGAGATGAGCAGCTTTTAAGGGTTGCTAATCTTGGAGAGCGCTCTGACATCACCTCGCCTCTCATGGGCTGATGGTCTGTACAAGCCTCTCATTTCCTTAATATTCTGTATGCTGCTGCTGATTTGCCAGTCATGTGTTTACTTTTTGCTTTTTTTTCCAAATGCTCCCTTATGTCTTTTAGGTCCTGAGTCCTGTCAAGCAGCTTCCCACCCTACCTCCCTCCTCTGCCATGTACTAGTACTGCACTGTGCAGGCTGGACTGCAGTCTGTTATGACTTGGAAAAAAATAAAAGTCTAAAAGATGTGGATGTTTTAGCATTTTTTCATTGATTTGCTGACCACGTGACTGGCTTCTTTCCACTTCCCCTCCCGACTAAAGAGAAACATTGTTTGGCTGTGGATGGTGGGGCGGTCCATGTAGTTACTACGTAGGAGGATAAAAATAACCAGCATATTTAAAGGCAGCAGTGGAATCCCAGCACAGGCAGAGAGGCTGGTCAGTTGATGAGGTACAAGCACTGCGTTAACATAAAAACACATGTTCTCCAGGGATGTATGCAGAAATGTGTAAAGTACTTACAGACGTGCAAATACACCTGCTTTCCCACGTGCGTATATCAGCGACTGATGACCATACCTGCTTAAAAACAAATATGAAAAAAGAGTGAATTTTAAACAAAGACTATAAAGAAGAATTTGTCATAGCATACTAAATTTGCAGCATAAAAGCCATTTTCAATAACATGCAATGGTGACAAGTAAAAAGCAGATTTCTTCAGTAACTATATATATATCACTTTGGAGCAATTGGGAATTATTGCTGATTTATGTCTAGGGGTTACAGTATTTTTTTCCAATCACTCAGTTCCCTGCCAAATGAGCGGGTACAAGCTGAATTTATTAAACATTGCACAATTCAAGTTTGTATCAATCATCTTTGTGAAAGTTGCAATTCAGTAAGCACGTACGACCTAATAAAATTTGTATTAAATGTAAATTATGCAAACATGGTTCTGATTAAAAGTTGCAGCTAAGCCAAATGTCCCCTCGCTAGATATTTTCAAAGGAAACTAGTCATAAAGCATAATGTCTGTTTGAAAATCCTTAGGAAGCTGTTAGTCTGATCCTCAAACTGGCCACACATATTGCAACCTGATTATACAATCTCAGGTAGATTATAGGATAAAGTCCTATACAAACAAACAATCCATACAGACTGGAAGGCCCCTGTTCTACATACCTGTTGGAAACTCGAAAGATTGAGAGAGAGAGATTGCTCAAACATTGAAATGTGTTACCACAGACTTGTTCCAGAAGAGTAACCTCACTTAATGCAAGGATAAATAGGTTCAATTTCACCCCCCAAACCAGCATAAGGTGAAAGATCAGAAGAACTAATTCTATCAGATGCTTCTCATCATTGCATTGGTTGTTACCCTGCGTATTTGAAACCTGCTAATTTGAATAAAGCATATTCTCATATATACATTGCACTGCAATTTATTGTGTAAAGTGCATTTACGAATGCATTGTCTTCCAACAGTCTTCTTACATAAAAGTAACATTACATAAAAAGTAGACTGTCTGAAAATAAATGGCATTGTTAATATCAACCTCCCTGGGGGTATTCCTGAGTGTGTCTCAGGGTTAATTTGCAGTACCAAAATGATAATCCCAAACCACCCTGATGGTGGCATTGTAAAGGACTTACCTGATCCCTATGAGCTCACAGTGTCCTCCGGCGATGCCTACCCAGCATCTGTGTCCCCTGGCTTTGCATCCCCGGCGTGATCAATGGGACGTATAAGCGTGTGGAGGTGGTGTGGTGGAGGGGCGTGACTTGGCGGGAAATTTAAACAGATTACATTGTAATCTGTGTTGATTACACTACTGTGATTTGCACCAAGTTTACCCAATAGATTTTTGTATACAGTATACAAGCATACAAAGTGAACATATCTATTCTTTTTCTCGATTCTTATTCCTATTCCTGAGATTTCCCTTCTCAAGAAAGAATTTACTTATTAAATATTATTATTATAATATTATTTTTTATAATTATTATTTATTATATTATAATTTATGATTTCCTGTTTCAAACTTTATCATACACCGGATGACTACTAAACCCCTGTTTGGAGAGAGTTTAGTGAGTTATTCCTAGAAAATACAGGTCTACAATATAAAATAAATTTCCATGCAAAACAATGTAGCGCTTTGAAAATTCAAAAACACTGACATAATCAAACAGAGAGGATAAAAAAGTACATAGCACACATTTAAGTGGTAACAAACCCTGAAAGATACATTTTAAAACAAAACTATGCAATTAATATTTACATGTTAATGCAACTTGGATTAAAACATGCACTAAACTTCCCCAAAATGTAGCCTTTCACATATATAATATTTTGGTATTTCAAACCCTATAGAAAGGTTTAATAACCTATAGCAGTCATTCAGAAACTAATGTTCTGATGTTTGATAACTATGAGGGGATATCCTAAATCGTGTTCAGGCATCTGAATGTGTTTCTGCATTTGCTGAATGCTGCCAGTTGTAGGATTAAACTTTACTAGGGGGCAAAACAGTTGACTCCTGTGTCTTGTTTTTGTTCACTTGTGTTTTAAGGGAGTTTTAGTTTTTAAGGCTATCGAGAGTGAATCTGATGCTCTCTGTTTAATGTACAGCGCTGCATAATATGTTGGCACTATATAAATCCTGTTTTTTAATAATAATAATTTTAATAACCTAAACATTTCCCCTGGCTATGTATCAGACTTTGCTTTCTGTCAACGTTACACCCAGGGCAGAAATATTTAGCATCAGTTTATGCCTGCAACCCGCTCTGCCTTTTGAGGATCCAGCCTACAAGGTGCTACATTACAAGCAGAGCTACAGAGACATACTAATGGTGCAAAACACACAATGAGGGACCTACATCAGGCAAACTTTAAACATATGATTTCAGGGCTTCCTATAGCTCTGACAAAAACAAGAAAAAATGGAGTACAAAGTAAAGAAACCTAGTATTGGTAATATATTTTAAATGCTGTTTTTTTAAGTTACATTGTTTCTTTAAATTACCTTTAATTATGATGAGTCAAGAAAAAACACAACACATCCTAGCTAGGATTAAATTATGGAAATAATTTCACATTTCACATCTTGAACCTCTATTGTCTAAATGTGCTTGCACAGGTACTTACATCCCATTCCCACTTAATCTTCGAATTTCCTGGTGGAAGGCCAGATGTGACATCCAAAGATGGAGAACCAATAGATGTTTAAATATTTCCCAGCATTATATTAGCGATTTTTTTTCACCAAAAGGGGCAATTCATGTAGTCCATGGAAGTAAGTGCTGAACAATTGTAAGAAATTAGTCTATTAACAAAAACCTAAAAGACATGAGAGGGCAGGTAGATGCAAAGCTACAGCCAAGCACCACTATACAATGAATGATTGAATTAGTAGAGCTGGTATTCAATGTAATACAACATAAATGCTTTAAAAATGTGCCTAGCTCAATTCTGGTCTTTAGTTGGGCTTTAACAAGAAAAATGACAAACCAGAAAGGAAAGGCTGTATCTTTTTCACAACCCACATATGAAGTTACAAAAACAGCTCAAAAAATAATCAGAAAGTTTCTAGAAAAAGATATGCATAGTATATATCAGGAATAAAAAATTATCGCTTTATATTTTTTGAAGCGCTTCACAATGAACATTTTGTGGCTTTATAAAATGTTTATCCTATCCAGAAAGAGTATTATTTGTCAAGAAGAGTGCTGAGCGTCTCTGAGCTGTAGCAGACATCACATCATTATTACTCCACGCACAAAATCTTTTTAACATGGAAAGACATAAAAAGTGCCAGGGGCAAGGTTTCATAAATAGAAGAGGTGATCATTTTATAAAAAGCAGTCATTGTTACACAAAACTTGACTTCTTGTGTCTGATTAAATAAGAACTCTAGATGCAGTCATAAACAAAAACATATATATTTTGGTAATTTGTTCAAGTATATTGAAGCAAAAAAAATATTCAACCTACAGGGATCTGAAAAAGTCCTCAATGTACTTAATAAGCGTATTTCCATCGTATACTTTTGGGGAGTTTATATGTTTATTTCCAATTGCTGCTGAAGATCCAATGCTTGCTATATTCAAAACCCAATATACTGTCTAAAGCCTTAAGGGAACCAAATGGATGAATGTTCTATATCTGTTTTGTACAAATTAGATCTGTAGTAATATGCAAGGGATAAAGGGAAGCAAGCCAAACATGCTGCAAATATGAACTGTTTAGAAGACAGTGCTTTCAAACACATAATGTGATTTTTCTAAAAGTGCAGTGGGAGTTTAAGGGAAAAGTTTAGATCTAAATATTGCTTCCTATGGGGGAAGTAGACTGGTCCATGCAAGCATAACACTGACTCTGTGTTTAAATTAACAGGAAATAATGGGACACCAGAAGTATAGCTTAAGAGCATTATCTCCTAGCAAACATGGGGCTGCTGTGACTTTTTTTTTTTTTTTTTTTTAACATTTCAATCAAAGACATTTCTTGAGATGGGGCATTCATCATCTTAGCCAGATAACAAGCAACAGTATATATCTATCATTAACTGTAAATATCCAACCTTAAGAATATATTTTCATCATCAACAATATACAGCCATCATCAACTAGCAAACCCTACCTAACTCCAAGAACTGGCAAGCACAAGTTGTTTAAACTTAAACATGCAATGAGATTCTTGTATAGGGGGCCTGCAAAAAAATGTTTGAACCCTTTACATTTAGAACACTGCCTATTAGAAATGTAACAGTACAAACAGGAGTTTGTATGTTCTCTCTGTGTCTGCATGGGTTTCCTCTGTGTACTCCAGTTTCCCACCACCTCCAAAAAAAGGTGCATTTAGGTATTTTGGCTTTCCTTAAAAATTGTCATTAGACTATGTTAATGACATATGACTGTGACATTAGATTGTGAGCCCCTTTGAGAGACAGTTAGTGATACTGATGACAATGGACTTTGTAAAGCATTGCGTAATATGTCGGCATTATATAAATACTGTGAAATAAAATAATAACAACAGTATAGTCCGTGAAAACTAAAAACTTTTTTTAACCAACCATAAACATAATATAAATTAATATGTAATTAGATGTTTTTTATATTGCTTTGCCTTCCTTTGTCTATCATTACATAGTTTTACTACAGTAGTGTAGCCATGTCTCTAATGCAGTGTATTTAATCCAGTGTTCCATGATACCCCTGGAATCCGGTGTTCCATGAAAGTTTCCTCTAGAGGTTGCTGAGGGTTCCATGAGAAATGAGTTATTTGTGCCTCTCAGGTAAGTCAGTCACTGACACCAAGGATCGTTTTGTCTGTAAAGGTAACATTCTTTCCAAAGGTCATCAATGTCAGAGGCATTCTTCCTACTGACCACCACACTGTACTATGTACTGTGAGTTGTAGAAATTGCAATTATAAAAGGGGTTCTCTGAAGACCTAAGAGTTATAGTTACAATAAAGTTATTCAGGCCTATTGAGTTGTTGTTTTGTAAGTAAGCTTTAACCTTAAGAAAGTTAAGCATTTGTGAAATATTTTAAAATGATTCATATGATTCAAGCAAACTTGCTAATTTTTCTGGAACACAGGGAACAGAAACATTAAGAAAGTACAAACTGTATTTACTAACAGTAAATTTTCTGCATATTTATTTAATTTCTAACCTATAAATGATGTAAAAAAAAAAACACTTATGATAATCTACGTGCACATACTGGGTACAGGTTTTGTGATGCCAAACTATACTCTGCATTTTTTTTTTGCAGTTGTTAGATAAGATTTTCATTCTACTCCTGACTACAATTTTGTCGGGCAGGAGGTGTAAAATGGGAAACTGAAAAGTGTAGATATAAGAATATGGTGTACTGGGTACTATAGAAAGACTAACAATAAATACCACTGGTATGATATGATTAAAATAATGACAGTTTACACATGTTCATGGTTGAAAATGCAGTAAATATGTAGTATATATATATTTTGTTTTATTATAAACAATACATTAATCATTTATTTTAGGAACCCAGATATACTTCTCATACTGTACCGTTCCGTTCATCATACACATGAAATCAAATTTAGTTTTTTTGAATAATGGACTTGTTTATTTGAAATGATAGGGATGATAAACTTTTATACATTATGTATTATCTGTTGGAACATTCTTTAGTAGAAGGCATATGCATAATATGAGCAGTCACATTTAAACCAGAAAGGGCAGCAAGAAGATAATAAATCAGGATTTACAGGTACCCTTGTCCATTTTACAAGTCATAGTATAAGTTTTGGCTTATCTGCATCCAAATACCCTTCTTTATTTGTCAAATCCCCAACTGTTTTGACAGGTAAAGCCCATATAATTACTAATAGTGCTAAAGCTTGTCCACTCCTTCCTGCACATTTCTATTGGGATGTAGGGATGATGTAGGATGTAGGCCAATTTCACTAGTTTTAACCAAATGTTCAAGTTGAGTCTCCAGTTTCCCTCTCCCTGTGTCATGTCTTTGTTTATAAATATTCACATGTCACACTCCGCTGAGATGATGATTACAGGCTCTCTTTTTAGCTAAATAATGTATTCCAAGGGTTCTTAGAAACTATAATATATATTTATATATATAAAAATAAAGTACAAAATAAAACCTAAGTAGCTGTTTAAAGCCAAACAATAATAACCAGCAAACGCATATTGATTTTGTCTTTTCCAATGTCTTCAGTGCATTTCACAAAATAGTAAAGTTTTACAGAAATGTTTCCCAATTCAAAACTCACAATTTTACTCATCACTACTGGCCAATGAGGTTTCCAAAAAAACATGAGCCAAAAAAGACAAATGGCGGAGGTGGTAAAAGGCTCTTATACAAAATACTTGATTCAGTGTTGGAATTTGGCTATAAAAGCATGTTTTAAATGACTGCACTTCTTGCACACTGACATGTACAAAGTTCAAGATTTGTTTTCTGACCTTTCATTTTTTGTGTGTTTGAAGAAGACTGATGTACAGCCACAGACTGCACAGAATATCTCAGAACCCGTAGTGTGCAAGGAGCAGTGCTGACATTGCATTATGCTGACTAAAGGAAAAATAAAGAAACCTATGCAAACAATGAGAGTGGCATGTTAAATTAAAATACATTTTTAAATATAATATTAAATAAAATGCATGATTACCAATGGAATGTAAGTGTATTACCTTTAGAGTAAACATTTTAATTGCTGTTTATTTTTATTTATATGCGCCTGCGTATACTAAATTAAGTGATTGTGTGAATCCCAGGACAAAAATAAAAATCCTTTAGTGGGTCTTATATACGATATGTGTTTCATTAGTGGCTGGCGTGGTTGGCTCAGTGCATAAGACTCTTGTCTTAGTAGCGCTCGGGTCCCAGGTATGACTCTCTGCCTGGACACTATCTGCATAGAGTTTGTTTGTTCTTGTGTGTTTATGAGGGTTTCTCCCTGCACTTTTAACTTCTTCTCAAAAGTTTGCTTTAGACTATTTAATGACATATGACTATGGTAGAAGACAGTAGATTGTGCGCTCCTTTGATGGGCAGTTGGTGACGTGACTATGGACTTTTTAAAATGCTGTGTAATGTATCATTGCTATATCAATACAAGATAATAATAAAGTATTCGCTTTATAATCTGCATTCTCTGCATTAAAAACTTGTCTTTTATATGTTATAACACCTTTTGTTTAAAGTTATATTACCTAATAATCTGAGGAAAATACACAGCATTCTGGACATCACAAGATTTGTCAGCTGTGATTCTGGAGTCCTGCCAAACATTTTGAAAACAGGCTAAAATTAGGGATGCAGCCAAAAAAACAATAGCAAAATGTTAACGACTTCAACTTTTCCACTTAGCAATTTATTTTATTAACTGCACTGACTAGCTTTTTATTAACTACACTTCCAACAGCTTCATCCTTTACATTCACAATTAAAATAAATGTGTATGTACAATAGGGGTGTATTTTTAAATGTTTTCTTATAAGTGTCACAACAATCTATACACATACACAGATTCAGGATAATATATGTATTACTGATGCTTGCAAATTACCATGGGCCAGGGGCTGTTGCTGAACACGTCATGTTAATTATAACTTCATGCTTACATCCATGCAATATAAAATTGCAAAGTGTACAGGTAACAATTTATAATCTTGCAAGAAGACAGTGTACCAGGTTTTATGAGAACATGATTGTGTAAGACAAATATATAGCTTAATCTACTCATAAATTATAGAAACACACAAGTGTTACATTGATATAGTAAAAAAAAATTAAACCAAAACCATAACTTGACAAATAAATTAGTAGTAGAACATTTGGACCATGTTAGTCATTGGTAAAACAAAACATTGGTATGTCAAGACTAATAAAATTAAAATGTTACATTATGTTTAAACAAAAAAAAAAGAGTTTTAAAAAAAAAGACCATTCTATCTGCATGTACTGTAATTTAATTTGTTCTCTAAACCCTCATAAACTAAGGCTAAAGACTAATGTTCACACTGGCCATGAGGTTACTGTGCAGTTACCTCTTCCTCATGCCAGGGAATGAATGAGGCGTCAGTAAGCAGTGTTAGTACCACTCACTGCCACCAGCTGTCCAATGGGCTGCAAGTCACTGAACAGTTGGCAATGTACCAGCCACCAAGAGCCAAGCGAGATTACTTGATTCTAATGCAGTCTGAACATGCCCTGACATCATTCTTACCTTCCCTGCCAGAACCTGCCCTAAAATTCATACTACAAAACCATTGTTTGCACAACTGACAGCTGGCAGCAGTGAGTGGTACTAGTACTGTTCAGTACCACAAGCTGTTCTTTGGGAACATGTGCCGGGGTACAAGTGACTATCTGGCAAGGCCCCAGCCACCAGGAACCATGCAGGATCACTCGGTACCGAAAAAGGTCCGAACCTGCCCTCACTTGATTGCCAATGACAGGGACACCAACCATCTGAAGTGTGAGATTAGCTGAAATGGGTGTGATGCTGTGACTTCTGTAAATTTGACAATGAATGTTTCCTCAATGCCTATAAAGGTAAATTAGGGTTAAAATATGTAAAAATAATAATGTGCTTAGGCAGGGCACAGGCTCACCATAAAGTGATACCTTCTGTTAGTTAACTGAATGGTAAGATTTTTTTTCAAATGCTTGCACCTAAAACCTAAAAATTGTCACCATTTATACCTTGCCTTTGAGTACACACATAGACAGCAGCCTACCAGGCCTGTTTTATTCTGGTTTGAATTTTATGCAACAGGCCTATCTATGATAATGATCCACCTATTCTTTGACCTCAGTGTAATGGTGGTTTATTCAGCTACTTTTTGAGACTTTTATCAGATAGCATTTTCTGTTTGGTAGGGTCTGTTAATTAGTAGAATGGTTGTGTGTTACTAAATATTGTTTCTGTAGCTTATACTATTAGCACAACTCTTTTAGGAATTGTTACTTTTAGGGGCCTATTTATAAGGCAGTAAATCTGATATTCCCCCAAGACATACCTTAGTGCAGAATAAATGTACTGCCATTGAAACACATGAACGTGGAAAGGTTTAAATTCACTTTTTATTTGAATAAATAACTCTCTTAGTAATGAATCTTTATCAATTACATTTTGTTGTGTAGATAAACTGATTAGGGCTATAACACTACAAAACCAAGTTACTGGAACAACCCTCCAAAGTTTAGTTTACCATATCCAATATTGACACTTCTTCATTTGCAGCATCAACAAGCTTTTTCTGAATGCAACAGGAAGCGGCTTCCTTTACTAAAGCAATAGTTGCATATCAATACCTTTGTCTCTGACATGGCCCTAAAATAATATGCGAACATATTAGAAAAAAATATGTCACTCATATTGTACACAATTATATTTCTGCCTACATAAAAATGTAAATTTCTATAAAACTGCCCAGTATGATTTCAAAATATTGTCAGTTCTTGGTTTTGTTATGGGATTTACGACAGTTTATTCTGATTCCCATGAATTTCAGTATTTTGACTTTGTAATCCAAATGAAGCATGCCAAGATACACCGAGTCAGGAAGGAGACTTAAACTCAGTGAATAGTTGGTGGAAATAAAATCCACCATACTCCTAATAATTGCAGTTTATTTCTCTAAAGAGTAAATGCAGATTACCTAGCTGTTTGCACAGCTCTTAGGCTTTTTTTCACACATGAATTCAATGTTGCAGGTCTATTTGTTTAGATACAGGTAATGTGTGTATTTCATTTGACAGCAAAATCTCTCTCAGCTGTTTCATCGGGAGAAAGTAAACTAAATATGTCCTTCAAAGTGAGTCAGACAATGGTGGCATTATGGACTATAGCCAAACACTTGTGATTTTCTGTTTATACGATGCATACAGTAAGTGTAATATACCATATATTTACTCACTGAAGATATTACTGTCAATATTAGTCATAAATGTAGTTTGCTTTTCTGCCCACAAAATGTACATGCCTTTTAACTTGAAAAGCTAAACAATAAAGATAAAAAGCATACTTTTAGTTTACAAAAATTGTTTAAAAAAAAGGTTCCCTTTTTTATTCAGAAAATTTGCTGTGTAGTATCTAGTATTTAGAAATCCAAATAGTGTAATATTAGCAACAGAATTTTCTGCACTTTCACTATTTAGCTCAATAAGCCTGCTGTCCATATTTGACTCATTTTATTGGCTCTGTTCTGAACTATTGTTGAATTGTCAAGGGTATGTGCAAGTTATGGGCAGTCGTATATGAAAGTCCAGTTCTCTCATATGGGTACAGGATCGAAATCTGCTAGTGAAGAACACTGCCACAGGAGTATTTACTGTGAAAGTTGTTAACAGATAAACACTAGCGCTAGTTTCAGACATGTGATTTACTGCACACCCAATTCAACCCTATTTGAAAGGTTGGGAACAATTTAGTGCATGTGTTGCACTTGGTGGCTTATATGTTGTGATGGTTTGTGGCATGGTTCTTGGGCACAGCATGTAGCTTCTGGATGCTCTCTATTGCCTTAAATGGCGACACATTACCATTCAAGTGTCTCCACTTGAATTAGGGTGTGTTGCAAGGGGACTGGAGGTAGCCTATAACCCCCTGTGGTGCAGTGAACCCCACTGCAACCCTTATAATATAAAATTTGTGAAACACTGTGGTCGACACTAATAATGCCTCCTGGACCTGCACATGTCTGAAAGAGGCCTAAAAGAGATGCTGGCTAGTGTCAAGTTTCTCCTATATGTTCATGAAATCAATAATTTGCATGGAGAGTAAACACTTTTCACTAGGCAGACTGGACTATGCAGAGACTACTCTCTTAAAAACTCAGAAACTCTCTCTTAAAATTCCATTTACCTGTCTGACATTCTAACATACCATCCTTCTCTTACTTTTCTTTTAAGCTTTTATACATAACCTGGATTTTGTTTTTGCCCCTCTTCAGTATTGTTAGGGGAACTAGACAATGAAACCATTTGCTATCACCAATAGGGAACATCCTCCAGTGGCTCCAGCTACGGTAGTTCCTAATGCCCTCTGTCCGATCTGCCGGCAACCTGCGGCTCCAGATCTGGCCTGAAGGCCAGAGTTTGTCAACCCCTGTTTTAGACCCTCAAACATCCTTCCCCTTGCCAATAGGAGTTTATGTCACCCTCTTCCTAAAACACCCTATACGCAGTCAATTTCCCAGCCCTGGTTTATATGTAAAAAAATAGAAACAACACTGACACAGACAAGGGCCTGAATGTTGCTTTTAAGGGTATATTTCCATTGTTATGCAAAGAAGTAACAAAATCAAAAGGTTCCACTTTTTTTACTGGAGAGCTTTTTTAATTTCATGTTGGTTGCTAACAAGATTGATTTCTTTTGCACCTCTTGTCCAATGCCTTCTACAGTTTGTGACAGGGCATTCCAAGGCAGTGGCACCTGTTTGTCCAAAAGCAGTAGTTGATCTTGGGACCAACTGAATACTGCTGAAATGCTGGAGACACCAGACCAGATCTGTGAAGAATATTAATATGCAGATTAGGCAGAGAAAAAACAGCAGCAACAATTGAACAACTGAATGGTAATAACAATATGGAAAGCAGTAGCAAAATCAAAGTGCTTCTTGTAGAAGGGGAAATCAGAACACAAACCAATGTCAGCATTGGGAACTACAGGTACAACACAGTCAGAATTGCAATCAGGTCAAGGAACAAAAAAAACAAGTCAGCAACTCTTCCAGGTTGTGCTGAACATTAAATAAAGCAATTTCACCAAAGTGCTGAATATGCACGCTCATACATATGTGCATGCAACAACGACTCAAAAAGTGTTTGACTACAAACTGCAATATGCACATGTGCAAACGTGAGGTACAGCCATGAGTTCCGCCTTCCTGACATTTAATTTACATTCGGAACTCTATGATTTTCTCCCCTTAGTGAAAGGGCTTAACTAACACAGGAGACATCAGGAAATAAATATGTTCTCATAGTGTCAGTCAATGAGGGCTGTTAAGTGCAGTTTGTTCCTTTATGTTGGAACCCACAGTGAAAAGATTACAGAGTACATAAGAAAACCTCAACCAGTGTAGACAATGTCATACTGTAATTGCAAGCTTCACAAGTTTCTGCTCTATGAATAATTATATTTTAGAACAAGAAGTCTTTGGAGTTTGAATTTATTCAGATAATTCACCCTTGAAATTACACTGCTCTGTCATTCTCTCCTGTGGTCGTAGTCTCTGTGCTCTTTGCATATCCATACAATTTAAGATTTGTGTAATTCATCTGTCCTTTGCCTCATTTAAACTAATGGCTTACAGCACTGCATAACCAAAGTAAGATCTGTGGGAAAGTTTATGGTAAATATATTTTGTAGGATACAGGAAAAGTTTGTTCATGTTGCATTTCCTCTGCTCATTGTGTAAGGTTTTCCCTTTATGATTTAACATAAACAACTTATATTTTGTTTTATAAAAAATGGTTATTTTTTCTTGTTTTTACTTTTTGTAAAGTCCTAAAAATTATGAGTCTATGTAGAGAACAACAACATGTAGCATCTAACATGTTGCCAAGCTACCCACATTGTAGTCTGCTGTGAAAAAAAGGATTTTGTACTTTTTAGCACATTAGGGTACATGGCCAGCCCATTTATTTCCAATGGGCTGCCTTATGCAACATACATTATTGCTTGCCATAACATACATGTTTGCACTTCATAGAGCCATACCGATGGGTCTATGGACAAAAAAAAGAAAGTTAAAAAAAAATCACAATCAGCATAACTGATCACAAAGCACCCATCAATAACTCCTGCTCTAAAGTCAAAATAGGCTTAAAGGGGTTTGCAACTTTTTGAAGATTTTTTATCCCGCAGTATCCCTGCTAGGGGATGTCTCCTCTCTATTTGTCATGGTTTTGCTACTGGAACCAGACCCTTCAACATGATGTAGGCCAGTAGGTAAAAATCATTATGCTGCTGAAAAAAAAAGTTCAGGAGTGTGTATTCAGAAAGATTTCACAGCTCAACCAATATTTTTTTTTACTTTCTAAGGTTTTTTTAGTATATTTAGTGTATTTCAGGTCTGCTGAATCCAGAAATGACATCAGTTTCATTGAATTAGCTCCAGTTCTTGTGATACAGGAATCAGAATAAACAATTTTACCAAAAACAAATGTTAACATAGCATATTATCAAAAGCAAATTGATTTGTATTTAGTGGGTAAGGGATAATTGTGATTAGAAAAGAAATAGAGACATGGGGCTTGATTTATTAAAGCCCTCCGAGGCTGGAAAATATACACTTTCATCAGTGAAAATGCGGTTATCCAGCAAACCTGGAATGGATCCGGTCCAGGATTAAAAATATTTGCTAATACTGTAAATAGCAAATTACTTTTAAGAAACCCATTGCAGGTTTGTTGGATCACCCAGGTTTACTGATGAAAGTGTATCTTAACCAGCCTTGGGGAGCTTTAATAAATCAGGCCCATGGTCTTTTATTAGGGACACATGTTAGAGTGACAGGTGTCTAAAAAAGGATTTCCCTCACTTTTATTCTACTTCATGTTGTATCTTCAAGTCAGAAACTGAAAGAAAATAAACAGACACAGGTGGCAAAAAACTAACATGACAGGATATAACCTTTCCCTATTTAAAAAAAAATAGTAATTGTGATTTAGATATTCATTACCAGTGGTAGGTTATATTTAATACATTATATTTATATATAAGAGTTTATATAATTTACATTCTGTACAAGTGTTAACACATGGTAGTTAGCTTTACAGCGCATAATCTAAATACTCCAGAATTGCTTTATCTAGAACTATGATCTGGTAATAACAGCAGTTTCTTGCCTACAAAGCAGGATCATTCGATACAATCCCTATACAGGGTCAGTTTTACATTGCTGTTCTCCTCATGAATTCTTTGTATGGAGGTTACCAATAATACCACAATAACAAGCTCCTCTCTCCCACTAAATGATTCACTTTTGCTCATTCTTTTAGGCTCTGTGTAGCTTCTGGGTGTCTCCTCTCGCCTTTACAGAGCAGAGTAATATAAAGATACCGAAGGAGAGGACAGAGAATTTTAAATTAGCACCATACTAAGAACTAGAAAAAATAAGCATTACGTGTACAGTAAGTTTACTGTAGTACTAGTATACAAGTAACACATAGCCATAAGTATTTACGGTATTTCATAAAAAAAAAAACCAATGTCATCTTTAATCCCAAACTCAGCAATATTTTGGCTTCGCCTTGGATGAAATAGGAAAGGATTTGAAAATCTCTACTTCATACCCAGTGGTAGGAACACTAACTGTGGTAGGGTAACTGATAACTACAGTCAGTTTTGCAAGAAAAGTGTAACTGAAAATAGATATACAGTGAAAGCAGGTTTGTTTTACTGTACCCAGGGTACAGAGTAAATTCCGAAGGAGTTTACACTTAGTAAGCCGGTGCTGCATAGCCAGTGGTTCAAGAGGATATATCTTGGCTGCTGGCACACCATGTTAGATTTCTATTGGATTCTATTTGTGTCCTAATAGGGGAAATGTTTTTGCTTTTCTGTCAATATCAGCTACACAGGATGTAGTACAAATATTCCACAGACAGCAAACGATTCTTAAAATTAGTTTTAGTTATGAGCCAGTGACACCTTATAAGTACTGTAATGATTTTTCTGTTATCAAGTCCATTCTTTTCTGCTTAGCGTTATATTGCACCAGAATAATGTGTTGTAGTAAGCTATAATTATAGTTTGAAAAAGAAATACTTGTTTTATTTTGTATGGATGTAAAGAGCTTCACTACTGAGGAGGCTGCAAGGGTTTTGGTAATTACAGTAATTAAGTTCCTAACTAAACTGCAGTCTCTGAAGAATGCTTTCTAATCTAAGTGTGAAATAAGAGCATCTACATATGCAGCACAGATGAGAAGACAAGATGCCCGCTCATAATCCGCAGGTAATACAAAACTAAATACACTGTAAGCAAAATAGAAATAAAATACTAATATCAGCTAAAGCTAAATTTCTGACTTAAGCTGTATACAGACATTGGATTTAGACTGCTGAGATGAACGTTCATTATTATTTCAGGTGAAAGTCTATCCTCTGTACAACTGCCCCCAACTATGTTTAGTAATCTGTCCTGTCAGATCTCCAAACAATCATTACAAATAGCTGATGTTTCCCATTGGCCTGCCTTGGGATCAAGTGATCCCATATTTTTAGTTATAACTAAATTAACTATTATTAATTTTTTAATAATAAAATTAAATAAAAAACACAAAAACCCCGGAGATCGTCACTGCACACGCTGGGTGAAGGCTAAAAAGAGAAGACGTCACCGGAGGAGCTGCGGGGACAAGGTAAGTGTTTTTTTTTCAGTTGTAATCCGATTGTCATGTTGTTGTATGACAATCGGATTGCACTGTAATGCGTGTTTCTATTTTTAGCTACCCCGAGCCTGGTTCGGGGTAAACGATTGTAGCAAGTTTTACGCCCAGGTGATTAAAGAGGAACTAAACTAAAAACTGCCCAAAAAAACTACACTTATCTTCAATCCCACAGGGCGGTCAGATCTATCCGGGGGTGTCCTGCATCGGGTCCCGCGTCAGGATGCCGCCATCTTCGTGTCTTCTTCTGGGTTCTTCATCCTATGTCACCCGACCCAGGCGCAAGATCGAATGACATAGGATGAAAAAAAAAATTTGATGATCTCACTGCGCATGCGTGAAATCAGCAATTTTTTTTCCCCACGAAAAGGCTCCTTCAGTGCATGCTCAAGATGCTCGGGCATGCACAGAAGGAGCACCCAAGAGCCTCTCGGGATACCTACATCAGGCTTTGCGCTCCCATTTATTCTCGATCGCCTAGGGGCAGTGCACCTAAAAAATAATCCCACTGCAGAACTGTAATAATGATGGCTTTTTCAAAAAAAAGAAATTTAAATTAAGTTTAAATAGGATCTAGAGAATACAGTCCCACTTTAAATGTTGAATTGGAACATGTGCCTCGGATTTCTAATCTAGATATCCTTTGCTGGGAAATGATGCCTTCTGCCTATTACTAGCTGGTTTAATGCATAAAAAAGTGAATAATTGTGCTTAAAATCCATTCCTTCTGCTGATATTTAAACAACGTTTGCCCTTTTGATATAACAGGAAAGATTAATATGGAAAGTATGTGGTATAAAGGAAGGGTGTGGCAGGTTTAAATTGTAAGAACATGCATGAGGAAGCAACAGGTTGCTAAGAATTATTTTCAAGGCAATTGTGCATGCCAGGAGAGTTGGTGCCTTGAAATAAAAACCCTGAAACACTGAAGGGTGGCATTGGTTATTGAATTGTTCTAAAAACTGCCTTTTTGTAAGGGAATATCCCAATATTTATCACAGCCTGTGTTTTAATTACAGGAAGAGTTATGAAGACTTCCTTTGTTCTAGACATTCGGACAGCAGGGAAGTGAAACAGGAAGTAAAGATCAAATGTGAGCTTCATAATCAAAAACCTGCAGCTTAAAATAATGCGAACATAATAAATAACCATGTTCTTCTAATACTTTTTTTATTCAAATTGAATAATGCTGCAAAGACTCTAGAAAGTCAATAAAATTATACTTTTTATGTATTACCAAAGCTTGTAAATCTGTTATTTGACCATTTGGTCCTATCTTTGTGGAACTATGCACTGTATGGGTTTTGACCCCATATTTCTTAAATAGACACAAATGATGTGTGGAGCAATCTTTGCCAGGGAACATGCTAACAAGGACTATTCTGACCCTATTTAGCTACCCAGGGCACCCGCCAAGGCTGTACTCTAGCTATAGAACCCCTGGCGTGCCATATCCAGAAATCCTACTTCAACGTATGCCCTTGAGCTCCATGGAAGAGCAGATTTAATTTTAGGCAAATAATGACCTTGTGTCCACAATGCCATCAGGACTTGGTCAACTTCCTGCATTTCTTTAAAATTCTATACAACTTTTTTGCACTCTTGGACAAAGGCACATGACAATTTAACCTTATGCTTTGGGCTAAAGCTACATACACACGTCGGCTCAGGGCTGAAATCGGGCGAGAATCTGGAGTGTGTACAGCACCAGTCATCCATCATTTGAACAACCGTTGTGGCGGATCCACGGAGGATGGACGACTAACGATCCTAATGCAAGGAAGGGGGAGAGCGCGCAGTAGGGTATCGCACTGTTGTTCTCCCCCTCCCCTCTGCATTGAGCAGAACGGTGCTGTATGTACAGGGCTCATTCATGCATCATGCAGTGCTAGTAGTTGGAAAGGATCATGAAAGATCCTTTCCAATGACTATTATTGCACGTATGTATGCGGCTTTAGTGAATGAATATCAGCTGAAGTGCTTTATTTGGGTTGCATCAATGATTTCTTCTTTTGCAGGGACCACAAACTACATTGTATGATTTCACCCTTTTAAAGATACTATTCTAAACTGGGGATTTACTGACCTCTCCCTCTCTGTGTATTGTGTATTGTGTTGAATAGTGAATTCAGTCTTAACTAGGTTAAAATTTATCTATCAAACTAGAGAATACCTGGTTAGATTTATGAAAATCTGGGGGCCTTGGCAAGGTCAGTCAGATCTTCTACCCATAACATGTGCCAGAGCTCTATCATAATCTTACAGCTAACATCTTGTAAGTAGAATTGAAAATAAACACCTTTAAAAAAATAAAAATGATGACTTTTTTGTAAAAAGAGGAGAATCAGGATACATGTTACAGAAGAGCCTGTTGGCCTAGACTTACAGAAATAGGAAATTACATTCAGTTTTGATTAAGGGTTCTGTCTTTTTTTAATGTGTGCCTCTTTTTGCAGAACTACATATAATTTTCCAGATACTCTGGGATTTTTTACAGCCTCACAAAAACTCTTTTATGGTATACAGGGTTAATTTCAGGCAGGCCACAGCAGAAGCTTTAGGTCAGAGGTGTCAAACTCAAATACACAGAGGGCCAAAATTAAAAACTTAGACAAAGTTGCACGCCAAACTTGAAGTTTATTGAAAAAATTGAGGAAGTTTTTACTTAGATTTAAAACCTTATATCAAGGTATATACCAAAAGAGGTTTTGCTTAACATTCAAGCTGGAACAGGCCTATAATAGAAAAATAGCACCGCTACTACAATTCCCTGTGTCAATAAAACAGTCCAATGCGGGGCTTAATGTTATGCGTGGTTGGAACTCCCTCTTCACTGAAATAGCACCACTACTACAATTCCATGCATCTATAAAATAGTCCAATGTGGGGCAATGCATAGGCAGAGGCCGCTGGTCCGAAAGACGTGAGTGATGCAGGGAATTGTCGTAGCAGCGCTATTTCAATGCAGCGGCGGGCCAGCTGCAATTCATATTTAGAATTTCTTTAGGGGCAAAAAAAAATCCTTTGGGGGGCCAAATTTGGCCCCCGGGCCAGAGTTTGACACCTGCTTTAGGGGTAGCCTTTACTGCTTAGACACCAAAAACATTTTATATATGCTTGCTACACAGAGAAAACAAATGTGAGCTGTGATTAGCATGCATTATCCATCAGCTCTTCCTTATTGGAATTGTCCTGTTAGGATAGTGTCATTTATATAACACTGCATGGCTCTAATCTGGCAAATTGTGTGGAAAAATCGATCAGTCTATAGAGATTTTAATTATTTCTCATCAAATAATGTGCTAGTAAAGATAATTGTACATACTGTATATGATAGTGTATCCGATAAGGATGTATCTGCAATTCAGTTATTCCATTTTCTAATTACATAAATTATAATTGTGATCCAGTGATATTCCACACCGCATAGTCACCAGACTATCATAGTTCTATTGGTCCAGGCGTTTTTGCCACTTAGAAACCATTGTCCTAAGCTCATTGACAGGAGATAATACATCATGCATGGCAAGAATGACTGCTACTGAAAACTGTTTCAGTAATATGATAGAATGCTTTAAATAACATAAAAAACATGAAATCAAAATGTAGACGCTTAGCTTTTCTTCAACATCCACCTGACAATAGGTTACCAGCAAGGCATTGCCTTTTCAATGCTGTACTAAGTGGAACCCATTAGAAACATCCCATGATTTTTCTGGGCAGATGGACTTGAGGCTTTACTTAATATACACCAATGAGTTGTTTTTAGGATAAACTACTCTCATACCGTGACAGTTTCCATAAGCACTGGAAAAGTAAAAGTTTGCTTTAAGCAAAAAAAAAAAACAAACCTGCTAACTGGTAAAAAAAACAGTTACCTAGAGTCACTGCGTATACCTGCAGCAGCTTTGAGCGACTCTGCTTTGCCCAAGTTTCAGGCTGTTGTGCAAGACACTTAGAGTTTACATTGGAGCTTTCCTCCTTCTTCTTTCTCCTATACATTCCTATACAATATACTGTGATGACTCTTTGGCCCATAGGAATGTGTGGCAGAACAGGTGAACAAAAAAGCTGCCACAGGTACGTTCAGGCACATCAAAGTAACTGCACTTTACAAAAGTCAGCAGCTTTTTTGTCAGTTACTTTCCGCTTGCTTCCAAGTCCAGTACAGTATCTGCCTTTCAGTGTTACAAAGCAGAAGTATAACAGCGAAAGAAAAAAAACAAAACATTAGGCTTCCCGCCAAAAGTTATCAAAAAGCAGCTGTTTTACAGTTTTAAGACTGCTAAATTAAAGAACTGAGGTTTTTATCACTGATTCATTCCTTTCTATTAGTATGCAACCTGCCCTAAAGAAATCATCTAAGGACAATACTTGCAAATTCAGGGAAATTGGTGTTTGGCGATAACAGCCATTTACTGTAAGAAATCTGCTATATTGCTTTATAATATTAAAAATATTTGTATTTGTATGTGTGTACAAGATGGATTAATGTTAGTTATCACTTCATGAGGATCATTATAGTACTTTACTTTAGCTTTTATAGACTTGGCCTGTCCTATTCCTGACCTTGAGGGTTACATAGAGGTTAGGATTTTCAGATAAACAGAGTCATTTTGTGACTCCTTGGAAACCACACCTTACTAAATTTGCTGCCTTTGAGAAAAATACAAAAAATATGTGCAGATCCCGGCCACTGAGGACTAAAGTTGGACAACCCTGGACTAGTAAATGTTGCTTTGATTTGGAAGCCAGAATCTCAGAAAAACAATACAGATACAATCATATAAAGAATGGCTTAAAGTTAAACGCTGGTAAATTTGATAATTCGGATGGAATCCCTATACAATTACTATATAACAACAAATATATTATGGACTGCAGAAAGCTGATTCTAAACTGTAACTTCCAGTGTACAGGTGTTGCTGCTCACATCTACCAAGATTCTTGCAATTTCCAGTCTTGTGCCTTTTGTTTTCTTCTAGCCCACATAACCAGACAATGTGCTTATTTATACATTTTATGTTTACTGTTTTAATTACAAAAGAGCAAGATGCAACATCCTATCACATATCTTCTTCCTTTTGATAACTACATTTTAAAAAATCTGTTGAGAGTGTTTCATAACATGTGGTTCAGATTAAATGTTACATTTGCAGGCATAATCAAATAAAAAAAAGTTTAAATGGGTGCCAAAGATTTAAATATTTTCTATACATACAAAATAAATGTGGTTAATTATAATTCCGTTGAATGCTGTTTCATATGTTCCCTGTTTTTGCCTGTTTCAGGGAAACTAACATTTGCTCTGCTTTAGCAAAGGAAATGTTTCCAATTCTCAGAATGCCATTAACATTAATATTTCCAGATGTTAATTAAAGAGTCATACAAAACATTGCAACTGATAGGTGCTTCTGGAATTATTTCAAAGATGCCATCAAATTCGGCATAGGTAAGACAGAACAAATTGTGAAACATTTACCTGAACATATATAGCAATTAATAATGTGTGGAAAAGAGTTGATGATTTTGTTGTGGATGAAGATTTCTGGAACAGTATTACACCACCATCTTTTTTGGATTAAAGAAAAAAAAAATAAATTAGAATTACAAATCTGTATGAGATACTAATCACACCTATAAGATTGCACTATACATTTTTGCAATGCTTACTTTGTAAACAGAGCTTCACATTGGATAGAGAATGAGGAAACATCAAGTAGATAAAGTGCTGACAGTATAAAGCCAGCAACTGCAACAAAACACAGAGTATATTCAGTGTGTGCAAAAATAAAAAGGGGAAAAAAAAGGGTTTAAAGTGGAACTCAAACCTCATATCCTTTAGAGTGGGAAGGTGCTGTTTTAGTTTCTATCTAAATCTGCATTTGCCATGGCGCTGCACATGTGATCAGTTATGACACCAGCTATCTGAGGGTCAGAAAGTTTGAGCCGATATAAGCACCTTGGCAACCTTGGCAGCTGCATTGATGCCATGGCACTGACAATACCTGTGCTTTAGAAGCTGAACCTGCTAAAATTCAAAATGTGTTGATGCATGAGGGACCCATACCCTTCTCAGCAGGGGGTTTGACAGGGGGCTCCAAGTCAGTTCTGCCCACTGTTGCCCATGTTATATGTTTGACTAAACATACTAAACACTATTAAGATACAAATCTCTCCGTAAGATTACTTTTGCATACACTGTCCTTAGATCTGCTGATGATTAGTGACATTCCTTAAAAACAACGTCAAAAGTTAAAAAAAATATGTTTCCATTTTTTCATATTTTTACTCCTTCTTAACCTTCACTTTATCCTAACTAGCTGATTAACTCCTTCTTTTCCTTAACTAACATTTTCCTGCTAATTTTTAGTTTGAAAAAAGGATTAAATAAAAGTTTTAATGCCGTGTACTTATTTCAATAAATATTTCAGCATAATTTAAAATCAGATAAATTGTATATTCACGTGTATATTTTTTTCTAAAATAATTTTGAAAAACTAACACTGAACAAAGTAGAAGAAAAGTTCTTTTTTGGTTTGTTGTGATTTTTTTACTTTAGGTTAAAAAAAAAAATATTTTTGTACTACAATATTACCAAAAACCCTGTTTACCTTTAAAAAGATTTATGTTCCAACTTTAAAGACTTCATGAATCTTTTGGTTTGTGGGAACTTATTTTAAAAATAAAATTGAATGCTGACTGCTAATGGCTGGTGGGAGAGGCTGGCAGGATGCTATACAAAAATAACAAAATCACAGCACTATGCCTCTATACTTCTCTGAAGAGTTCTCAGCTCAGATGCAAGCAATGAGTTGGCTCTTTGGAGAAGTTAGTCAAACATCAAACTGCCTTCATGGGTTGGATGTCACTCTGGGGGATTGGGCATTCCTAGACAGGTGACCATTGCATGCATATTGCTCCAGGTAAAACTCACATATGATGCTAGGTATCCATGATTGAAATAAGTGAAATTCAATTATTTAAGGACTGGGCCAGGGACAGCAAAGGCTGCATACACAAGTGCAATAATTGTTCCTAAAGGATCCTTTCCAACGAAAAAAAACTGCACTAAGCATGAATGAGCACTGTACATACAGCACCGTTATGCTCTATGGAGAGGGGGTGGCACCCTGTTAGTTGTCCATCCTAGCAGATCCACGCAATGATGAAACAAAGGACAACAAGCGCTGTACACACGGCAGGTTCTCGTCCGATATCAGCCCTGAGGCCATTATCGTACAAGGATCATCTGATGTTTGTACGTAGCCTAAGACTGAGAATGAAAGAGCTGAAGATACTTGATATCCTCCAGCAATGAAATGAGGCAGGCTTTACTCTGACTTACTAAAGCTTCTAATGATAAAGTCACAGTGTTATAAAATGGTAACAGTTCTACTTTAAATTCTCATTCACTAAAACTGTGCAGGCTTTGGAATATTGTAGACAAAGAGCCTAATTTATTAAAGCTCTCAAAGAAAGCTAGACTATAATGGAAGACCCTGGGCACTCCAAAAAACCAGGAATGGATATCCTAAAAATTTTGCTATTAATTGGCAATTTTTTTTGTTTCAATTCCGGACCAAATTTACCCAAGGATTTCTGAATCACCCAGGTTCTCCCATGTAGACTTTCTTCTCCAGTCTTGGAGAACTTTATTATATTAAACCTTTTATTGGAAGGTGATTTCTTGTATTTATCTTCAGATATTGTTTCTACTATTCATAATGTTTATTGCTGGGATTATGTGGATCATATATGGGCAAATTCTACAAGGAGAACTTTGCTTCCACTAGTTAGTCAAGGACAGTGGCAAGATTAGTGTTCACATTTTCAGAATAATCTTTTTCAACTTTTTATTTTATTAGCTGTTAATTTACACTAAATTATTAGTAGGGAATATTAGGAACTATGATATATTAAGGCATTGCAAGTATTGTAAGATATGTGTTTTATGTTGTGCTTATGTAAACCAATGTATTTGTTATTGCTGTCACATGAAGCTGCTCAGCCGAGTAAAACATCAGAGGGTGAGTAGTGATATTTTTCTAAACAAGTGGGATTTGTTAAATGGGTATGGGAGCAAAGAATGGGTGGGAAACAGACTTTACCCAGAAATCGGCTTTATTTTGCTGAAATCCAGAGACCTGATGCATCTTGTAGACAACAAGGAGGTAGATCCAAAACAGATCAATATTATAAAAAATATATAACATACAATACATTTAGAATATGTTGATCAACAATGAAAATAATCTAATTATTAATATGTAGTTTCCTAAATCTTAACACCGGGGATATAAAAACTTTTGCCGTGGCAGTGGGTCCTCCCTTCATACTTCAAAGTTTAACTGCTAGTTTTGCCTAATATTTGAGAAATAACGTATCATATTTATCTTTTTTTGTTCCTATGGACATTAGGGAGTTGTTGTTGGAAGCAATATTTTGTGATCCTTTCCAGTTACAGATGAAAGAACAAGCACTGTACACACAGCACTATTCTGTTCTATAGAGAGGGGAGGACAAGGGAGCGGCACCCTGCTGTGTTCTACTCCATAGGTCAATTGACCATGGTGGATTGATGAAGTTTCAGGGGGCCACTGTACACAGAGAATTTATGCCTGAGATAAGCAGGGCTATTCATCTCGGGCAATGATTATCTGACGTGTGTACATAGCTCAAGTCTCTAATCTTTCCTTCATTCTCCAGTCACAACCTTCTGAGGACATCAGCCAGGCCTCTATTCTATGTGAGGATGCCCACAACCCAGGAGCTTCAGACACTAAAGGAGACTGCCGGCTGCTTGAGAATGGAGGTACAGGGTAAGCATGTTGCCTTATCTATAATTTCTTAAGTAAAACAAGCAGTTAACCCTTTGCAGTGAATAGCAACATAGCAGCCGAGGATTGAAGAATTCTTGTTTCCCACAGCTGAGCTTTAAATGTTGCTAGATGTGGAGTTTTTAGGAAATTGTCTGCTAGATGTTGAAATTTGCCATGTAGGTGGCACTAAAATTTTGAAAAAGGGGGTTAAAAATGTACTGTGGTCACTTCCACATAAATGTCATAACATATACATTGGTATGAAACCATGTCACCTGCATAAACAAAGATAAATAGGTCATTCAGTACTTACTGTTATAGAATACCACAAAGCCATAAATTAATCTTCTAACTCTTTGTCTTTATTTTCCAAGTTCAAACCTAATCCCTAAATCTTAACACACAGGTAGGCCCCAGGATAAGGACATCTGACATACGGATGCCTCCTATATATGAACAGGGCTTCCCTGCTCGCTTGTGTGCAAGTGGCTGGATGGGGCCGGTTTGCATGACTTGCAGAAGTCTTTTGCTAAACACAGTTTAGGTTGTGGGTGATCATTGGGGGGTGAGCTCTTTCTGCAGCCTCTTGTAACTCTTTATTGACCAAGACAAAAACTGCAGTTGTTTTCTTTTTTTTTATTTGTTTGTGATTAACTCACACTGAGGATTTTGTACAGTAACTGACACCACGCTGCCTAATAATATGTTGAGACAAACATCTGTCCTAATTGCATTTATTAAAATAATGTACCTGTTCCAACAAATTCAACTTAAGAACAAACCTACAGCCCCTATCTTGTATGTAACTCAGGGACTACCTGTATTACCAAACCCTGATACTAACCCTGACCTCTGCTAACTTTTGATGTAACCAACTGGCTGTCCTCAACTGGGTCCCATGACCTGTATTCTCTTGCCCTGGCTAAATAAACTGTCCCCATATTCACCTAGTGGTTAAAATGCATAGCTAAATAAGAACAAGACAATCTCAAATAGGCCTGTGATTTTATTATGTGGAAGATATTTCTGCTCTGTGCAACAAAGTAGTGCCTACTAAGGTTCCTACTAATTCTTTACAGTGTTTTCCACTTTATTTTTTGTCTGACACCTTGTTTCCCATAATTTACATACCCTGACCGCATGCCAGTTGTTGCTAGTGGGGATAAACCTAACAAGCTATAGTGAATGTTTCAGTTTGCACGGCATTGTAACAATGAACTAAGGATAAGAAGCTCACTTACATTGCCGGCGTGAACCACTGTGACTGATGAAAGTTGTAAATAGGGTGTTAAAGTGAACCTAACCCCAACATTTTTACTTTACATAAAGGAGTAGACAACCCCTTCTGATGACTGAATGGGAGCACAGAGCCTCCTGGGATACCTATGTCACACATTTCAGGAGGCTTCTGGCTGCTCCTTATACGCATGCCTGATCTCTGCGTTAAATGCCAATCTCGCGCATGTGCAGTGCGAGATTGGGTTACATAGCTAGAAGAAGAAAGAAAACAGAGGAAGATGGCGAATTTTAGAACGGCAGGGGACCCAAACAAGGACAGCTCCTGGGGGATCGGGGGCTCTGCAGAAGTAAAGGTATGATTTTTTTTTTTTTTAGTTTAGTTTTGCAGTGTTCAGCTCCAGGTGCATAAAGCAATGGCATCCTATGCTGTAACAATTTCATTTAGAAAATCATGAAACATACAGGTTAACACAGCTCTGTAATAAATTACATCCACAAAGCGGCTTGCAGCACCTATAGAACAGAGCTTTGGCTAAGTTCAGACTAGTGTTTTTGCAATCGGTTTAGAGTGATTGTACCCACAAAGATTAATGCTGGTTATCCCTATTGCACAATAACTGTGGAAGGGTCTAATATTGTTTTCCTATGTTCTGCCAATCCAGCCCTTGAATGAATCCACCAAAGAGGCAGTCAGGGACATCTGTTCCCAGATGACCTCAGATGAGCCAGCCGAATACAAGGGCAGAAGCTACACCCAGCAAGGCAGAGCTCCTATCATTGTGTAGAAGGAACATCTGGTACTGGATGGATCTAAGTGTGATCTACTTGGGCATTGTTGGACCCTGCAAAAATTATTGAAGAATTAAAAAAAAAAAAAAAAAAAAAGGTCATAAAGATATTTTTGTTTTGTTGTGTTCTCTCATTATTTCTAGGGCTTATTTACATTTTTGGGGTAATGGTCATGTATTCACCCTGCAGATATTTCGGGGGCCCTGTATTCATTCCCTAGGGTAAGAGGGCAGATATCAGGGGCCCCGTATTTATTCCCTCGGGTGAAGCCAGATATCTTGGTGACCCTTGTACTCAGTCTCCAGGGTGAGGGGCAGAAATCTGGGGGGTCCCTGTACTCATTCCCCAGGGTCAGGGGGCAGATATTGGGAGACGCTGTACTCATACCCCAGGAGAGGGACGAGATATCTGCCCTTAATAAAGGGGGAACCAATTAACAAAAAAAAATGTTTTACTTCTTTTACTATCCAGTCACATCCTAGGGGTCAGGAGGAGCCCTTTAAGTGTTAGTGAACTGGAGAAAAATCACATCCGCTTTCTGCCAGGTTGTGGATTGGGTTGTGTGGCAGAGCTATGCTCAAGGGTGAACCCTTGAAATAACTTCCAGATCTTCAGGTAACCCCTACTATATATACAATATTCACAGAGTATATTAGTGCGGTGGTCAGTAGAAAGAATGCTTCTTACATTACTGGCCAGAGGAAAAATATCACCCCCACAAATAGCCAAAAAGACTAATGGTATCACTTAAATTGAACTGAGGGGCACAAATTGTTCATTGCTCAAGGAACCCCTAGCAACCTCTGGAGGAACCCTGGTCCAGAAATTCTGATATAGAGTGTTTTTTTTACCACCCCATCCTCTACTTTCACAATGAGAAGGACTGGTAGTCATGTAAAACCATGAAGAATTAAAGAATAAATTAAAGAAGGGAATATCACCATGAGAAAAAAAAAACTAATATAGTAATGTTTGGCAAGGTTGGACATTATTAGATGTTTGGAGCACAGCAAATCGACACAATAACAGTTAAATTTGAATTCATTTAACTGCTCACTTTACTCGCTAATCCAGTTGCAAATTATTTTGGCTGTGGTAAACATATAGACAGGTCAAAAACATGTTTTTGCCTAAAAAGTCATTTTCAAATTTTTCAAGAGAATAATATTAACTATAAGAAAGTTGGTGGGAAATTGTGAATTTGATAAGTGAATCCAAGCAGCTGAACAGCATAATAATTTAGCAAAAAATATTTTGTCAAGAACAATTCTCAAGAACCTATTACAAAAATGTAATTTTCCTGGCATTACGCTTTACAGCTTTGTTAAGTACAATAACATCTGTTTTATTACTTTTGTGGTTATACTGTGCTATATATGTTTATTGTCCTTCTCAGGAAATTTTGAGTGCAATACTGAGTCCTCTTTTCTATCATGAGACTGTGAGCTATTAGTAAAATGTAGCACACAAGCAATTTTTTTCAATAAACTGAAAAAGCAGCAATCTTTCACAGAACACTAAATAATCTGTGACTCTGTCTGGCTTTAACAGCATTTAAAGTCCAACTAACCCCTAAATTGTACAAAGCAAATTATAATAGCAGTCAGGTTGATAATTAATACAGAGTATAGAAGCAAAGTTACATAGTAAGTCAGGTTGAAAAAAGACATAAGTCCAAACATATTCCAGATATAAAACCCTATGGACATAGTTGGTCCGGAAGAAGGCAAAAAAAAACCCTGGTACAATTTGCTTCAACAGGGAAAAAAAATTCCTTCCTGATTCCATTAGGCAATCCGATGTTCCCTGGATCAACAGTCCCTGTTATTTTTACTTTAAAGCTTTAATACCCAGTTATATTCTGTGCTTCTAGAAAAGCATCCAGCTTTTTCATAAAAAAAAAATCTGCATTAAACTTGCCACCTGCACAGTGATTCTCTGGGGATTCCAAGACCTGCCATGGCTTCATCAATCAGTGTGGCATCCATTTTGAGCTCCAGCCACATAATGTCCCCACTGATCGGGCCAAAGTTGCATATTTCATCTCTTTGCTGTCTGGAGAAGCTCTGGCATGGGCATCCCCATTCTGGGAGAGGAGGATTCCAGTTACCAACTATATTGAGGCCTTTCTGAGCCTTTTCAAAAAGGTGTTTGATAAACTTGTGCGTGCCACCTCCGCAGCCAGTGTGCTCCTGCGTCTCCGCCATGGGTCGCTCACTGTGGGTCAGTATGCAGTACGGTTTCCAACTTTGGCAGCTGAACTCCCTTGGAACAATGAGGCGTTCCACGCTACCTTCTGGCAATGTCTTTCTGACCACGTGAGGGATGAGTTGGCTGTTCGGGAGATTTCCTCGTCTCTGAATGATCTGAACTCTTTGGCAATCCAGATAGACATCCGCTTCCAAGAGCATTTCCAGGAGGAATCTTGCCCACGCAAAGTTTTTGTCCCATGACTCGCACCATCCTTTCAGCGGCCTCTGCAAACTCCCGCCTCCTCTGTTCCCCCCATCTCTGAGGAACCGATGCAGCTAGACCAATCTAGGCTATTCCAAGAGGAGCGGTCCCGGCGTCTCTCATCTGGTCCCTGCCTTTACTGCGGACAGAAGGGACACTTAATCAAGTCTTGCCCACCGAGGCCGGGAAACTTCAGTGCCTAGCTTGCTCTGAGGAGGGCATGCTAGGTCACTCCTTTCTCCCCTCCACTCAGCGTTTGTCCATAACTATTCAGCTTCATCACCATTAGTGCACACTAGCACTCAAGGCCTTCATCCATTCTGGGGCGGCAGGTAATTTCATTTCTGCCTCCCTTGTAAAGGATTTTGCCTGGCCTATAGAGCCTTTGCCTCAACCCCTGTCAATCTTTGTGGTGGATGGAACCATTTTATCCTGTGGACTAATTCGTTTTCAAACTCTGCCCATGCACGTCAGTGGGTGTACTTCGTCATGAGACCTTAACTTTCCTCATTCATCTGCGGTCACTCTCCGGTAATTGATTGGTCTTCTGAGATATTGGCCTGGGGCCCATCCTGTTACTTCCAGTGTTTGTTCAAGGTCAAACCTTTCAAGTCGCTCGCTCTTTCCACATCAGATGTTGCTGTTTCCATCCCTACACAGTACATGGACTTCCAGGATGTGTTCTCCAAACGTAAGGCTGAACAACTTCCTCCACACTGGTCCTATGACTGTGCCATTGACCTCATACCAAACTCTACACCTTCCCAGAGTTTGGGTATACCCCCCCAGTCTCCCCGAGACAAGGGTCATAAGGGAGTGCATTAGGAAAATCTGCAAAAGGGATTCATACGCAAGTCTTCTTCCACCGCTGGTGCTGGGTTATTTTTTGTTCAAAAGAAAGATGGATTTCTCCGCCCCTGTATTGACTATCGTGGTCTGAATGCTATCACAATTAAGAACTGCTACCCGCTGCCGCTCATCCCTGAGATTTTTGACCAGCTCCAAGGGGTCCAGGTCTTCACCAAATTAGACCTCTGAGGTGCCTACAACCTAATCCGGATCAAGAAAGGGGACAAATGGAAGACAGCATTTAACACCAGAGATGGGCATTATGAATACCTAATGATGCCCTTCAGTCTCTGTAATGCCCCAGCTGTCTTCCAACACTTTGAAAATGATGTTTTTGTGACCTGTTGTACATTTGTATTGTCATTTATCTGGTGGACATTTTGATTTTCTCCCCTGACTTGTCCACCCACAGACAGCATGTCCGTTTGGTTTTACAACGGCTCAAAGACAAAAAACTCTATGCTAAGGCGGAGAAATGCCTGTTTGAATGCCCACAGGTACCCTTCCTGGGCTACATTGTTTCAAAGGAGGGTCTCTCCATGGATCCCGAGATTGTGACGGCTATTTCCAACTGGCCACTACCTTGCGGTCTTAAGGCTTCTCAGCACTTCCTGGGGTTCACCAACTATTACCGCCAATTCATCAAAAATTACTCTATGTTGTTAGCTCCCATCACTGCAATGACCCAGAAGGATGTTGACCCCAAATATTAGCCTTCTGAGGCTGTTGACACCTTTCATGCCCTAAAGCGGGCCTTTCTTTCGGGCCTGGTTAGGCCAGATATCTTTAAACCCTTCTCTGTTGAAGCTGATGCCTCAATTGTTGGAGTGAGGGCTGTTCTCTACCAAACTCCCACTGGGGCTAGACACCCATGTGTATTATTTTCAAGGAAATTCTCCCCAGCGGAGAAAAATTACTCCATCGGAGACAGGGAGCCGCTTGCCATCAAGCCAGCCCTGGAGGAATGGCGCTATCTCTTAGAGGGTTCTCCTCACAAGGTCACTATCTTCACAGACCATAAAAATCTCCAATACTTACAGTCTTCTCCTTGCCCCAACCTCCGGCAGGCTCGTTGGTCGTTGTTTTTCTCCCATTTTAATTTTGTTATCTCATTTAATCCTGGTTCTTCTAATTCCCGAGCTGATGCACTCTCCCGCTTCTTCGATCCACTGGATTCTGAAACCACTGCTGAACATTATCCCACCAGCCCGTATCCTTGCCTTGACTTCTATCCAGGAATCCGCTATTCCCCTTGGTAAAACCCTGGTGCCTCCCCAACTTCGTACTAAAATGTTACGTTGGGCACATGACTCCAAGGTCCCTGGCCGCCCAGGCGTACAAAGAACCTTTATTTTCCTCTCCCGTCAGTACTGGTGGCCCAATCTTCACAAGGATGTGACAGACTATATCAAAGCCTGTGCTGTCTCTGCCCAAACAAAGTCTGCCACCTGCACCCCTGCGGGACCACTTCTTCCACTACCTATTCTCAAAGAACCTTGGACTCATCTATCTATCGATTTCATTACGGATCTTCCTCCTTTTGATGGCTGTACAGTTATTTGGGTGTTTGTGGATCGTTTTTCCAAAATGGCCCACTTTGTACCTCTCCTTCTGGCTTCTGCAATTCCCTGGACATCTCTGCAGAATTCTCTTTAGCCTATCATCCACAGACTAATGGGCAGACGGAGAGAGTCAATCAGTCCTTGGAACAATATCTTCGAGCCCTGGTATCTGCTCACCATGATGACTGGGTGACTCTGCTACCTTGGGCAGAGTTTGCTCATAATATTCATGTCTGCACCAGCACCAAGGAATCTCCATTCTTCATCACCTACGGCCAACATCCTTGCTTTCCGTATACCGTATTTATACCGTAAATACAGTATTTGGGCTTCAACCTCAGAACACCTAAAGCACTCTGCGTCTCGATAGAAGAAGTTTGCTGATCGTCGTTATTGTAAGGCACCTCTTTTGCAACATGGGGATAAAGTCTGGCTCTCCACATGAAACATTTGTTGCACTTAAACACAGGCATCCCTCTCCTGCTCATGCTTGCAGTTCTGAAGCTGGGCATGCCTCTGTTTCCAAGCTTTATCAATTTCATCCGATCCGCTGGCCAATCAAAATATAGCCTCTTGATCAGCCCTGGCTATTTAGCCAGCTCCCAGACTGCACTTTGTGTTCGTGCAACAAGTCGTGTCTACATTGTGTCTCCATTTTGCCGAGCCCTTAGTTCTGTGAACTAGTTCCTGTACACCTGCAGCTTAAACCAGTGTTTCCTGTGTCTAGCTCCTGTGTTAACCCCACATTTTCCAGTCTGTTAGTCAACCTCCCTGTGCTGTTCCTGTGTTCCTGTGGATATCCCTGCTTTTCCTGTGCCTCCTGCTGTTTCCAGTGTCTTCAGTGTTCCCTTTGCCCGCAGTTGCCCCTGTGTCATTGCTGTCTGTCTCCTGCATCCCTGGCTATTGACCCCTGGCGTGTCATCTGACCTCTCTTGCATGCATGAGATGGGCAAGTTTTTTTCTCAAGATACGTCACCCGATCTCACGGCTGTGTCAGGTGACGTAGGAATAAGAGCCCAGAAGAAGAGGAGAAAAAGGTGGCGCTTGGTGCGCCAGCCCGAAGATGGATACCGGGACAATGTGGGACCCGATGGAAGAAACCTCCAGACAGGTTGACTGCTACGGGATTGAAGGTAGGTTTTTTGGGTTTATTTTTGCGTAGTTTTGAGTTCACTTTCTCTTTAATGTGGAACTAAACTAAAAGATGCACGCTAACTTTTACTTCCACAGAGCCCCAGATCCCTCTGGAGCTGTCCTCGTTTTGAGTACTGGGCCGTCCTAAAATCTGCCTTGGTCCCGACACTGCTGGCGCTGTCATCTTCCTTTGTATGCTTTCTTCTTCTTCTGGCTACGTCACACAATTTCGCACTGCGCAGGCACGGGACTGGGCGATGTATCCAACTTTAAATAGAAAAAAAAGAAACTCATTGCAGTTCACATTGCGCATTCTAGAGGTCTGCATTTTTTTCCATTGCAGGAAAAAGCAATCTCGGCATGCACAGAAGGAGCAGTTAGAAGCTTGGAATTCGTGACGTGGGTATCTGCTCCCATTTATTCAAATACAAAAGGGGAGGAACTTTAAATGGTCTTAAAAAAAATGTCTAAAAATTGTCTAAAATAAGTCTGCTTTAAATTACAACTCCAAAACAAAGAAAAATGTTTCTTTTTACAAGAAAAAGTCACTATTATTTTATGAATAGAGGACACAAATTCTCAGTGGAAAGAGCTAGATAATGATGGATATCCTTCAGCCAGAAAATGAGTAAGGCTATAATGTACTGCATGTTTTAAAGCATGCTGTCAGAAGCTCACAGTGTGCAGTGAAATCAGAGTTACCAATGTCAGTACAGAAGAGCATTTACAATTGTGCAAGACTGAAGATAAGGCTGGAGTTCAGCAGTGGGTGGTCCTTTTAAGACACCCCCCTCCCCCAGTTGAACAGCAGAAAACACCTGTACCTGTACTCAGGTGCTGCCTATGCAGAGTCTGTGGGTGGAGCTATATTCTCAGTAGCTCTGCAATGTCCAGGCAGCAGGAGGAATCAGAGGGAAAGAACAGCAACACCAGCATCACAGGTAAGTAAACTGGGGGCTTGCAGTGATTTCTGTATGGGGGAGTACTGGGGAAAGGGCGTTCTGTAGGGGGGCCTGTGACTGTAGGTCTGCATTTGGGGGTTTGACAGAGGGTGTTCTGCACAGTGGAGGGTCTAAATGGGGGGGGGGGGGGGGATTGCAGAGATGGTCTGCTGTGGAATGTCATTGGAATTCTGTCATTAGGGGGTGCTCACAAGAGGGGTTTGCACTCATAGCTCTACATGGTGGAGGATACTGTCACTGAAAGTCTGTCACTGGGGGAGTTTGCACTGGCAATGGGGTCTGCATTGGGAGGGGGTCTGCAAGGGGGTTGACCAAGGGAAAGTGTCTATCTGCATGTCTGCACAAGGGTCTTCATGAGGGGTCTACAATGGGGGTCTGTGCTGATGTCTGTCACAGGGGGATTGCACTGGGTGTCTTTGTCTTTGTCTTTGGGGTCTGTTTCTAGAAGTAACTGCTCACTGCCTGTTTTTCTTGGTATGGGCTATAATTTATTTTCAGTGTGTGTGGAAAATAAAAAAATCTCTAGGAGTCCATGTGAATGTCACAGTCAGTGCGGAGTCCATGTGAATGCCACATGTCAGTCACAGTAACTGGAGCAGGAACAAAGTAGGAGCACTGGGTATAAGAGTTTAAACTGTGACATTGTTCCTCTTTGACAACACTAGAAAGCTGCAGAGAAATCTATGTTGTCACACTGCAACAAGTACTAACAGAATAACCATTTTTTTCCCTTGGTGGATGGGGGGGGGGTCATAATAAACATAAATGTAATGTATGCTGGTTTTAAAGCAATCTGTCAAGTCCTTTTTTAATATTTCCTATATTTATACATTAAAGTTATAAACAGGACACAATGTATATTCTGTGAGCTCTAATTCCCCTTGTGTAGCAGTCATATTGTTGTGAGAAGGCTGTGTGGAGGATTCTATACCTCAGTACTCTCAGGCTGCACTGACAGGATTTTCTCCTCACAGCTCGTTCCCATTTGCTCTATGCACGCTCTCGCTTCAACACGGCCACGAGCATTTGTTACCTAGAAACCAACTCTGTTTGGATGGCTAAACATCAAATGACGTCACGAGGGATAGCAGCCACGCCCGCCCTCTCATTCTCCTCTGACTGACGCCTAGACCGCCACTACCGTCACAATCCGAGGAGCGCTTGCCAGCCAGCTGCTGCTCTGACGTCACGCCCCCCAAGCCGCACCCTCCAAGGACCTGCCCACGTGAACAATCTCGTTTTCTATGAGATTGTGCTTCAGTATGTGAGCCCCCCTTAAAGTGGGCGTGTCCTATAGACCTGGCAATCATCTGTACTGCTCCCCGCCCTCCTTGTACTGTGAAATAATCTCTCCGTGCAGCACCGTGAGAGCTGTGTCTGTGTCCGTGCTGCTGTCATTATCCCCATGTATAAACCTTCATATCTCCCACACCGATTGTTGTACAAACGTGAAATTTTCAGGGTACACAGGGGACCCTGTGATCTGGTAATAAACTTACCTTCAGCTCCCTGAACGTAACAAGTTGCTTGATACGGGGTCTCAAACATAAAATCCTAATAAAAATCAGCGAATCCTTTCTCATTAAAATTAAAAAATGTTACATGTACTTGCACAGATCTGTGATGTATGCCACTGTATTTGTCATTTGGCAGTAACCTAATGCTCATTGCCATGCATGTAGCCCCCGGGGGTCCCTAACGAGCAAACTTAAATTGGGGACTCTGATCTTGAAAAAGCCCCCATTTAAAGTGGACCTATAACCACAATTATTAATTTATATAGAAGCGTAGATAACCCTTTGTTTTGTTTGTTTTTTTATCCTTCCTCTTCTGTTATCACCATCATGGTGGTAAAGACTGAATGAGAGCGCAAAGCCTGCTGGGATACGCACGCCATGAATTACAGGAGGCTCTGAGAACAGGCGTGCACAGGGGAGACTTTTCTGTCAATAAAAATAGAAAGATGGCGATCTCACACATGCACAGTGAGATCGGTAATACATGGATCTGTGCAAGTACAGGTGACATTTTTTATGATCTATAATAATGAGAAAGATCCCTTGGGCAGCACGGTGGCTCAGGGGTTAGCACTCTGGCCTTTGCAGCGCTAGGTCCCTGGTTCGATCCCCAGCCAGGACATTATCTGCATGGAGTTTGCAGGTTCTCCCCGTGTCTGCGTGGGTTTCCTCCGGGTACTCCGGTTTCCTCCCACATCCCAAAAACATGCAGTGAGGTTAATTGGCTTCTCCCTAACAATTGACCTTAGACCACAATAATGACATATGACTATGATAGGGACATTAGATTGTGAGCTCCTTTGAGGGACAGTTAGTGACATGACTGTGGACTATGTACAGTGCTGCGTAATATGATGGCACTATATAAATACTGTATAATAATAATAATCCCTGATCCCTATTAGGATTTTATGTTTAAAGACCCTGTCTCTGGCAACTTGTCATGTTCAGGGGGCTGAAATATAGTTTAGTATCAGCTCTCGAGGGCCCCTGTGTACCCTGAAAATATCACGTTTGTACAACAATCAGTGTAGGAGATATGAAGGTTTATACATGACAGCAGCATTGACACACAGCTCTCATACTTCTGCTGCAGCTGTACACAAGCATGCACACACACACAGCCTGATCTCCCAGGTCTATAGGACACGCCCACTCTCGGGGAGCTCACACTGAAGCACAATCTCATAGAAAAAGATAGGAGATTCTCGCACAGACAGATGCAGCTGATTGTGACGTCATTGCACACGCCCAATCAGCTGGTAGTACCGAAGGTAGGATTTTCTCATAGGACACGCCTCTAGGGGGCTCCTTGGAATTATACTTGAAGGGGCGTGATTGTCATGTCACGTGAGGTAAATCCCCGCCCACGTGCTTTTAAGCCTTGTCAAGCAGCGCGCTCGCAGACATACATAACACGAGGCTGAGGCACAGAGCAGGAGGCGGCTCTCATGGCAACAGACAGAGGGAATCCCTGCGGCCAGCTGTGTATGACCGGGGCTGGAGAGGGGCAGTGTGCCGCGCACCGTGCATGACCTGTCACTCTATAATATTGTGCAAGTGTAAACTCATTGGACGCCTGTCTCCCGAATTACACATTTGTGCCTTCTGTGGATTTGTCTTGTGTTTTTCTGTGTCGAATGTGGACTTATCTGTCATCGTTCTGTGCTGTCCATCGATCCAAAGGGCTGTGCTAGATTAATGAGGTAGGTGTGCTGCCATGGCATATATGAAGCACAGGTGCATGCTATAGCAGGACAGGTGCCATACACAGGGAAGCAGCAGAACCTCTGCTGAGGTTACATTGATCCCCTCACTATCCTGGTGATTTTCCCATGACACAGAGTAAGCAGAAAACTCCTCAAGCTGCACAAAGAACAATCACAATAATTATGTTTTTTGCTCAGATGCTTGCTAGCTGATTATTTCTGCTGTCACCATTGCAGATCTCATGTTTCATGGTGCTTGTCATTGGGATTCAATGTAAAATATTTTTTAATGAAGCTTAAAATAGTAGTAAAAAGTCCAGGTTGCAGTCCTTCCTGAAAGTTTTGGTTGTACTGTAAGTCACTTCTTCTATAGATCTGAGTATGAAAGTCAATTTGTGGAGATTTTCCTATGGAAAGCCAGCAATTGTATTGTTGTGTGCACAATGTATGCAGTGTGATCTCACCGACCCTTATGTATATCTGCCTAGGCAGCCGCCCAGTGAGTGTGACATGGCTCTCAGCGGGACCTTGCTGCCTTCCATCGCCACCTTCACAGCGGGGACCCCAGGCAAGGACAAGGTTTTCAGACAGGCAAGTGTTGGCAACGTGAGTATCCCACAGAGGATATATTCCCATCATGAGTATCCCACGGAGGATATATTCCCGTCATTGCTCCTACTGACCTGCCCATTGTCCGATGAGCCACCATTGCTATAGACATTGGCTGGGGGTGACACTTGGACTTTCTCAGTGGGAGCTGATGATGAAGCATGAGTTGTAGCAAAGTCTAACTTTGTTCTGCTGATCTATTATTGCTCCCTATGTTTTGGTTGTTTGTTCCAGAATCTTAACTCTGAAATCATACCAAGATGCCCCGTACATTTCGCCTGTCAGATCTGATTGTAGAGTCATCAGATCTGTTTCTTTATTTTTTTTTGTTTGTTTTATTTTGGCTTTTATATATAAAATATGTAAGTTATCAAGCTTGTTGAGTAGACAAGAGGTTTGTGTTCTCATGTTTGCTGTATGGATTGCATTTCTTTTTAATAGCTTTGCACAAATTCAATGTTCCAGGACACTGTGGGCTTTTCATTCCAAATTTCAAAGTAGTTTTTTTTTTGTTTGTTTTCCGCAATGTCTTTCTCTCAAGGAGAGTGTGATTTGTCTAGCTATAGCATAACTTCCTATGGAATGAAGTTAAGTCCTGGCTTCTGTACCGGCAAGTAATTGTTGCCTGTCTACAGAGTTTTGCTTGTTTGGTCCTTGCGGCTTTGCTCTTACTCATCTCCTGCTGATAGTGTTCAGCTGGCACATAGAAGGCTCTGTGTTATGTATTATCTTGGAAACCAGTATACGTAATATTACTAGAGGAAAGTGTCAGATGCAAATGATCAACCGCTAATATTCTGACATCTATTTTTTGTGTTTTTTAGAGCAATAGCTGTACCTGTAGCCTGCAGTTAGTTGCAATCATTGAAATGAATGTGGTACGCTTATTAATTCACACTTTGTTTTAGTTGGGCTGTGCTTGGAACATTGAAAGTCCAGGTTTAAATGTATTTTACTGAAGGTGGTGAATACATCTTTGTCTAATCAGAATAAAGTCATACACTGAAAGGTCAGATCTTAGGGATCCGTTCTAAAATACAGCTGCAAAAAAAAAAAAAAAAAAACTTGGCTATAGTGACTGCTTATTATTATTCTTCAGTGGGAAAAAGTAGAATGGAACAGCACCATTCTTCACCTAGATGTCATAAATCAGCCCCGTAATACATTTTTACTTTCTATTTAGTAACTCTGTTTGAAATCTTGTTTTTAAGAAACTTTTTTTTTTGTTTTTGCTGTTCTAACAGAGGTGGAGAGAAGAACTGACCCTCATGAAAAGGCATCCTGCACTTAACCAGTCACGCCCCTACGATATCTTAGAGGGGGAGAGTGCAGCGTTGGGCTCTCGTAGGGAACCAGAAGAATTTAACGATTTGCTGGACTTTGATTTTATACTCTCCAACTCCCTCATTCATCAGGAGTCTATGGTGGCTTCTTCTTCCTCATCATCTTCTGCTACTGCTTCCTCACCACCACCACAAACTGCAACTCTCCAAGACAACATGTCTGCACTCTCATCTGCTAATTGTGACTTCACCTACCAGCTACGCTGCCCCCAGGATGCAACTGGAGGCAATTCGCTCATGTACTCTCCTAGGGACTCCGCTGTGCCAGCTACCACTTTTAACTTGGCGGATATAAATGATGTATCTCCTTCTGGTGGATTTGTGGCTGAGCTCATGAGGCCAGATTTGGATCCTGTTTATATGCAACAGCCACAAACTAGTCTTCAAGGTAAATTTGTGTTGAAAACTGCTGTGGACATGGGTGATTATGGCCAATCTCTCAGTGTTAGGAAAAGTGGATCAGGTATGGAAGGTCCCATGGTTTATACTAGCCATCAGCTGCCCCGCATGTGTCAAAAAATCAAGCAGGAGCCACCTGCATCTTGTTCTGTGTCATGCCAAATGGATGGGCAAGTACAACAGTCTCAAGGGCAACATGACTTTCAAGTAGGGAGGGTACTGCCAAGTAGGACTAACCAACCTTTGACCCCAGAGGAGCTAATGGTTAGAGACTGCCATGCTTCCCCACAGACATTAAGCCATCCATCACTGCCAATACCTCCAGGCTACCACACCTCTGCCAACTTCCCTCACTTTACACCAGAACAGCAGCAGCCACAACTGCCTCCAACTCCGCTTCAGTATCAAGGTCAGTCTTATCTAAATATTTATGAAGATCCTTCTCTAAACTTTCAACTATTGAAACAAGAAGTGATGCTGACTCCACCCTCTTCACCTTTAGAGCTTCTAACATCAGGTTGTATGTCAGAAGAAGCTAAGCCTAAGAGAGGTCGTAAATCCTGGCCCAGGAAAAGGACAGCTACTCACACGTGTGAGTATGCAGGCTGTGGAAAGACCTATACCAAGAGCTCGCACTTAAAGGCCCACCTGCGAACGCACACAGGTATGTGCTTTTTACCAATGCTGACTTCATTATCTACCTTTAGGAATATTGTTGCCGGTTGTAGTAAGCAACACTAATGTTACAAAACAGCAGTGTGCTTTGCATAAACATCTGTGCTCACACATTTCTGTTTCCTCTAGGAGACTATTTATAACGTTGGGTTTTGTGGTTTACTCTTGGCAAAACTTGAGGCATATTACAAAGGGAAGCAGAAAATAAGACTATGAAATAAGTGGATAGAATCTTTACAGATCTAAGACCACCAAGCTTCTTATCTGGTGTGTAGAGCTCGCTGGTTCCTATTGGTAAATATAGCACCTATGTTAGTGGAAAAAACTGATAACTAATAGATTTTTAGTTCTGTTACAAATTACATATATATAATTATATTACATTTATATGATACTGCCCATATATTATGCAGCGCTTTACAAAGCCCATAGTCATGTCACTAGCTATTCCTCAAAGGAGCCTGCAATCTAATATCCCTAGTCATATGTCTTTAATACATCAAAGGTCAATTTTGTTTGGAGGAAAACAAATAACCTATCTGCATGTTTTTAGAATATTTAGCACTTGGGTACACTCAAATCTGACTTATTTTCACTTGTGCTGTTGGTTCATTTATTCTTGTCCTCAAAAGAAAATGTAATGTTTGTTTTGCTGCAGCTGAGTTGTATGTGTAAAAGTTTTTTGTTGTTGAATATACATATTAGGCCTAATGAAATACAGCACTAGTCACCCTGTGAAAAACAGAAAAGGTGATGTTCTCTATACTGATTAAGTTTTATATATATTTTCACATAAGTCAATGAAATTATAATCATTTTATTGCCATTTTGGTAAATGTACAGGTACATGGTCACCCCTGGTAAAGTTGTGTTTATTACCAGTTGTATACAAAGAAAGTTTATAATTTTTCGAACGTAATCTGTTTGGCAGTTTTGTATGTGGATTAGGACAATTGACAATATTACCCAGCAGGAATACTTGGCAATCCAACCCATTTGTTTTTTCCATTAATACTTGTAGCTAGTTTGCGTGGATTGTCCTAGGTGGATAATCATGACAATAACACAGCATTTTTCCTATTTACAATAGCCCCTTTTAGTACTGGTGGGACGGTATATAAACTTTTTTGGACAAGATTTACAACTTTTTTCTAGAATTTACTCTAGATGAAGCCAATCATAAAAATCCAAAAACATTTTATAAATGGACCCCTCCATAAAGTGGGTAGTGTTCAACACAGATTTTATTTTAAACGCCGGATGGGAAGAAATAGTAGGCAGGTAGCAGCCCCTGTATTGTGACCCAACTCTTCAGTGAGCACCCAAAAACAGCTGGGTGGTTCCTGAAAAGTGCCGGGTGGTGTGCTTAGCTGAAAGGGTCGGCGGGGGGGGAGGACACTGAGTGGGGATGTTGAAATAAATAATAGCATAGTATTTGTACCTTGTGTTTCTGGTCAGTTAGGAAGCTAGAATATCTGCTGTATGGTTAAACCTTATTTTTCAACATTGTTTTAGAAATGATTGAATAGGAGCGTTAGTTCAGGGCATAATAAATGACTTCAGTTACACAAAAAGCAGACACTTAACCAAGAATGAAAATTTTGGTTCATGAAGCTTTAACGACCTGTTTTCCATCTCTGATGAATAGTGGAATGAAAGGAACAAGCGTGCAAATTCATGGTTGTTTTTCACCCAAGAGCTGCTTGTTCTGTTTATTTTTTTTACCTTGTGCCAAAAGTTGTCAATAAGGGCAGTTGAAAATTTGTCACTGGCTTTCAAGTGGAAAAATTTATTTCATAAGGCATTAAGGTGTGGTTAATGTCCTGTGCAGCCTGGCCAAGTTTGCAGTAAGTTTACTATGAACCAGATTCATTTTTTTCGAATAGCTCAAAATATTTGCAGCAAACAATAAAGGTAAAGTGACTTTGATCTTCTGCTTCAGAGGCCCTGGGGCCAAGTGCATGATAATTGTGAAAGTCTTAGATGGCAGCAAGATTTTGGACCTTGGGAAATACTTTTGCTTAAAAAATGGCTGAATATTTAACCTGACAGACTGTGAAGCCCCCACTTTTCCTTATGTGTCTATCACATTTAATGCTTGAATCAATGGGGCAGGTTTATCCTGTTGCTACAAAATAGGTGGGGTAGCTCATGGGTCAGATAAATTATTGGGCAGCAGCTTGATTCACAACTCCTATCCCCCTACCCCAACCCTGCTACAGCAGTAGAAGATGAGCTTCTCACCGTATAATTGTAGATATGTGCTGGGAGTGGTCAATGCAATGTCCAAATCCTTTTACCAAAGTAAAGGCAGTCTGCTTCTCGGATTTAGAAATTCGTATCGGCACTCATAATTTATCGGTATAGGAAGATTTAATACCCGGTAGTCTTGTCAAGTGAAAGGCATGCTGTTAGGTTTTACTGAACTCTGCGTGGGAACTTAGTGGGTGATGTGGCTAACTTCACTCACAGCTGATGTTTCAGGTAGATGTATGAATTGATTTATCTGCCAAATTCTCTGGTGAGACAATGGCAGGATTTCCCAGAGAAAGCCTGTGTCCCCATCTCCAGTTAAAACACTAAACAAAAATTGCCATCTTTCAAGTGTTGGATTCTCAGGCAGCAGCATTTTTCCCTTGCAGTGGACAGTTGAGTGGAACGATCAGTTTTTGGCCAGTGCTGTTACCAAATGATAAAAAAGCATGTGATGTAACCTGCTAACAACTATGCAACACTCTAATAGTTATGTGTTACATACATATGTAAAAGAATCCTATTTTTATCCACATTAGAAAATACTGGGCATTTATCCATGTTAGAATAGAAATGTTTATTTACTAGGTAAATCAGTAGTCTTGTACTTTAGGGAATGGAATTAGTAAATTGCTATATAAAATCTCCTAAAATTCAACCAGTCATTATTTTTTTATACTTTTGTAATATAGCTGTTCTTAGTTTTTAGGGGTTTGTTTTGTAAAATTCTATAAAATGGGGCAACTTTTTTTCTTTACCCTAAAACCTGTAGCTAATTATTCATATGGATCAACCATTCATTACTATTGCATTCCCTACTTTGTATCATAGCAGTAACCTTTTCATATTCATTTCAATGAAAAGAAGCAAGTGTATTGTTACTAGTATATAATGTATTTTTTGTCCATTTGTACCTTTGTTTAAATAACTAAATAGTTCCTTGGTAGGGGTTGTAAATTTTCACTTAGGGGGGGCCCTGCAGCTTGTTCCTAAATCCGGTCTGCCACTGGTGTTGGCTTGCCGGGTCATGTTGACTTGGAGGTGTTTTCTATGTGCTGCAATGTTTATGTACCGACTTAACTGTTGGCACTGCATAGCGCTTTGAATACAGGTGCGGAACATAGTGTTAATGCTCATCCATGCTGCCCTATGTTCTGTTTTGACATATTGCTGTGTACCACATTCAATGACTTTCAGCCTGAATGGAATTTTAGATTATGAAATTTGTTGATATTTTGTATTATGCAAGTTTCTACTAATAATGAAAGTTTCTAATGACGTGTTGTATGCTAAAACTCTAATTTGGTGTAAAGGGGGCTTACTTACAACTACATTTTCTTTAGTCTAAGTTTAAGTTTTTTTTGTAGTAACAAATTACATTTACACAGAATAGATGTTAATATTAGCTGCACATTTACCCAAGTATATTTTTGGATTTATAGCATGGATATAGCCCCTCACCTTTAATTTGTCAGTCTTTACTGTATATTGGCCATCCAAAAAAAGAAACCACTATCTGATGATATATAAAAGCTACCAGTGACAGAGGCTGTCCATGCAGCTCCACAATCCCTATATAACCTTGTTCTAGAATGGCCAAACCTTATCTAGTGGGAAGATTTCCCTGTATAAAGTCAATTGCTTTGACATACCCTATACTAAGTTTTTAAACAAGGTTAGATTGTAACATGTTCATCAAGCCATCCAACATTTGCCCAGTCCTTCCCTAGAAGGGGGTTTTTAACACAGTTCAGTGCTAGCTTTTAGCAGATTTACTATAATGTGGCTATATAACTAACACTGGTTACTTCTAGGATTCTGCAGATTTCTGGTATAGTAGTATTAAATCAGACAATCTAGATGGTGTCCACTTCCAGACGGTGATATTAGATCTTGATACTTTATAGATCTTTTAAGCATAGTATTAAAACCGTGTGCATTTCTAAAGAATGTTACTATGCACAGCACATTATGGTTTGTGTTGTAAATGTCAAAATGAAGATAAACTGGTTTTAACATATGTCTAGCTCATGACAGGTGAGCCATACCAAAGTTTATACTATATGTATGAAACGCCAAGCAACATCAGATTATTGTATTTTGTTGTGAGCTGGGAGAAGAATGTGGCAAATGTATGATGTCTGAAATAAAAGGCTGGGTTGTCTGCATCAATCAGGTTCCAGCTTGCATTTTTTTAATCTGCATTTGCAAGGAATGACAGATGGAATTTAATTGGTTTCCATGAATAGCAAATACACTTTTTTACCAGTAGATTTGTACCTTGCCCATAATTTGGGGTGTTTTTATGATACTAATGTTTTTCTTTGCTTCCTTTGTGTAGGTGAAAAGCCATACCATTGTGACTGGGAGGGGTGTGGGTGGAAATTTGCTCGCTCTGACGAATTGACACGCCACTACCGAAAACATACCGGCCATCGACCTTTTCAGTGCCAAAGATGTGATCGTGCCTTCTCCAGGTCGGACCACCTTGCCTTACATATGAAAAGGCATTTTTGAGTGGTAAAAATGATTGCAGGCCTTAAGGAGTCTCAGTATTTACAGCACACATTACAAGGGGATGGGAGAGAAACCAAACGCAAGCACTACAAATTGTGTGAGAAATCAAAACTTGGAAACCTCATTCTCAACTATTCTCCATGGCAAAATGGAGAACATTATGTATTTAATGGACAGAGAGCCTCTAGAAACATGGGGTTTGACTGGATCTTCAGGCATTCCATTTTTTGGATAAAACTGGACATAATCCTGGAAATATATACAGACTGGAAATCTGGTGATTGCACTATTCAGAAGTGTTCAGTCTTGTCCCACCTGCTGCTGTTGTTTATCATAATTCTCCTTCTGATGGGCTAAGGGCTTATCGCATGTTTCAGGGAGCAAAAGGACAGAAATGGAACGTGAAAATTTTGTTCCTTCATATGTCATCAAATTTTGAAAAATTTGTGAAAGTATCTAATGCTGGTTGAAGGAATAAATACAATTAGCTAATGGTGCTTACAGGCTGATACTTCTAATGGTACCAAATTTGAAGCCAAAGTTCTCAAACTGCTGCATATTTGACAAGGAAATGTATTTGTCTTCCGATTTTTTTTTTTTTTTTTTTTTATTTTTTTTTTATAATTTTGACCAAAGTCAGGTGTGTAAACCTGATTTATATTGTTAATATTTGTATATGCAGACAGTATGTGATGCACTGTGGTTTCTATGTGCAATAAATTTGTACAATGATCTTTTTTTTCCCCACATATGCCTTATCCAGAACAAATGTTTTTTTTTTTTTTTTTTTTTTTTTTTTTTTTGGTTTTCTATATAGGACTTTACATAATAAAATATGTAATATAAACTTATGCCATTGTCTATTTTGTATATTTGTAAACCATGAAGTAAAGTGACCTTTTTGAATTTGTATTTTTTGCTTATTCAATAAGTTTTAAATAAAGTTATTTTATTTGGAGAATAGATTTATGTTGTGGAATTCATCTTTTTATTAAAATGAACAGCGGAGTACAGTAGAAGACAGTTTTGGTTATAACTGGTTTATGATCTGGGTGCTGCCCTTTTGGCAATTTTTGCTCTGGTAAAATACAAACTAAAATAAAAGTTGCAATGCCGCAAACAATATTCTCCCTTCTGGCCACTTGGCATTAGGAGATGGAAATTTTTTTTTTTGATGGTAAGGCATTTGGATATTGCAACTTTGGGTCTAACTTGGTGACAAGTCCTGGGTTGATCTAGTAGATGAGGTTATGCACAAAAACCTTAATACAACTGTATCTTGACTTGTTGTTTCTTCTAGAAACAAAGTTGAGTAGTGGGCCCAGAAATTGTACACCTTTCCTGTGAACAGGCAATGTTCACACTTTAAGAATCTGGATAGGGTGGTTCTTTGTATATAGAAGCCATAAAAGACCTTATCAAAACTTTCCTTCTAATGGTTTTTCTATTTTGAAAGGTGACTTTGCCTGTGCTAAATAAGGCGTTACAGAAAAAAAAAGTTCTAAAGTGCTTCTTCTGACATTAATGGATAGTTGCAAAACAAGCAATGATCATACATCTATGTAATAAAGTTCACACTAACTGCCCCCACTTATTACATGCTGTGTTGTTCCTGTATGAAAAGGTTTATTTAAGTTTTAGTAATGGAATGTGTACACACAGATGACTGTTCCTGTAGATTTAACAACCTGTTTTGTAGTCAAGGGGATGTGGTAGTTTACACTAGAAAACACACAACCAAAGGAGCAACATTTTTCATTTAATCATAAAATAGATTTTATTTTATTGATGAAATAGAACTGGGACATGGTGACTTGATTTTTTTTTTTTTTTTTTTTATGTGAATTGTGCTTTGTCCAGCTACTCCAAAACTGCATATGCCTTTTTTTTTTTTTTTTGTATAAAATACTATCTGTATCAGTATTTAGTTCAGTTACCTTGCCATATACCTGACAGTTTGTCAATTACTGTCAAAAACGATTGTCAATTACTTTTCTGTTCATAGGCCAAAAATGTTAGAAAGAGATGGTGAGCATTTCAAGTAGAATTTGAGGAAAGGTTTGTGGACAGATTAGTTTATAATAGAAGTTGGGGTGTTTGGCTAATGGGTGGACATTGGTAAAATGCCAGTTCTGAACAGGTGAGCTTTGAGGGTTTATCATAAATGTAGAGATGGAGTAGTAGGTGATAATCCTTAGTTGTCTCCCTGGCCCCTTTAGCCGGTCTCACCACCCTACACTTTTCAGTAACCGCCCAGATGTTTTTTGGTTTGGTACTGAAGAATTGGGTCACAATACAGGGGCTGCCACCCACCTACAATTTCTTAACACACGGTTTAAATAAATTTCTGGGTTCACCACTGATCACTCTATTGGTCTGTACTGGTGGGTGGTAAATTCTGAGATGATTTTCATAAACTGGTGTTTTAAATGTGAGGAAGATGTGTTTTTGGTATATGTGAATAAAAACAGTATACAGTCATTATATAGGGAGAAGTGTAAAACTAATATGAAGCTTTTATTTCACAAAGCTTTAAACTGAAAGGTAAAGATTTTTTTTTTTTTCCCCCTCAACAATTGTTCATTCCCAGAGGCACTTTTTTTATTATATGAAGATGTGATGTTGCTTTTACAGGGAAGAAAAGTGCTATGTGTTTTCATCAAGCTATAGAACAAATGCTCAAAAATGTACAATTGGTAAAAGTTTAAAAAAAAAAAAATTTTCCCATTTTTAACTGACGTTTTGCTGCTCAGGCTTACGTCTAGATTGCTATAATAGTATACTGTAGACCACAAAACTACAGTTGCAAAGACGGTCTGTTTTCCAGTATATATTTAGGCCACAGAGCAAAAAAACCCAAATGCTCTGAATACAGAAATCACTAACAGGCTTTGAGCACATGATACATCCATAATCAAAGATGCTTAGTGGGAGACACAAGGAGTCGGAAGTTTAGTTTTTTTGCATGAAATGGCCTGTGTAATTACCAACTTCAAAATTAAAACAGCAAAGAACTAACGTTACAGAATAATGTATATAATTCTTTTCTCACACAAGCCTTGGCAAAAATTTTTGGATACCTATAAATGGCCACATATTCTCAAGCAATATAACAGACATTACGTTTGTTTGTTATGGGGCAATGTGTAGAGAAGCATTTGTCTTAAAAATGGGGGAACCCTGGAAATAACTCTCTGGTCTTGATGAACCCCTTCTATAATATCCACAGCTCACAGTACATTAGTGTGGTAATTGGGGAGAAGAATGTGAAGCCTGAAAAACACAAATTGCTCATCGCCCAAAGATCCCCTAGCAACATCTGGAGCAACCATGTGGCTCCACAGAACCCTGTTTAAGAAAAGCTGGTGTGAAGTCTGAATAAAGTTCCCAATTCCGTTAGGACCACTTGCTCCACACTTGGATCTTGTGAAGCCCAGATTATTGGTCACATTATCCCTTCTGAAAGAGAATACCTGAGATCTAGGCCCACATATCCAGCAATAAAGACGAGTCATTACCTAATATTAACAAACCTTTTAAATAAAGCTGTAGCCAAAAACCATAAAGCTAAAAAGTAAACTTGCTAGCACATAGCTGACAACATAGACATATCTTCTATTATAGGTGATAGCCACTCCTTGGCTCTACAATAAATGTGTTTCATTTTAGTGTAGCCATTTCCATCATGCCCCAACAGTCTGGGCACAACTTAAAAAGATGGTGCCTATAATATTTTGGCAAGGAATTGCATTTCTGGCTTGTTAAGTTATTTTTTTTTTTTGTATTTGCAGAAGCTCTATATACTCGTATATGCCAAGAAATTTTTGTTTTTAATACATAGGTTTGATGCTCATCTTTAAAGTATGAATGACTACAGATGGTTGTTTTCAAAGAAACCCTTTGAAGCTCTGACTGGGTCAGGGGCTAATATGTCAGTTCTTTCTTGTAGGATTCATTTTGGCTGTATACAGTGGTATATAAATGTATGAATTACTGCAGCATTGTACTAAATCTAAGCATATTGCAACTGGGGAAAATAGGTCTGGATACATAAAACTAATGCCAGCACCTATTCTAAGGACAGGTAAGCTGCACTATATGAGATTTTATGGGTTTTAGATACTTTGTAACACATTTAGTTAATTTTCATACAGACACAGAGGCTTATATTCTAAAGTAGTAGAATGCTGTTATATAAGTACTTCACACAGCACTGCACATGTGTAATTGTAATCTTTGGATGTGTTTTTTTATAAAGTTGACCTTTTAAAAAGGTCACCAATATTCATTACAACGGACATAAATGGCTAAGGCATAACTTGTGTAAGTACACATCCTGCTATTTAATTATATTTGATAATACTATATAATTTCATGTTGACTCTTGCTGTCAATCAAACACAGACCAACAGGTTTGACAAGTAAACAGAGTATTTTTCTGTATTCATTTCCCTTACCATGTATGGCCATGTGTTACATTACAAAACTTTTTTATACAAAACCCTCCCTACACCAACACACGCTCCTTCTCTTTTCAGATATGGTGTCTCAATCCAAGCTAATTATATTTGTAAGCAATATATATTTTAGCAATCATATTGTGCAAACTCATTTCTTGTTTCATATGAAATGTCAGAATAGTTTTAAGATTTAAAGTGCTGTATAGAGAAACTATCCCAACCTAATCCTGAAGTCCAACTGAACTTTCCACTTTGATAACTGAAAGGCAGTCAGGCTCCATGCATAATAAAAGGATGCCTTTGTGATTAATTTACTTGCACAAGCAGCTGGAAAGCTAGACCTTCGTTCAATCTGGTGGTCTGATCTACCCTCTTGTACATCACTCCAATCAACAATAAATTATATTTCCTGAGCAGAACAGTTAGATAGAGCAGTGTGTAGGGATAGAGGATGGACCCTGGACTGCTGTTCTCTAGGTTAAAGAGGTTTGGCTCTCCAGTGTGGTTCAGCAGAGGTTGCTTTCAACATTTGTGGTAGCAATTCCACCAGCATCAAAGTGATCACATCAAAAGGTTAAGTTGGGTTTTAAAGTGTTTTTTTTTTCTGCTAGCAATTATAAAGAGTGGGAAGCTAGAGATGCCTGCACATACTTGTAGCAACATTTAGTGCGCCTTTGTATCTGAATGCTGGTTGTGCTGGTTAGGCAAAGCTTCAGCAGTTCCTGGTGATGACTTAACACCCTCTTCTATATATTCCTCTGGATCAGCGAGATGTCCCATCCTACTGGTGGACAAGTAGAAATGTGTGGAGAGGTGTGGTCACCGGCATCAAATACAAGGTCATGAGTGTGAGCTTTGTCAAAGAATTTAGGTAGAATTGTCTTCTCCAAAGTGACTGACTCATAGCTCTAAGTTTGGCACCTGTTCGGCACATATTATGTGAGAGCAGGATTGCTTGTTTAGAATGAAGATGATAAATCATTAAAGCTAAATCATGCTACTGAGCAACATTTGAGAACCATTTTTGAAGTCACAAAAGAAACTTTGTAAGTAACAAATACAACCAATCAAAACAGCTAATAATGTTGTGCTCATTAGGTGGTTGGGGAGTATTTTTAATGTAAATAATATATACATGTTTCCTTTCACAGCTGCTAGTTCAGTGCTTTGTCAAACCTCAACTATGAATTGCCATCTAAGATACTGAAATTTACTCCCATTTACCTCTACCATTTACTGAAATCAGAACAAAGCTCTTGCCTGTGTTAATACAGAATTCTAGGCAAACCTAAAACTTGCTCCAAACCTCCCTTTCACTATGCTGTGCTCACCCTCCAAACAGTTTTTCACAGTCCTTTGTACTGTTTTTTTGCAGGTAAAGCCCTGTATTGCCTTGACTCACTAAACCATTTTACAGCACAGCCGCTCATGCATTGGGTCTGATTTATTAAAGCTCTTCAAGGCTGGAGAGGATACACTTTCATCAGTGAAGCTGGGTGATGGATCTGGTCTAGGATTCAAAACATTTCCTAGGAAATGGCAAATGACTTTGAAGAAGTTTATTCTGGGTTTTCTGGATTACCCAGCCTCACTGATGAAAGTGTATCCTCTCCAGCCTTGGAGAGCTTTCAAAAACAGGGTCAGTGTATCAGCACATTACTGGGAAGACTACATTTGCATTTAGACAACCCTAAGAAATACACGTGGGACTTTTCATGTTGGAAAACCATAAAAGCAGTAGTTGACCCTTGCCCTGCATTTGAATGGTTATTCAAGAGTTTCCACTACTGACAAGTATTTGCTATTTGAATTAAAAATCATATACTTTTTTGTCAATAGCTGACTACAAACACAATTTGATTGTATCATAGCTGCATGAAAGGTCCATACATTTTTTAATTCATCTTATAATGCTTTTTAGGAACCTTTGTCACAAAGAAACACAACTTTTCAGAGCCATACATTGGCTTCAGGAAAAAAAGCAAAAAAGCCTGATGTATGGCTCTGATATGTTGCCAATAAAAGCTTAATATGAATATAATAAGATGTACTGGTGGCATTTATGAAATGTGTAAGTGTTGACAATAGAGGCATCTGTTGAGAGTCACTCATCTGTGGTTGCACCACAATCTTCACCCTCTGTGGCTGGACAGAATTACAAGTTCTTTAGCAAAACAGACAGTTCACATATGTGTAAATTTGATATAATTATCTTTTACTATTTGTATAGTTGATTTTTCACATGGTGTGCTTTAAACACCAACATACATAAATTTGTATAAGCATTAGTTTGTACAAATTTCTGTATGTTGGTGGTAAAAGCACACCATGCTGTGTCTGGTCTCCATAACTGCAACAAATTTTAATCTGTTGCAGTTATAGAGACCAGACCGAACATTAACCTATAAATGTACACTGAGGCTACTAGCCTTTGACACATCTCCACACAACACAAACTGGTCCACAAAATTGCATACAAAAGATCATCAGGTTTATTTATTGAGTATGAGGCATTCATAAAAGGATACTGACAACTACGGTGACACACTATATTTACTATAATGCAAACTCGTAATACTCGAAAATATATATATTAAATATATTGTAAAAGTTGCATTCCATGTTTGATCCTGTTAATGCTATATTTGCCAAGCACACTTTTTAATATATGCTTTTTTATTGACAAATAAAACAAAACCAAAGGCAAGCTGAACGAAATGAATGCCTGTCATTCCAGTACTATTGTCATTATCAAACTTTATCCATATACCAATAATTATGGAGTTGTTCAAGGGGTGCTTGAGCGCATATTTATATTTAAAACTTGCAGACAGGAATAATTTATTGTTGGCGTCACATTTTCATTGCCCTAGGATGCTAGAAAGTCTTACCAAGAATTGGTTTATCCCACTGTCTCATTATTAGCTTTGATGGGAAATGTGATATACAGACATTGCCTTTGATTGACAGATTTCATCAGAGCAGTAAATTGTGTGCAGGCTTCAAAACCTGAATAAGGTACAGAACATTGATAGAAATGTACGAAGACACTTTTTGGAAATGTAAAAGAAAACTTTTTTTAAAGTTTTTATCCACCTTCCATAGCTATTCTGGGCTGATAGAAACCCTTTTTCCTATTGCAAAAGAGTCCAGAGTATGTATACAGATTAATATAGTGTGCTATTGTAGAAGATATACCATATTTATTGGTATAGATGTTTCTGTCACTGCAGATGGTCCACTCGGCAGCCAGTTTAATCTGAACTCCTTGGGTCATCTTCACACAATCAGCTAGCAGAAAACCTATTCTGGGTTTTTATACACATAACCTTATAAATGCAAATGGTAAATATTAAAAAATAATATTCAATACATCTCATTTACCTAGCTAAAATGTATAAAAAGTATTTTTAGTACTGTAAACTATAACTAAAATAAATATTTAAGAAAATAATAAAATAATACACATATAAAGAAAACATATAAACATAACATATAAAGAAAATGTATTAAAAACCCACTGTGCATTCACTTTAAATGTCTTGCCAGCTGCAGTGTGCAGAACAAATATCACAAACTATTTCTATTTGTGTTAAGATGTACAAGAGAACAGATGTTTGATAGGCATTTCCAAGTCAATACTAACACTAGGAAGAAAGGTAAAGATTATTATAGAAACAAACATGACCCTCCCTTTACCAGAATTTCTCTGATCATGACCAAAGACATCTGCTAGGATTCATTGTAAAAAGTGACTCATTAGGTAACATCATTAACCCATATATAAGGCTTCTGCAGAGGAATCCCCATTGAAACTGACTGTTGGCACAGAAACCTATGTGATGAGGAATTCTTTCATTGGTATTTCTCATGAATTATGAAAACTAGCTTGGTTATTATTACATGTCCCCTTACTATAAGGTGCTTTTGAGCTTTCCATTATCTCCATTACCTTGCCAGGGGTGGTTCTGGCAAAAGTTGTAGGTGATATATATATATATATATATATATATATATATATATATATATATATATATGTGTGTGTGTGTGTGGTTGCTCTATGAGTATGCCTTGATGTAGCTGTTGTATTTACAAGGCAGGAGGATGCAGGCAGAAGTATTGCTGACCTTTTTTTCAGGAGAAACTAACCTTTGGAAAGTCCATATGGTGCCACCTGAAACTTGGAGACTTCCATTATTGCTCAGTCGTGGATGGACCAAGTGACAGTTCAGTAATGTCTGTGGTTACCTTAAGTAATGCAGTGTCATTATAAGGTTAAGAATGAAGTACAATTGCTGTTTTCCCTGTAGTTTTATTTTAAAATTGTAGGCTCATCATGTAAGAGGTCTGCTAAACATTATGATTGCCAAAGTGTGTACTCAACAGAGGTAAAAATACCATTGAAATACACCATCAATATTCAACCTGGAATTCTACAAAATGAAAAGAAATGTGCCAGAATAAATTATTGTGCTAAAAAAAGCTATATATTAGAGGAAAGTGTCTGTGCAGGCTTTACCAATAAAATGTATTCATAAAGAGATATTTTTGATGACATAATGAAGACACGGAGTTCACACAGAGCTGTTGTTTCAAGCCATAGTATGTTAAATGCTCCCACGCAAAGTATAATGCCTACATGTTTAGTGGATGGGTTTAGTCATGTGCTCCAGGCTTCACGTGGCAAGATATAAAAAAAAAAAAACAGAAAGAAAATTTGGCTGCTGGCACCTAGCTTTTCATACAGGGATGTTATTCCCAGGGTTTCCAGGGACAATGCAAAGAAAAAGAAAAACCTTTATGTTTTTATTTCTATTATACCTATACTTAGTTAAATATGTGAGTTGGGACAGACACCTGTTCCATTAGGCTGCTGGCTCTCAGGTCTACACATTTCATTGAATAGAACAACACAAAGAAGATCTGTAGAACAAAACATTTGGAACAAAGACACAGCTGAAAGGACATCATTTTCTATTACAGAAATATTATAAAATATCGTATTAACCCATTGTTGGCATAGATTCCTCATTATTGGCAAATATATATTATACAGAGTATATATTATTCAGATTAAGCCAAATAAAAGCAGTAATACAGCTCTACAATACAAAAAATATCCTAGCACACTCCCCAGTTAGCTATCAAAGAAAACAAAAACATTCAGTTTGCATTAAAAGCAGAATTTTTAGTTGCATGAATTTTTAAATTTATGAAAAGCCACAAGGCACCTCTATAAAGTGTGGTTCCTAATTCAAATCTAACAGAGATCTCATTTGGGACTTTTCTAATAATGAATACTGAGATGTATACATGGGAGGTAGCCCATTCTTTATTACAGGAACAGGAACACACCAGTAGCATAACATAGCCTAATGATAACTCAAGACCTCTGCACCAAATCCATCAAGCAAAACAAAATTGTCAATTATTCTTATCAATTACATTTATCTTAGAAAATGAGCGGTAAAGCTATCAAAAATAAAAATATGCAAAATATTCAATCATATACAAGGAAAAAAAAATTGGGTTGATTCAGGTGTGCTGCATACACCTTTATAACTGTGTATTTGTAAGTACAGCCCCCCCCCAATCAGTATAACATGAATAGTTTTTGTGTACCATTGGGGAGATTCCACTTCTTTCAATACTCTGTTAGAAGGTTCTCACTAGAACTTTTCCTCTTAAGAACATTTGCACATATTAGCTAGACCTACAACAGTAGAAATAAAAACATCATCAGCCTGCATAGACATGAAAAACAAATCATTTGGCAGGTACCTAAACTCAGAAATTTCAAAGGGTGGACAGCCCTTTTATGTTAAGTGAAAATTCTGCTTTTGTTTTTAGTGTAATGAAAAAAAGGTGCAGCACAGCCCCCTAATTCTCGACTGCCTAGGCAATTGAGAATGAATGAGAGCACAAAGCTTCCCGGGATACCCACATCAGGCATCCCGGGAGGCTTTTGAGTGCTCCTTCTGTGCATGCCTGAGCATCTCGAGCATGTGCTGAAGGAACCTTTTCGTGGGGAAAAAAAAAATTGCCAATCTCACGCAAGCGCAGTGAGATTGCCAATTTTTTTTTATCCTACGTCACCCAATCTCGCGCCTGGGTCAGGTGAGGTAGGAAGAAGAGCCAGGAAGAAGGGGGAAGATGGCGCTGCGCCAGCTCGCAGACAGATGCCGGTACAAAGCGACCTCCGGATGGATCGGACTGCCCTGCGGAGTTGAAGGTAAGTGGATTTTTTTTTGTGTTAGGGTCTTTTGGGTTTAATAATATATAATATATGCCTACTAAATCTTAGAGTGATTTTGGTTTGTGTAGACAGTCCTAGGCAACTCCGCCAGGTTCTGTTCAGCCAAACCTAAGAACACAGTAACAATGAGTAGGGTCCTTTAAGACAGCTGCCCATCAAACAGAACCCAGAGCAAAGCAATATCAGCCACCATCTATGTATGTAAATGTGACACTTGACGTGTGCACTTTGGCATGCACAAATAATATTTAGAGATGTTAGTGCATGTGAGTAATACTGGATGGTCTTTTTTTCCATGTTCTTGTAGCAAATGCTTGTATTTTTCCCTGTGAATGACCTTGGCTTGTCCTTAGCTTGTTTTTCGGGACATATTTTGGTTGCTCAGTAGTTGGTTTCTGCGTCTTGCCTTTATAATTAAAACCTTGACATGTTGACCAACATTAGTCTGCCTCATACTCAGCAGCGTTGGCTTATCTGACCTCAGAAAGCAAATCTATATTTCTATATTGTGATAATAAAGGCACACTCATCAGTTATACTTTGATAGATGCGGCAGTATTCACATGATGACACAAAGGTTTTGTTTTCTTTCTTTGCTGGAGGGGATTTCCAGGTTTCTCCAAGATGGTAAAAATGATACAAATGAAACTAGCATCTCATTGTGTTACATTGTGTTGGGATAAGAACCTGACACTTCCAGTATAATGCTACCAGGTATATTGTCCCCTTTTGTCTGCAGGCCAACATATGTTATGCTATACTTTTTCCATTCAAACTTTATTACAATGCATTGACAAAAAACATACACATGGAAGTATCTCTACACTCTATATGCTGGCTGCTGCTGATCTCAAAACCTCCTAACAATGCAGGTTGTTTTTATAGATATATAGAACTTAAAATAAAAGTAACTACAGTGGTACCTTGGTATAAGTCTTAAATCTGTTCCAGATCCTTGGACTTATACCAAACAGGACTTATACCAAACAAATTTTCCCATAAGAAATAAAAGGAAAATGATAAATCCGTTCCCATGGGAAAAAAAATTGTATTGTTATTGTCATATTATACATTGATGGGGCTGTATAAAATAATTTAAACACTGCTTAATACTAAAATACATAAATACAAAAACAATTAGATGGAATAATGAAAATTTAACCTCACTTTACCTTGCTGAGAAGAGTGGAGTGCCTACTAGATTGGTGCTGAGAAGGGAGGAGGAGGAGATGTTATGTAATTCACAGAGAGTTATAGCGCGGGTTGTTCACTAAATGGTAGCAACAGGCATACTGATACTTGTGGGCAGTCGTGGCTTTGTCTCGAGAGAAGTAAATAAGGGTAGCACGCGGTGTTGTGACTCACTTTGACCCATACAAGTTCTAGCACAAAGGTTGTATACCAAGCAAAATTTTTCATGTCAGTTGGACTTATTCCAAAGCGGACCCATACCAAAGTACCACTGTACTTTGCATTACAAAAAGTAACCACAATGGATTACTTGTAACAGCTCAGCACACTACGTTGTAAATTTGTGTTACTGCAAATTGTGGTGAGCTGCAACATAGGAGAGCTCAGAAGAAGCACTGGGGTGCCATTCAGATGAAATGCCCATAATTACAACAAGCTGATGTAAATGGGCCTCAGAACTAACAGCTTAACCACAAGTACATGAATGCAATGTCCATGGGATGATGGTACGGTTGAAGCTGCAGTATACAGCCATTAAAAATACCTGACTTACAGTTTCTGCTATACTGCTCTCTAAAGTATTACCTGCTCGACAGGATACACATATTTTAGGAGAGGATGCTCTTCATACCTTAAATTTTCTACAAAGAAGTTCTATTCAATAATATCTCACTAACCATGTTGATGTGCATGGTTCTTTAGCTAACTCATCGTTGGCCAGCAAAGATTATCAGGAGGCAATAATTTAAAGAACACTGGAAAACATTGCAGCTCCTCTATGTCTCCTCCTACACATTTTGTGTGCTCCTTTAATGTTTTATCAAACACACATAATGCATGAAAAAAACACTAGGTTATCCAAAGATGATGATCAGTGTTTTTATTCTAAATAGTTCTTTAATTCTTTAAAGATAAATATGGTACTCGTGCAAATTTATTGTAGTGTGTTTTGTACTACCCCTTGTTTTACAGAGCAATTCCATTCTTAGAACCCCTTCACTCTTAAAACCTTGGGCACAGTGATAGGCCGATAATAACTTTTCATCACAAAAGTACTTGGTTTAGCAGTCCCTTTCTGCTGCTTTCATTAAGCTTTCCCGGGTTCACTACCTAATCAACACATGCAGAACAAAAGTTCCAGTGTTTCATACTCCCCTTGCTGCATTTATGTTCCAGGTCACTGACACACCAGCCATTGAAGCAGGTTGTGAATAACACCTCTTTAGTTTGCACCTCTACAAGCATATCAGCAATAAAACTGCCATATTTCTATCTTTTCAGTTCTCTTTAAGGAAAAGTAACTATGTGCTTGAGATAGAAGGGTGCAGATCCACTAAAAAGTATGTACTTGCACAGCAGAATGACTTGGGTATTGTGGGTCCTGGGATACTAAAAGATGAAATGGAAGCAGGGGTGTAGTAGAGCGGGCACACATGGGCAATGAGCCGTTTACATAACAATGATGCGCATGCAGGTGCACCATGTGCCATGGATATGGCCGTGCCCCCTCTTTTTTTTCGACTACACCCCTGAATGGATGGTAAATTAGAATTTGTGTTCTTAATTATTTGCTTTAGTACTACGAATGGAAAGGTTCAATTTATGTTTATTCCTGGATTCATGTTCAACAGAGTAATATAAATGCAAATGTAATACAAAATACATCATTGTAGTATATATGTGTGTGTAAGACCAATGCTAACTATATTTGTACTCATTCTACTATCTTTAATTTGGTGTAACATTGTATACATAATTACTATGTTTGTTAACAATAACATTCTCCCTTTAATTCCCAAGCATTTTCTTACAATGCCTCCCTCTTTTAACAACAATAATAAAGTTATACAAATACATCCACCAGTTTTTGTTCTCTATAAAAAGGGTAATATAAACATAGGTTTAAAAAAGATTTCACAACTTCGAGATGTCTTAACTCAAAATGTGCATTTATTAAATGGCATTTTTTTTCAGGCTGGGAAGTGAGGGGGCAGATAATTAGTTTTTTTCAGGAGTATTTAAATCTGTCACACCCATGCTAGGCACATGTTGTGTTGTACATGCATGCATTTACATGATCGGTAACAGTGTACAGCCAAAACTTTCTTCTAGCTCCAGTCTGTTCACACATACATTATTGATGTCTGCAAATGTAGACAGAATGAATTGGACTTGAATGAATGATATGTGATTATAACAGGATTTTTTTCAATGACAGATTTTAACTTTAGGATTTAAGCTGAGGGGTGTTGTAGAAAAATGTTCAACATAGCTGACATCAAACAACATAGTTTTGTTATTTTAAGAATTTATGTGATGCAAAATATGTGACAGATCCAACTTATTTGAGCCTTAAAGTTCTAACCACTTTCCACTTTATATTTGAATGAATCTTGACTTGTATCCTCCCCCATTTCTCCTCCTTATGTACTATTTTCACCATTATTTAAAGTTTTGTATAGGTAAAAATGTAAAAAGTTTGAGTTAAAACCCCATTACTTTTCTGGTTTTCTGTGTACCGTCTGTGTACCCCCTAAAACAGAGGTCTCAAACCCCCGGCCGTCTGACATGTGAGGCGTGGCTCTGGCCAGTACACCCACCAGCGGGGTCAGGAGAAGGACCCTGCTTGGGGGGCGCACTGGCCAGGGCCACGGACCATGTCTCCTGGAGATATTGCAGGCTCAGGGGGGTGGCCGGGTTGTGTCTTTAAACTTTGAGTGGGTGGGTTCTAGCATCATGACCTGACTGTGGGTAGACGTTTCTTCCCTTTTGAGTGACACACGGCTTCCTGCACATGCATGGTCTGGAGTCAGTGCATTTAGTGGTCCGTGACCTGCAAAAGGTTGGGGACCACTGCCCTAAAAGATAGCTACATACTGGCCAAGCATCCATAAATAATTAGACTTGAAAGGTGGTGCCCTGGATACTGTACAAAGATGCAAAAGGAAATGAGAATAAATCTCCACAAAATTAGAAATATTTCCTCTTAGACAGTTATAACCAGACTGTTCCCATTGGAAGATTTCCATTTGCCATTTTGGTGTAAATTTGTCCCCATCATGTCTTCTTCAAGGATCACAATAGTAAGGGTGAATCTACCCAGTGGGGTTTCAAGTTTTCCTTTGCTTTATAAAATGTTTTGCCTAAACATAAACTTTAAAGAATTTTATTAGAAACTATACTCAAAATAAATATATATATTAAAAAAGGAATCTGTGTTTTAAATCTCTGCTCTAGTTTTGCTTTATTTTTTTACCACTATCTTTTTTATAATAACCCTCAATACATATGCTTGATATAGATCTAAACTGTAACTGGATAACATTTACATTACTAAAGCAGTAAATGGTTGGCATGGCTTTTTTATATTTTCATAAAATATTTTTTTCTGGTTTTGCTATCCATATTTTTGCATATTAGTACTATTCGTCATCTCCAGCCCCTGTTGAGTTGCATATCATGTTAAGGCTCAGCATTCTGAAGGAGACATGAGTGGGCTTTGTCTGCATGTGTGTTTCCATGTGTGTTGAGGTGGCCACCAATAGACTCCATTTAGTCAATGACAGGGCAATGGATAGAGCATAAGGAAATTAGATGACAGGGACAGAGCATTATCAACAGACAACCTATGAAGTTACACTAGAATGTTTACATTTTTCTTTGATTGAAACAGGACCCTGATGTTTAGAACAAAAAACGCTTCCCCTATCTTGTGTGTCACTAGACTGACTATTGAATGCTCCTGGAAGACCTCCTACCTGAGTTATACGGAATTATGATCAATGGGAAGCTGACCTCTCTTGGTCAGGACAAGTTCTTGGCTATCTGGAGCCCTTGGATTGATTATATTGAGGCCAGATACTCTTTCTGTATAGCGCTGTGTCATGTCCCTCCCCTGAGGACTACTCTATCCTTTCACTCCTTATTTCTCGCTTCCTGCCCCTCTTCTTCACCCTCTTTCTCTTTCTTACCTGTTTCTTTACTTGGTTTTTCTCACAACATGTATCGGGAAGTAGTTTTGCACTTGTAATTGCAAAACGTTCCTTAAGAAGTTCTTGATGTAATGATGACTGCTGTGAGTTTTCGCATTGTTCTGGATATATGTCTTTTCTGATCATAGAATGTTAAAATTTATATTACTTTCAAGTGCAACTGTAAAATCCTTCTGTATTATCCTTTATCCTCCTTTACTGTTTCCTGTACTACTATGTGACTTATACTTTATACTTTTTTAATTATTGTAACAGAAAAAGCCTCCCCTAATCTTCCCACATTGTTCCACATTTCCCTCCTTTTATTGAATACTAATAATACTATACTACTATGACTAATAATACTAATTATAATAATAATCATACATACATTTTTTCCTAGGGTTATTCTGGCTGTTCATGTGGTAGATCATTAAAGAAAATTATTTTTTTAACAGTTCTTTTTAAAGTTAACATTACTCACCTGAAGTATCCTTATGCATTCCTATCAAGGCATCCAACAAGGACACCAGAAATTGCAGGATGCCTACAGTTGGCAATGCCATCATTCCTGCTTCTCAGAGGGATATGTTTAAACATGAATGGAAGCTGTGATAGAGGAGTGACTGATGGGGGTGGATGAGTTATATAGTTTCAGAGAGAATCGACATGTAGATAGCATAGATTTTCTGAAGAATGGGACCGCATTGGGACAATAAAAGGAATGTGTATATATAATCCTGCTTCACACTAAAACATACACACACCTTTTTATTGAATGATTAAAGTAGGGGTTCAGTTACACTTTAAGAACCACGTTTGGAGCTGAGAATTGAGCATTAGTAGAAAATATTTTCCTACATAATTACATGTTCTTTTCAAATTGTTGTTGATGTTTATGGAGTGACATATATAGATTGTTCTGCTGCACCTACGCTTTTCACATCCTTATAGCACATCACATTACAATGAATAAATATCTCTCTGGTGTCATGCCAGTATTACCAATAATCTCATTTAGCATGCATACCTATAGCAAAAAACAAGCGATGAAGGATTCGTTTCTTTATTAACTTTTAGGAGCCTTGTTTTTTTTTTTTTTTTGCAATACCTAGAATTGCAAAATATATCATCTAAAAGTGAGTCACATCAATTGCAAAAGAAAGTGTCATCATGGCTTAAAGACATAACAGAATTATGTATGTATATTTTATGAACGTGCATCTGTCAACAAATACACTTCATAAGCCCATTACCCAACTCCCCCATGTTTTTATTAGCATTACTATAACTGCTTAAGTCAGTCATTACTCTTGTGAGGCCTCAAGGTGACATCAGTGTTCCATTGACGCAAATGGAAGTATATGCCCTGGATGAGTTCAATCTATTTGTTTGCTTTGCAAAGATGTATGATGTTACAGTCTATTAAGATACAGTATAAGTGCATGAGAAAAGTGAGCAAGGTCCATCATAAATGCTGTGGAATTTATTTGTACTCTATATACTCGTAAAGTAACAGTCATAATGCTGTCTTGAGGACCCGTGATGGAAATGTGGGCCAACTGTATGTTCATGTTAGTTTATTGGACTGCAAAATCTATTCTAGGGTCAACTCTCAGAGAGTAGCTTCCTCCATTACTTTAGAAGATTTCTTTTTGGGATAGGAAGTAAAGGGAAAGTTCCCCAATGATACATAAACTGTAAATACATAACTGGTGGGTGTTTACCCCTTCTATACCCTATGCAAAACTATAAAAAATGTTTTATGCATTATATGTTGCAGAAAGTCATACAGAGACAGATGGAGTCTATTTCCTGGCTAGAGGATCTCCAGTATCATCTTTTCTCCCCAATAACATAAAAAAGACTTACATATAGAGGCTGCGTCCTTTCATGAAACTGTTCCCCTAAAGCATCTCATCTTCACTCTGTGGGGTGGCTCAGACTCGAATGTTATCCCCTGAAATGTAAGACGATTAGTCCTTCAATGTAAGTGAATACACCACTGGGTAAGTAAAACCCACTTGTAGGTACCCTGGATCTAAACTAGCATTTTGATTCATTCTTGGAATTCAACTTAAGCAATCATACATTTTAAAATCTGTTTGTAAATTCATTGTCTAGGTCACTCAAACTACATATTTTAGTGCTTTATTAGTGCATATCATCAGGCACAATGAAGCTGCTGGGAGATCTAAAATATATTGATGTCAGACTGTGGAGTACATTGAAAAGCTCTAGACTTACCACCAAATGGTTTGTGCAGGGGCTTACCTGAAAAAAAGCAGATAAACAGACATTGGTATTACATAGCTGGATTTTATTTTAAAATGGTCCCTCATTGTTCATTCAGGGAAATGTATAATTTTTTTTGTAAAGATAAGCACCTTCTCCAAATTTGCCTTGCAAGCACCACTCTGCCGCACCTGCTTTTGCTGCAGTTGGCTAAAATATCCAATGCTTTGGTGTATAGGGGCAGCATTTGACCAATACCCCTGTTACAATGCTTAGGTTTAACAGCTAATTGCTGAGCCCATGCACCTTCACATAGTAAGGTCACGACTGCCCCTAAGGTATGACACCAGCCAACAACGGATATTTTAGTGCTCGGGTTGATGGTGGCAGAGTGAGTATTAGTGGGTCAGAGATCCTTCAAACTGTGGTTACATAAAAAGGTGATAAATTCAAACAATGACTAAGCCCCTCAGAACAATATTTGTAAATGCACAAGCGAGGAATTAAAACAATAATCAAAGTATCCGAACTCAATCATTCCACTATAAGGAAAATAATTTACTACCTGATCATTTTAAGTGGTGTTGATTTCAAATGTTAAGGATTGGCCAACCCAGCAAGTTCAGATCAATAGCTGACTGCATGATTATACAAAAAGTTTTCAAGATTTCATTAGAGCAAGACTACCAATTCTTTTGAACATGTTTGGGGTTACCTTGCTGTTTTAGATTCCAGACAGGTTGCAGTCTAGTCAACTATAAATTCCACAATATATACAACTGAAGCAAACATACATCTTTCAACCAAAAAATTACAAAATAATCCAAAGCGCTCCAGATGTTTACCAGGACATGCCCCAAAAAAATGAATAGGTTTAAGTACTAGCCCAGACAAAGCTCTGATCTGAATCTCATTGATATGTTTTGGGGGATTTGACATGGGCAGTGCATAAAAAGAAACCCACAAACATTGAAACTGAAGGAATTTTGCAAAAAGGATGGGTAGAAAAATTAACAATATGGTGTCTGGCATTGGGAGGAAGGTTTGCATCATGCCTACAAAAAGTAATATCTGGTAAAGGTTTCAATATCAGTTAATGAGACCAAAGGTATATTAACTTTCTAGTACACAACTACATCTATAAATATTTTTGATAAATATTTATTCCAGTATACCACATATATCTTTAGGCACTGTTTAAATAAAGATCTAATGTTTTGCTGCTTAAATATGTTGCAATGACCTTTTAATCTGACTGTATGTGTCATTTGTAATATACTATATCCAATTCAATGTAAATGTTCAGAGTGATGGCCTTACATTCTCATCAAGTACACTTTGCTAATATTCAGAATTCATAGCTGACTCAATGAGGATGACTTAATAATGCTCTCCAAAGCTGGAGAGGATACGCTTTCATCAGTGAAGCTGGGTGATCCAGCAAACCTGGAATGGATTTCCTAAATGTTATTTATTAGCAAATGCTTTCAATCCTGGACCAGAACCATTCCAGGTTTGCTTTATCACTTAGCTTCACTGATGAAAGTTTATCCACTCCAGCCTTGGAGAGCTTTAATAGGCCTAATGACTGCAAGCTGCTTAGTCTCAGAAGCAGCAAAACAACCCTAAACCATAACATTTTTATCACCATGCTTCACAGCTAGTATGAGGTTCTTCACTTGAAATTGTATCATTGGTTTGTGCCATCATCTGTACTGTTACTGTGGCCAAAAAACTCTACATTTTTTTGATGAGTTGTGCCCACAGTAAGTCCAAGTCCTAGTATTTACCCAAATAATCATTGGCCAACTGTAGTGTTATTTTGGAATGGTCAAGGCTTTTTCCTAGCTCGTTTTCAATATAATATCTTGACAGTTGTTGATGCATGTTGACACCAAGTTTTTTGTGTAATTTCTTCAAGTATATCTCATTTGTGGAAATTGTCTGAATAAAAATCTATTTCATATATACTGAAAAATGTTGAAAAAGTCAACAATTTCCATTGGGTGTGCCAACACCTACACTTACACCTACAAGTTTATACTTCAACATGCTGGCAATTGCGAGCTGTCAAAAATAACAGAGTTGTGTAATTATTAGCAGCTGCAGAAGCTTTTGCCCTCAAAAGGTGAATGACTGACTATCTATAGAGATATACAAAGCAACATTCTTACTTTTGTATCTACTCTATTTCATTCCCTTTGAGTAAAAATGTCATTTAAAGCAATATGGCAAGTCAAAACATCAAAATAAAAAAAAAACAAATATATATTTTTATTTAACTCCTAATTATTTTGTGATACCAAAAAGAATAGTAATGGTAATACCATTCTTATTAATGCCATCCATTGACTGCTAACCTATCAATGTATATATCTTCTAATATAGCTAGAGGATAGAAGACTTTCACAAGGCAGTGTTGATTACATATAACAGTAACTAACACACAGAACAATGGAAAACTGATATTCAGAATATCGTTAATGCTCTTCCTGAGTATTTAGTGACAAAAAAAGAAAGGGATCATATGCTGCACTAGATTAACCAGTATTGTCATTTAAAACCTTCTTGCAAATGAGAACAAGCTCTTTTTTAGTGTTAATGTTCCATGTGTACAATTTAAATTATATGTGACCAATTAGAGAAGAGTAAATCTGCCAAAGTTTAGTTTGCCAAGCGTTTAGTGAATCTATGAGAACATATTGAACTCCAATAAAGTCAATAAGAGGCAAATTTAATACACTATTGTGGTACCTTGTAGGTCTGCTGGGAGAAAACAGGAACTTTTTCAAATAGCTTCAAGGGTGACACGAAAAGATATAAAATACAGGTTTTGGTAATATTTGTAAACCATATGTGCTGCTTTTGAAATGTCTCGCAATCATATTTTTGGCTGCTGAATTAATTTTTATTCATTCTCATCCAAATCCACCATTATCGGTGACAAAAAAACATTTTTTGACTGGTGGCTTTAGCAGACAAATTTGTGTTGTTTTGTTCAAGTGTCACTAAGACTTCACTCACTAACGGCAATAGTTTGGTAAAAATTGACTGGAGGTGCCACAATGGCATAGTTTGTTAAATACCTTCTTCCCCAAACAAAGCACTGTCAGCTTTAAATAAATAAAAAGACTTGGTTTGGTATCAATAGACCCGAAGCAGGACAGTTTTGTATGAACAAGAACAGGCCCAATTGCATAACAACCTCCTATATTTATATCAAGTACATTTTAATATAAATCAGATTTCATACTTTACCTAATGACTGCAAGTTGCCCAGACCCTGAAGCACCAAAGCAACCCCAAACCATACCATATTCATCACCATGCAGCAAAGTTTTACTGTTACTGTGAACAAATACTTTTTTTGGTTTTTCAGTTCTTAGCACATTGTTCCAGAAGGCTTAGTCTTTGCCTACATGCTTCATTGTAAATGGTAGTCCTGTACCTTTGTTTTTGATGCAATATCTTTTTAATTGCACTTGGATGCATTGTAATACCAAATGTTACAAATGTTTTCTGCATATCCATTATTGTACTTTTTGGGTTCTTGAAGATTTAGAATGAGTCATTTTGAATTTGCTTAGATGGCCAGTCCTGGACAAATCAGTGTTAAATTTAAATCTTTTCCACGTGTAGATTATTTGCTTACAGTACAATTATTTAGTTTAGCTTTTTCAATCCTTTGTTGGACCCATAGGAATCCAAAACCTTCCTTCTAAATGGCCCTAGAGACCGCTTTTATTTCACCATGATGACACAACATCAAGGAGAACACCAGACCCTAGATATCTGAAGTTTACATACAAAGAGCATACTTCCTAAAAAGATGTTTTAGTTTTGAAACCTGATTTGTAATTTTATCAATTTGAATTAGCAGTAGTTATATTTTCCACACAACAGATTTACATTTTCATTATGACTGTATATAAATAGCAGTGATATCATATCTGTAAAATCAAAACAATCATTTGACATACCAGTAAACATAAACCTGATCTCATCCCTGGAAATCCACATAATATATGTGAAAAGTAATAAAATTACAGTTGGGTAAATATATACCCTTAATCCAAAGAGGGGGATAATACAACTATGACTACAACTATACAACTACAATATAGTGATATCATACCTGTGAAGATAAAGCTTACATACATAAAATAGGTAATGATGTATATAAAGACAAAAATTAAATGCACAAAGTAGTGATATCATACCTGTGAAGAGAAAAATGACATGCAGAAAGTAGCGATGTCATACCTGTAAAAAAAAAAAACTTACATACATTAAGTGATTTCAGATGAAGGCTACATACAGAACGTAGTGATGTTGCATCTGTTAAGCTGAAACATGCAAAAAGAAGCCACACTTTAGTTGAGTTAAAGTTTTCAAACAGAAATTGTAATTTCTTTAAAATTTACCAAAACCCCAAATTGTACAAGGTGAACTGTAATTGCAATTAGGATGATAAAATAATTTTAACAGTTACATTTTTAATGGGTCATATGTGCTTGTACATAGCATTTTCTCTTAACTCTGGGATGGCTATTTATATGTGACACTCAAAGTGGGAAGAACAGGAGATGCTAGGCTACATTTCTCAGCATCTGTGCATTACAGTAAAAACTTTACTACAGAATAGCATTGATGTTGTCTTTTAATGAAATAGTGCTGTGAAGAGTAACACTTATTATTAATGAAAATAAAGATGAGATTTGCTTACCCAAATCAATAGCTGGGACCACACAATAAAGTGCGCCACTTCTGCAATGATTAACCAGACTTTTTTTTCTTAGTGAGAATTATGGAGTGATCAACTGAAATGCAACAAGTTACATTTAAGTTTATTAATGCTACCAGACCTATGAAAAAGGTGGTGCCTTGTCCTGACCCATTTCACTGTGCACAGGAGCTTATTTATAACCTGTATCCTGCTGCATCTTAGTTGATGGATCAATAAAATGTGACTACCTCATGTTATAAAATTTAAGTTTGGTTAGAAAAGGAAATGTATAATATACGGCATATGTAATATAAATAGGGAAGATGCAGAGACTGATATTAAGTAATCACAGTGAGTCTATCCCCACAACGTCTTTGCTAAACAGGTCAAAGGAAATTTACCAGGTGATAATTATAGCCTTTCGTTCACATGAATCATTGTAAAAAATCCACGTGAAAAATGAAGCCTTATAAATTCATGCAGAAAAAGAAAAAAAGAAGTCTTTAGTATTAATGCCTTTAGTATTAATGCTAGAGTCACAATTTAAATTGATATACTACATTTATGTGCAATAATCAATACATTTACAAATAAAAATCATTACACGGTATTCTGAGTCGATACTGTTAAAAGTAAACAGCCCAGCAACAAGTTTAAGCAAGTCATGGCGTAAGCCTGATAAACAAACTCAGTGTACCTAAAACAATAGTTAGCATGTCCAATTATGCAGATTGTGTTCTGCTGAATGCAGGAAATGTTAGTTTGTGTGGATTCTTACTATATTAATCACTGGGATTGCAGAAATACAAAGCCTTCAAAGCCATTTCATCTCTGTCATCAAAGTCTCATTTTAGGTAACATATGGGATAGATCCAAGACCCATTTATTAATATATTCATAACCTGTTTTTATTAGCAGTGACCTCATTACTTCTGTTGTACACAAAATTAATATCTAGTTGTTTAGGAAGTGCTTTTTCGGTGTTCATGGGTGAAGTTTAGAAGTAACCTGTCTTTAAAAAAGTGATTTTTTTTTCTTACTAAAACAAGACATTAGTTTTTGTTTTATATAACTTATTCAGCATAAAATCTACACGTTTAAAGCAGCGTTGCCATGAAAATGTAATTTCAGCCATGGAGCTTATGTTCCTTGTAAAAGAAGGGAGATTTTGCCCATCCTACTAAATGCAGCTACATAAAGGGGAATCTTCTGCAGTCTTTTCATAAACCATCTGTAATGCGCCTGGGCACACAAACCACAACTAACTCCAGATATCCTTCAATCAAGCTTTATTCAATATCATACAGCACAGCAAGGGTTAAGTCCAAACAAGCAAAGTACAGGAGGGTAAGGCAAAGACAGGTCAAGAACAATCCGAGGTCAGGGCTGGCAGTAGGCAGAATGGTCAGTAACAATCCGAGGTCAGGGCAGGCAGAGTTCAAGCAGAATCAACTTCGGATCAGGTCAGTATGTAGATGACAAAAGCAGGTAAACTTAACCAACACAAGGAGGCACCCAAGCACACTGTGTTCACAGGGGCTTATAGCGGGCAATGGTGTACAGGACAGGCTCTCCTTAAATGGCCAGAGTGACCAATGACCTTGCGCCACCTGGCGCTGTCTGATAGGAGACTCACTGAATCCCCTGCGGCCGATTGGCCGCGGGGAATTCAAACTAACTATGTCCCGCCCCGGGGCGAGGCAGCCGAGTGCCACGCCCTCGGGGGTACAAGAGGGACGCATTGTAGCACGCGCCCCTCTTCCCACAGCACCCCTAGGTGTTTGCACATGCAAAGGAGTGCTGAGAGCAGGAGTTTCAGTAACCACATCCAAAGGGATGCAAGGGATGCCGCCTGGCTGAACAGTAGTTTGGCCAGGACGGATCCCTCCGCCTGCAGAGAGAGACAAGCTGCGAGCAGAGCAGCAGCCTCGGCCATGCTGCCTGCTACAGCGGCGTCTCCTTCTGTGGCTGGGACCCCCAGGGACACCGCGGGCTCGCAGGACGGGTAAGTTCCTTACACCATCTTCTGGGAGTTTGCATTTCTTGCTACCTTGCATTTACCTCCATTTAAGTATTTCAGTAGTATTATAAAGGTCAGAAAACAGTAACACAGTGGAGGACTAGAAGATGAGGTGTTACTTTACCAGCTTTTGTATGTCAACTCACCCTAACATCAAGGGAGTCTCATTGTGTTTTACCCTCTCACCTGGTCTCCCTGCAAGCTATACAATTCTTCATTGATTTCTCTTATCAATCAGAGACCTGACTCCACCAAGTAATCTAAATTTTCCAGGCAGTCCTAATTCTTATGTGGAAAAAGCCAGAAATATGTATTTTTTTGTTTTAATAATGGTCACACAGACATTTCATATTTGTACTCTTTTGTCATACACACTGAATATAATTGTGATTTTGTTTTGTATGTTACCAGGAAATCTGTCCTGATAAGTTCATATGTGAAAAATGCAGTAAATTAGTATTTTGTTGTTTAGGTTACTGTCACATTTCATATTAGCACTAATACAGTGGATATAATTTGGTTTTTGTTCTTTGTATGTAACTGGGAAATCAATTTACATATTTTGCCAGGTGTAATTCTTATTATCTGTTCACCGAATGTATAGGTATGGCACTAGCACTTCTCTTGTTCTGTATGCATAGTGTAACTTTTAGTATATGCTCTATAGTTTCAATACTGTGTGTAAGAAAAGTTCACAATACCACTTTGATTCTACTGTATACTTGGTGTAACTTTTAATGTCTATTCTAAATCAGTTTGTAAAGATAGTATACAGCAGCAGTCGCCAACCAGGGGTCTGCTTGAAAATGTTGGTGGTTTGTGGCTCTGTCCCCCATATGGACACAACCCATCCACCCTCACATTGCAACTTTTGTTGCGTTTACAGGCCTTTGCTACTGTCCCCCTGAAATTAGCAAGCAGGTCTGAGCCTGCGATGGGAGAGTGGGCGGCTTCTGGCATCATGAGTCACTCTTCCCCTTTGATTGACACAAGGCTCATACGCGGCATGCGCAGTACAAGTTCGGTGAATATAGGGGTCCATGAGGTCGGAAAGGTTGGCGACCACTGGTATACAGTACTACTTCTTTTGTTCACAGTAACATTTTTTTATCCCATGCAATGGATTGATATCTGTTCTTATTTGCTAAGTGCACTGCATAACTTCATGATGTCTCTTTTTTTACTGTGTTTGTAAATCCATGCCCTGGTTTGCTGTAACTCATTTCACTTTTTCATCACCCTATAAAGTATTTTTTACTCTCCACAAGATACATTCACTGTCAATTACAATGGTAAGCCCTAGTCAGAAAGAAGAAAAACAATCAGAAAATTACAAAATTTAATTTCATTATTGCTGGTTTTATGATTTCTAATGAGAACATCAGGTACTCACTGCAAAAACTGATATTTCGCACATTACCATAGAACTGACATTTTGCTGTTTGTGTTGAATCCTGTAGCATGATTTTGTTATTCCCGCAAACTGCAAGATTCACCTGTCAATCACTCTTGCCTGGATTTGAAAAAATACAAGGACAGGCACAAAAATAAACAAATAAATAAAGCAATTGAAAGAGGGGCCATTTAAATAGGTTTTGTTTAGGACTAAGTTCAGAACAGCATTTTTTTCAACAAGTACCTGTGTGTTAACACATTACAATACCATCTCCTAAAAAAGGTTAACATGGAAATTAATTGGCGGTTATTTTCCACATTGCATTCCCACAAAGTTTTTCAATGCTCCAACAGTAGTTATCTGCTCTAACGGCTTACAAAGATTGCATCATTTCAAATAGAAGTTAGAAAAACCAGGCATGGCTTGCAACTGCAAGCACAGCTCAGTGTTTGATGCCAGGATATGCTCGGCATGCATGGACGTTACATCATTCCAGTCTGGCCACTCAAAATACCTGATGAAGATAACAGGGCCTGAGATGGAACAATGAAAAGATGAATGCAATTAAAGGACACGATTAGGCAGGTAAGGTTATAATATTGCAGATTAAACAAACCAAACTATTGCCTGTCCCTTCTGTAATGAAGAATCTGCTTTATTCTTAGGGTTTAGTTTCACATTAAAGCCAGTGTTGGGTCTGTGCTTTGTGGTCTTCAGTATTGCAGAATACTGTACTGTAACAGTAATAAATGACACTTGAATTTTCAAGACAAGATGCTTTTATTTATTATTGATATAGTATTTATAATAGTGTCTTTTGGATTGTAACTCATTCAGAGTAGAACATTTGTTGGATAATTTATTTAAGTTTTAATATAGGAGGAAAGGTTTATTGACTATAGAAAGGAAATGAAAAGAAAGTTTAGTTATTCTGCCAAAAGGGAACTTTATCATTAGGCACTCAGTTAATCAAATTCAGTTTGACAGTGCCAGTTAATTTGCAACTCATTTTTTATTTTAGAAAGGGATTCACTGGGGCCTATTGTTCCATGTTTTGCTCTTTATTTGCATCTTCCTGGATATAATAACTGGTTTCTAAACCTTTATGTCTTTCCTTTTTATATTGAATTGTAATGAAGCTGCATAATGCTTGTAGCAGCCGGGTGTATAACATTTGTGTGAATTGAACGTGCTACATTTAAAGTGTACGTAAAGCCTATCAATGGACTTCTCCTATTTGTTAAATACACTAAGTGTTTTGTTATACTTGTTTATTAGGATAAATTCCTATTGATTTTGCAAGAACTTTTTGAGCGGATAGTTTTCTGTGTTTCTGTGCACAAGAAAGGGTTATAGAGATGAGGGAGAGGAAGGAGAAGAGTAAAGGTCGCTGTTCTCTGTAATGCATAAAAAATGAAGTAAATGGGGCCGGAAATTAAGAACTCTGATGCTGTTTGTCATGTTAAAAATAAAAAAGTGGAAAAAGAAGAAAAGTGGGAAGGAAAAACGTACCCTTTAGGTGTTGCTAGCCTTTTCAGGCCCACGGACCACTTAAATTTACAGGCCCTGGACCGCACATGCACGGGGAGTCGGGTGTCACTCAAAGGGGAAGAAACTTCCCCCATAGTGATAATATGTTGCCAGAACCTGCCCACTCTCCCACCGCAGATCTGAGCCTGTAATGGGAGAGTGGGCAGATTGTGTCCAGAGACAACCTGCCCACTTCCCTGAGCCTGCAACCTGTACGAGAGACATGATCTGTGGCTCTGGCTTGTGCACCCCCTCAGCAAAATGCTTCTCCTTAACCTGCTCGGGGGACACAGACCACTGGTTGGCTACCATTGCTTTAGATAGACTTTAACTCTAAAAGTGATGTTACTGCAGACTCCTAAAGATGAACTAATAATAATTAAATACAATTTATCTAGAAATAGAAACGTAGCTTTTGTTGCAATACTTAACTTTAATCCAAAGCTGACTTTGTAGTAATTCATTTCCTTCACCAGATGTCCCCATTCTTTCAGAATTTCACCTATTCCCTCTAAGGTTAGTAATATAACAATTTACCAAACTTTCTCCAATGGGAGAATCTGTATAAATTAATCCTATCTTCTGCATGTTTCTATATGTCATTGCAGTATTCATTCATAGTAATGGCCCATTAGGAATGTTGGGTTTAAATAGTGACCCCCAACACTACCCAGAAATGCTTTGGTTGTCTGAACTACCCAGTGTTTTGCAGGCTGTTACAGATATGGGTCTGGACTACTATACCAGCAGCAGCACAACAATGAGGTAAGTTTGTTGTTTAGAAGAAAACATTTATGAGCACCAGGACTGTTTTCTGTATATACACAAAACATGACAATTATAATAACTACTGGTGTTGCCTTATCAACCAATTATTTACAGTATATTTCATTCTGTATTAGATAAAGGAAATATGGAAGCTAAATGTGCTGCAATTTTCTCAATTCATTTAATTACTATAACTCCCTTGATGAGAGGATTTCTCACAAAAAAAAACATAACAGAAAAGGATTACTATTCAGGGTGGATAAACTCTGTATCCTGAATCTCAGGTCACAGAATAATGGAACTACAATTACCTATAAGTAAAAAGTTGATTCCAAAGTTATTTTTAGAGGTTTGTGCTGACAATAGATTTAACTACACAAGATGTTCTGCTACATTTCCTTCAGTAAATAATCCCTAGTTTCTGCTAACATTTACTTTGACCAGGTTCCCACAGTCATGATGTAAGTCTTCAAGGAAGGAAAACTGAATGGTCAGTGAGAATATATCAGCAGATGAAGTTCTTTTTTCAGAGGTATATACAGTAACTTTAATACTAAACTGTCTTGCATGTTTTCTGCATTCAAACCTTGGGTGCATTTTTAATAAGCCTAGGAAAAATTCTTCACTTGACAAATAAGTCACTATCGTAATCCTTGATAAGCACTTCATTGGCCCTTGGCCTCTTAACGGTGTAACAAGCTAAAACATTACTTCGGCTCAAATCTTACCAATGTTATCAGCTTTCTAGGGGCCATTTCAGACCCATGATGAGCCACAGTGTTCAAGTAAATGGGAGGTGTTGGGAGGCATTTTTCCACACCGCTGCATCAGATAAGGGCATTTTTTTTCTAAAAGTCTCTTTTGCCTGTACAGTTGCTGTTGGAAGAATTGCACACTGGCACATGCACATGTGGTTGCCAGCAACTTCTTCTGTGTGTCTGGAAGCGGAGCACTGCAGGAATTGCACAGTTTCCCACTGCAGGTTTAAAGAACTTCTTCAGGCCTGTGTTAAAAAACTCCGCATTTAGTGCTCCCAGCAGCCTTCTCTGCTAGCTTTTGCAACCCTTCTGGGATACATATGTCACATAACCCAGGAGGCTGCGGGCTGCTCCTTCTGTGCATGTTTGCATGGAGGTAAGTCTGCTTGCCTATGTAAGACTCTGCTGGTTCTTCAGAATGTATAACTCACCATTTTGCCTGGGGTTTAGTGCCTGATTCTCTGTGCCTGCATTTGACTATGTCTCCTGTCTGCCGCTGACCCTGACCTTGGCCTGTTTCTAACTACATATCCTGTGTGCCTAGATCTGTTGGACTTACCTTGTGTGAACTGTTCCCTGACAGAGTCCATTTGTTCCTGTGCACTTCTGATGGGCAGAGCCTGGTGGATGTGGCATGATGGCATCCTGCATGAAAGTAGTCTGACAGCCAATAGGGTTGCCAGCCCATCACCCATTGTGGGGGTAATTTGCCACAATATAAGGGCCAAGTGTTCTATAGCAGTGTTCCCCAACCTTTTCAAGCTTGCCAAACACTGAATCTATGAAGTCCTGTGTCACTCAAAGGAGAAGTAACTTCCCCCTGAATGATGTCATGATACCAGAACCCGCCCACTGTCCCATCGCAGGTCTGAGCCCACCACCCTAAGCTTGTGATTTGTACCGGAGATATGGTCCGCCGCTCTGGCCAGTGCATTCTCCTGATTCCGCTGGGGGGTGCACTGGCCAGAGCCACGGACCACCGTTGGTCTCCGCGCTATCACTAGTGGGCCGCGGACAAGGGGTTAGGGACCCCTGTTCTATAGTAAAAAAGTGGAATGGCTGATTGCTGTCCTTGAGATAATAAAGTGTGCACAGAACACAGGACAGTTCTAAATTTCTGGCAGGATAAACAGATTAAACAAATATGACAAATGTGTTCAATGATGTATTTAGCAGACAAAGGGAACTTTTAAGGGAAATGTATAGTTAGCATTTACATACACTCTAATAGTAAATCAAAATGTATCAGAGTGATGTGATTAGTGGAAAATCATTTGGCAGATAAGCATATATATATATTTTATCCATGAATTTGGCCGATTAAGGTTATTCTAAAAGCTGATGTTTTGTATAAACCAAACACCTCTGCTACCAAATAACAGGCCTGAGCAAGTCTGCTAGTATTTAGTATTTGAGCAGTTTTGAATAACATTGTAAAATTTGCATTTACAATAATCAACAGAATTTAGACTATAAATATGCGGTGTTTCTATTTGCAGTAATATGTTTGTTGTTAGCTAAACACAATTGCAGAGAAACAGGTGGTGATTCAGCTAGCTTGTGAGTCACCTTCACCAGGTGAAGTTTTTCAAACTTTAATTTTAAGATGATTCCAAGTACTTCATCTTTGATTCCTATTATTACAATTAAAGGATATTTAAAGCCTAAGTAAACCCAAAATCAAACAAGGAAAACTCTTAAAGCAATCATGTTAATTAGTGCGAGTTTTAAGTATAACCTTTGGAACGTAATGTTACAAATTCAAAACCCCATTTTGTAATTGTGCACCTATACACACAGTCAGGACCTTTTGTGCCTTCTAGTTTCAGATATAATGTCCTACAATTGCTCACCACCAATTTCTTGTGACTTCAAGACACATGGTTTCCAATGTATTGAAGGACAATTGTATAATTGTGGATTGAAATGCCTTTAGATATTTTAAAATATACAGTTCAAATCACCCTTTCCTTACCAAATAATTAAAGGGGAACCTCTGAAAAAAAACTTTTGAGGAACCCCACCTATAATTATTGTATCCACAGCTATCAGTAGATTAACAAGGTGGTCGGTCAGTGGGAAGCCTCCTACAGTGTTGACCAGTGGGAAGAATGTCACCCTTACAGATAGCCAAAAAGATCATTGGTGTCACTTAAAATGACCTGATTGACACAAATTGCTTCAAAGACCTCCAAGCAAGTTGAGAAACATTTCTATTCTTCCAAACACGTCCAAATGCACAACAAAGATAACTGTGGAACACATTGATACAATATGACCACTGATGACTCTGTGTCATAACATCTAATAACATCATATGTTCTCCTCTGATGCCCCCCTAATTCACGCAGGTGGAGTATATGCTTATAAAACTATAAACCAGCCTTTAGAATAAATGGCATTCAGGTAGGGTTGTATCTACTTTAAACTAAAACTCAAGAACCCAGAGTCCCCATCCATGAGGTCCCCAGACCACCACCTTCTTCTGTAAAAGTGCTGTAGTACTCTAAGCTATGTTATGGCACTGCCCATGAGAGTGAATCCATGAGAATCTGGGCTCAGAATAAATTGGCAAAATCATTATGGTCATATTTTAACCCATATTACTGAGAACATCTACAGGCACAAGTATTATAAAGACAACTTCAGATTATAGGTGATTTTGCAGCATAGGTTGCTGTTTGGTATTTTATCTTTTAAAGAGCTATTTTATTTGACCTTCTGTTCAAAAAAAAGTTCCTTTTTATTATTGGGTCTGTGCTTGAATAATAATTTATTATTTCTGCATAATAAAATCTTTAGTATAGGAGTGTTGCAGCTAACATATAATGCTTTTTTGTTTTTGTCAGTTAGCAACCTGACTAGGAAACCTCTGTCTTGTTATTTATAAAACCTCACAAAACACAGAAGTATTTGATTGCTTGGACCTTATGAATGGGACAGAATAATATTGATATAACCTGCAAGTATATTTTTAAGAAACATGTTCCAAACAGATAACAATCACTTAAAGCTAATCTAATTATTTCAGTCTGGAAGATAAAATAACTAGAGATGTAAACTGAAAGGAATGAAAAATATTTAGGACACTGTCAGTTATGTGATAGGTTCAGAAATGGTCAAAACAGGTATTATGCAAAACAGCTAGAGCAATTGACTTTTTTATAAAAGAAGTATACTGGTGCCTTTATACTTTTCTACTTCACTTTCTTTTTCTGGAATCATTGAAAATACAAAAACATATTAAAGATTATAAACTTATTGTCAAATTCTATAGCTAGTACAGCAACACACAGACTCCAGATCAGTGGAAGTCACATTACTGGTATAGAGGGCCTCAAGTCTGGCCCCTAATATTACCTAAGGGCTAATATTCAGAGAATGTAGTGCTACAGAAAGCAGCATAGATTATAGACATGCAAAAGACAGTCAGAGACTGAAGGCATTATTTAGGACAGCAGTCGCCAACTGGTGGTCTGTGAGAAAATTTTGGTGGTTCCCCGCTCTGGCCGGTGCACCCTGAGTGGGGTCAGGAGAAGGACCCCGCTGGGGGGACCCACCGGACAGTGCTGCAGAACATGTCCCTCATACAGTTCCCGGGATCGGGGAAGGGGGCGGGCTACCCACTGTCCCATTGTAGGCTCAGATCTGAGTTGGGAGAGCGGGCGGGGTTATGCCATAACGACTTCACTCTAGGGGAGGTTTCTCCCCCTTTGAGTGACACCTGGCTCCCCGCACATGTGCGGTCGGGAGCCCGTGATTTTAGTGGTCCATGGGACTAAAAAGGTTGACGACCACTGCTTTAGGAGGTAGTATGAGCTGTGGCAGATTTCAAGAGACCACAGACCACATGAGGCTACCAGAGTTTACCACTATCAAAAGAATGCTTCCATATTTGTGCTTTATAGAGCCTGCTTATACACCTAACACATTTGCATATAAGGAGAAAAAACATGAAAAACAAAGAAAAAAGTAAGATGGAGTAAAAATAAATAAATCAAAACCTTTATCAATCAGCCAATCAAATAAATAATTTTTTTAGCACCCAACAAAATGTTTTGGGCAAGGGCACCTAGGGGAATGCAGGAAGTTCCAAAGAGCTGCATTTCGTCACCAGAGCTCTAGATGAAAAAAAATCCAAGCTTTACCTATGCAAAATGAAGGTCGGAACTTCCACTGGTAGTACTGATAATTATCATTCATAGTTTGACAGTAAGACCAATTTAATAAAGGAGTTGGAAATCACTTCAATTCTGTGCAAAGCAAATTCCTGTTTATTAATTTTATCTGCAGATTGTCTAATTGTCTTATGAAAGTAAGCACAGCTACCGTTTATTAAGTGAGGAATCTTAAATCTTACAGTGAGCATTTATGTCTGTAGAAGGTCACATAACAATAATGGAGTAAATACTGAGTGGAATTTAGGCATTACATAAATAATAAGTATTATTCAATGATTATAATAATACAATATCATTATTTTTGTGTGTACTGGGTAAATTGTGTTTTAAACTTGTTTTTTAAGTAGTCCCATTTAGCAAAAAAAGACATCACAAATTTGTGGATTTAAATGTTGAATTGCAGTCTGCAGGATCAGGTTTGCTATTTATACACTTCCATATTACTCTGCGGTTAAATATCACAAGGAACTGCAGTTTGATGAATAATGGGGGAAATTAACTTCAAAGACTGATGGACTCTAGGGAACTTGAGTAAACTATATGTGCTGCAGTTTGCCCCATAAGGATAATAGTAGTTTCCCTTTCTCTATTGCTCTCAAATCGCTAAAAATACAAAATTCTATTGTTTGAACTTAGTAGGACTTTTAGACAGACTTATAAATTTCACTTTTATTATTTACACACTGGGAGGGGGGTTGGTATTTATAAAAGAGTGTCGAGATTTGACACGTTTGTGTTTCCCAGCTTTAAACCCCCATCTAAACTTTTTAACAGGTAAAGTGTTCCCTGGCAATCAGATTTCAACATTATTATTTTTTTTCTATTTTTAATTTTTTAAAACTTAACAAACTCCACTTGTTTTCTGTCCTAACCCTTGTGATGATTAAGACTAAAGCAGAAACCTACAGCCTCTTGGGATACTTATATTACATATTCCAGGAGGCCACCGTGGCCTGCTGCTTCTCCACGTGCCTGAGATCAGGGACTGCCTCAATAGGAGCTTTCCTCAATTGTAAAAAAAAACAAGTGCATGTACAGTGGGATCAATGCTCCTTTTAAACATTTAAAGGAAGACATGTCACCCAATCTTGCACCTTCACACTGCAAGATCAGGAAACAATAAAAGAACCTTAAAAAAGAAGATAGCAGTGTTAGATAGAACCCCGAAAAGAAAAGGAATGTCAAGACATGTTTGTACATGGATTAATGGCTTTTTAACAAGTAAAGGTAGGTAAATTTATTTTTTTTTTTTTTAGAAAATTCTCTTTATTTATGATCAGTGATTGGTGATCAGGAGGTCCACCTACTTGACTGGAGTAATTATTTGCCATATTTGGAAGGAGTTTACAAGGCCTCTTCACCATTTTTCTAAAATGAAAAATAACAAATGTAGCAAAAGTGTTGATCAATTTGCTGAAAAACATGCCACTAATCTCCACTATTTTCTATAGGGATTGCCAGAAAGTGGTGATCTCCATAGCCCCTTAAAAATCCTAATTAATGAGCAAACAGCACTAAAATGCAAGTAAGTATAAAAAGTAGCAGTCACTGAAAAACTGTCATAGGTTCATAAAGTGGCGATGATGAAAGCTTGCTTATTACCATTATTATAATTAACAAGGCGATCTCAAAAGTGTTAATATTTTAGTAAAATTAGGAGCGCTCTTCTGGCGATGCCACTGATCACTTTTTAAAAAATGTGCCCCAAGGACTCAAAAAGCTGTAAATCAAAGAGGAACCCTCAAAACACTGCTTAAAATTTGTGAGCTATTAAAATGTACACTTTATTCCCGAATGCATTACCTTGCATGACAAATGCTGTTTTCTATCAGGAGTCATAAAAATGTGGATTTCCAGCCCACTGTGTGAATACTGTTTACATAACTGGGTACTAACGTTGACAACATTGCACAGTTTTAGGAAATATTCCAGTAAGGGAAACTCATTTCTCCACATATTGGGTAGAAACTAGCAAAACAAATATGAATGTTACCAACATAAATAGAACAGCCATAGACTATATAAACATTTTTTTCTTGTCAATAATTTATAATGACATGACTCATTTTTGTATTAGGAATGTAAAAGTAGTGTTTGTGATCACTTAATGAGAAGTAGGTTAATATGACAAGGATTCCCCGCTAGGACCATATATATATATATATATATAAAATTCAAATTAAGTAGGCTCCCTTGGGACTGATTTGCCATTACTGTATTACCATTTAATTCTTCATAGATTTAAAGCTAACTTTTAATACTACGTAATTCATTAGCCATGAATGTCAATTGTCTAGAGCCCACCACAACCTGTGGTGATAGAACCAGGCCCCAAGGGCAGTGAGGAGTAATGTGGGTAAGTATTTAAGTATTAAAAACAAGCTGGAATAGCAAATACTATGCCAAGGTTACACACAAAAGCATATTATAACATAATTTCAGTCAGAGCATCCATTCTTTTCACACTTTTTTTTCACACAATTTGTAATATTGCTTTACTAAAGATTTTGCCACAGGAACTTTGGGGTTTGGCACAGGGCACTCTTCAGTGCTGATATGTTAGCTATCCAGTTTTAGGGAATCATAGTGGTTATCCTAGATTTAGGCTAATAATGGCTAAGATGTGGGCTTTGTCCCACTGGTAATTTTTTAAGGTCAGTTTAAGGTCAGGTTTTTGGCTTGGGCTGAAGGCTACCTTTTGGTGTTGAGAAGAGGTAAAGTTCTACATCAGAAGTATGCAGATTGGCATGGCTGGTCCTCTTTCAAAACGTTGGTTGTGTGGCAAGGTCACTCATTGTAATTGTACAGGTAGGACAGGTAGAAAAGAAGAAATACATTATCTGCAAAAACTTTGAAGACTGCACAAAACTTGTAGTACAGTTGTCAGAAATGCTGAAATGCCACTTTCCTGAAATACAACACGGAGAATTGCACTCATGGAGCTATGAGTGGCACTAACCAGAGCCGGTAATTAGCAGGCAGAAGTAAGGTATAAAGCACAAGAAGATTGAACATTGAAGATTAAGAAAATTGAAGACTGAGGTCAGAGAATGGTTCATTAAAGTCCACCTCTGAGCTCCTACGTATTTGCTCATTTTTTTAGTACTTATCTTTGATGAGGTCCTCAAACCAGTCAGTGTAAGATGTCATCGTAACACCCCTTGGCACACCTGGGGTACATTTATAACAAAAAAAAAATTGCCCACTATCAGGCTTTAAGCTTAACAAGAGAATATGAATTGTCCATGTGGGATATTGCAAAAGTTTGACTTTATTGCAGGCCTCCCCAGACACCTATACGTACCTTCTAAATGCCCTTTTTTACTCTCCAAAAGCCACGTACGGAATTAGTCAAAAATCCCTTCTCTTAACAGGTGGGGTCCTGTCTGCTTTAAAACAGTGGTCCCCAACCTTTTGGAGCTGGACCACTAAATGCACGGACTCCAGACCGAGCATTCATGGGGAGCCGTCAAAGGAGAAGAAACTTCCCCCAGAGTGACGTCATGATGCCAGAACCCAGACACAACCCGCCCTGAGCCTGCAATGCTTAATGGAGCTGTGGTCCGGAGCTTCGGCCCACCTGTCAGACGGCCGGCGGACCAGGGGTTTGAAACCCCTGCTTTAAAAAGACAAAGCCATATGGGAAAATAACCAATATGAATTCCTCCATTACTTAAAAATAACATACCTACATTTAATATTTTTTTACTAGACATACTGAAACTTATTTACAGAAATAATGAAGTATGTTCCCTTGGAAAAGTGATATTTTATGTGCAAGATTATAAAAAAACAAAAACAGATGTATTGCTTGTACTTAATTGGGTATGAGCATACCACCTCTTCACCTTATTCACCAAGCTAAGTGAATATTTACTTTTCAAAATAAAACTCCCCTATGGCTTTAATAAATAAACGTCATTTGTTCTTTATGCATAGCATAAAAGAATGAATAATAAAACTCAGATGACTCAAAAAAAGCATTGACACAACTTAATGAGCTATTAACTCATCTCGAAACTAGAATCTAAACCTACAAAATCTGACTTGTCTCTGTGCTTGCTTGTGTGCACACAGCCTTGTCTTGTTACAGAGGTCCTTTGGGCTGTTATAATAAGGTCTTACATTTCAATAGGCACAAAGGTGAAAATCATTTTTTATAGGTAATTTTATCAGATGATTCATAATAATTGCTGTATTTGACCGTTCATTTTCATGAATCACAAACACATTACCAGTAGTGTGTCACTATCTACATATTGCTATTAAATACACTTTCACAAGCCAAGTGCTGCATAATCCAGCCTAAGTTCTGCTGGATGGATTTTCCTTTGACCTGAATTAATTACATTCAGACGACTGTTTTATACAGTATATTGCTTCTATGGCGCCATGAATTACTGGCCCATCTTATCATTAGATTGCTTCTGTGATCATTTATTTTTCACAAACAAACATCAGGAATTTGAATATACTACGTAGCACATTACAGAGTAGAGGTTAGCATGAGTAGGAGTTATGAAGTAGGTAAAATAGCAGAGGTAAAGGTTGATGCGATGATGAATTGCCTCTACTTTTTAGAAACTCACCCATTGAATGGGTCTTATAGAGTTTAAACCCATTGTAATATTTATGTTTTTTCTTTTTTTTTTGATTAACTGTTTGCTCTAAAAAATATTGTAATGGCATTTTTTCATTTAATAAAGACATTTATCTGCTGCCAATTACATATTTACACAGGTGCTGGGATATATATATATATATATATATATATATATAAATATTGACGTTCAAAAAATCCGGCAACCTCCGGACCTGAGGAGCTCCGGATTCTTGAAAATTCCAAATTTTTATACTTACCTCCACACACAGGCCAGCCTTCCTCTCGCAGCACCACGGACATCTGGCACAGTTCCAGGGAGCAGGCAGCAGGGACGTCTCAACGTGTATTTTGTGTAGCAAGCAAGACCTAACAGCTGTTTCTGCAGAACAGCGCCATAAAAACATTACTGGCCAAACAGTGTACTGCAGTCCCTGTATTGAACATGCGATCTGAAATTTATGTTGGGAAACTGAAGGATCCAGATTATCAAAGGCCAGATTTTGTCTAGACAAAGTGGTCCTGCACATTCCTAAAACTCTGACCTTAACAGATTTTGAGACAATAAATGCAATGGCTAACATTTTCTCTTGTTTGAGTGTAGATGACTTGTTATCTTTACTGCTTTCCCAGTGTTGATTTGTGTTGTGTTAAGCAGCCAATCAAACATGACAGTAAAACATTTTTTTTGCGTTGCACCAGAGTATACTGTATATCATGCACTGAAATGTGTAGCATTGTAAAATGAGTAATATCATAATATGATTGGCACTGCAATATACCAACATGTGTACTATGAGTTTCCATAACACTTTTACTGCACATTAGTGCGCTTTTGAGTATCTGCCCTTACTGCTTGTAAAGAATATGTGATTATATTTTGATGTGTTAGATTTCCAAATAATAGTAGGTCTTATAAATCTGGAAATCTATGCACTTAGGAAAAGAGTGTTAGTTACTTCTAGAACACAGACCTAATACCTAGTATCTTTCCCAGCTGCAAGATGTTATTTCTGTGATTCAGATTTCAAATTCATAATAATCTAAAACTTGGCCTAGACAAGAGAAAGGTATGAAAATATTTTACAAGTAATCGCAGCATGACACATGATTATCCATTATCTTCTGATCTTTCCAAGCGGAGGTGGAATTTTGATGAGACTGTTGTGGTTGTGGTTTAATGCATTAGAAGATTTAGACAGAAACCAAAGTGGATATTTAAAATAAAAACAATGAACTAAACATTTCATAAAGTATAATGCTTGAAAAAACTCTGAATGTTGCTTCCAGTGTTTTTCTGTTCAATATACAGTAATTTAATAGCATCATCAAATCATTTAATAATATTGTGCAAGGTTGCTCGTTCAAAAAACATCCACATACAGATTAGAACTTTGCAGGACACACAGTGAGTTTGAGAAATAACTCTGACAAATATTTTCCTTCTTTCCTGAACACTTGGACATGGAGCAATTTCCAATTTAGGAATTAGGGGATCAATGCACAAAAAATGACCATGTGTTATGCACTTGGTAGGTGTTATGTGCTTTATCACCTGTACAAAAATGTATTGGCTAATCCAGAAACCAGGTTGCTGTACATTGTTGATGCAAATCGTGCATGTTATGTCTTTAACAAGTTACCAAGAAAATATATGCACAAGCCATTTCACAACAGTTATCACACGGGTGATGGATCCTTGGGCTAAATTCACATTTTTGTGGTATGTAACCTCACGCTTGATAACATGCGTTATGCCACGTGCTAGTGTGTATTGCAGTAACACAGCCAGCTAATTCTAGATGAGCTTACAAGGCATCGTTGTAGACCTAAACACACATCTACATCCTTTCCTCCAGCAAAAAAACAATACATAGATGGTTCTAATATGGTGTGCTGATCATCAGGAGTGCCATTTAAAATGATGTGCAACTCACAGTGCCCATTCACACAATGCAAATATGCCAACCTGTCATTAAATTATGGAGATAATAGGGAGATTTTCTGAGCTATCTATGGGGATGAGGAATGAAAAAGCTGCCGTTCATAGAAAAAATGATTGGTGAAATATACCAGATTTTTGGGAAACAGAGGATGCATTTATTAAATGTTCATTTTTGTATAGAAAATACAGATTCCACGCTTATCAACATTAAAAAATTGATTGTAAGATATATTAACAACAGCAGTATACTGAATCGGCCCTTAAGCTACGATCAGATAGATATTTGGTAATAAAAACAAAAAACTTTAGAAAACACCTATATTATTTTATTAGCATCCACAATAAGGGCTTTACTTATAAAACAGGGAATCAGACATTCCCTGGAGGGAATCGTCCAGGTCTATGTGATTCAATGGCAGTGATTGACTCCCACCAGGAAATGTTTGAGGGAATGTCAGATTTTTAGAGTTTTAGAATTAGAATGTTTATGACACCTGACTATTTTTTTTCCAAATTTCTAGTAGCAGTCCTGTTTTTGCTGTTTCCTTTTGCAGAGCAGTTTAGGAAGAGCATTGTATTGGTAAGTAGAAGTGTTTTTCTTTGTTTCAAATCAATTTTGGGAGTGCTTTTCATGGTGTAAATGATGTTTGTTACCAGTAAACGTAATGCCAGTACAATTGTAGGGCACCAAAGATGTGTCCTGCAGGAAAAGCCTTTGTTCCATCCTGCATATGCCGCATAGGATCAATGCCTGACAAGCCTGTGAACTTTCACCAATCTTCACCATTTCCACACTGCTGCCAGTGCAATTACAGGATACTTTTCTATAATTTTAGGATGCTCCTATTGACTACAATTACAATTGTAGCTCCCACATATTGACCCCCAAAAAGCTGCAGGTGCACAGAACAAAAGCCAGACCCAAACACCTATCTGAACTGTATATTTGTATATAAATAAATGTATATTTGCTTCTATGCTATACAGGAAAAATACATCATATTGGTGTCTGGGATAGCAAACTCCATAGACATCTGTCTAAACAAGCCCTTATAGTAGCTTTTACTGAGCTTTTCAGTGCCTGGAAAATGGTACATTTTAACACCAAATGTATACTGGCCATGGCCATGTTATTAAATTCTTTATGATGTTTAGGAATAGGACAGTGCAGAATGCTCAAATCTCCTGAAACCTTTTTTCAGCCAGAAAGCTGGGCAAAAGTGATACAGGTTTGATGCAGGTAAAAACATTGAAGAATTAAATTTCTTCTTAAAGTAGCAGTATAAATCTGAAGGAAACTTTGACCTGACAAGTTGCCTATTACAGCCTGCTGTGTTAAGGAGAACAGGGGAGGTAATAGCTGAGTGACAGAAGGGGGGAAATCTGAAATGGTTACAGAACTGTAAAAGAGAAAACATAGGTCTTCTTTCCTTCCACACAAGGCTGTATTGTTTGGGAGTATAAGTCTCAGATATTCCTGATATTGCCTACTTTTGTCTGCCTCCTATAAATTCCCATTAGTGTAATTCACTGGCTAGTAGCATATGCATCATGGCAGACTGGGATAGCAGGTTTCAACACTAACAGGAAATGCTGAATTTACTAAATTCACTGGAAATGATTTACTAAAGTGGAAGAAAGTTCAGATGATTGTATTTTTTACTTTGTAAAAGTATTTTTTGTGCTTTTGAGCAACTTAACGTAAACGCAGGTAGTTCACTTATGCCAGGTGCATTCAACTAATGTATGCTTGCTGAGTACCCCATAACTATTTATTTTCCTGCGTGTTCTGGTATTCTTGAAGCATGAGTTTAAACTCACTTTGGGGTCACCTTGTTAATTACCAGCCTTACAGAAGATGATAGGGGGTTGTGCTCATGTTTGTACCCAGTTTAGAGTAACTTCCCACCTGGTACCACTTGGTCTATATCATATTGGGTTCGTTAAAATACTTTACTTTAACAAAGTAAGATTCTCTGTTCACCTACTATGTAATCATAAACGGATAATAAAACAACACTTTCTTGCAAATATCTTGATTAAACAATCTATAATGATCATCCATGAATGAATGCACCTAAAAAATATGAAGTATCCAATATACACAAAGATATAAGCACATATATACTTGTAACATTTCATTACTACTGATCTAAAACTGTTTCAGTCCCATAGACGCTAGGAAATCTATGTGTCTTATCTTCTGGACCTTTATTTTAGATAAGAGTGTTGTAAATGAGCAATAAAGAAGAGCCAAGAAGGTAATAAAATGTTTTCTCTGGTACATGAGTGTATTGACGTCAGTTAGGACAGGCATCTGTACATCGGGACACTAGAAAACATTACTTAAAAAGTTTTATTGGTGCAATTTCAGAAAATGTAAGCTATTAGAAGAATCATTGAAGTGAACCTGATTCTGAAACTGAATATTCACAAACTATAAAATAGTAAAAAAACATAAGGCAAATAAAATATGAAGACAGAAAATTACATTATCATTTAATGTAACTGACATCTTTGAAATGAGTAACAGTAATATTGGAATTGAATGTTTTCTTAGTGGTAGTGCTAAGTATTGATAAGATGCTTGTACTGTGTACCTATCTACTTGATATTTCTTACATTCATCCCATTTAGGTTCACACAAAATTTGTTAGACTGACCAGAGGGATGCAAAAGGAATGATTGGAGTTTTAGATCTTAACACCTGGTATCATCCTAATATTATCCTAAAAGTTCCTCTTTTTTAGCTTCTAACCAAAACCTTTGAGTTGATATTTGGGTTTGCATATTGGACTAATTGCCTGAACTGATCCAGATACTAGTGATCCTTTCCAGTGATAAAAATGTAGCATCTATATTTTGGACAATGCTATAAACTCTAATACTACAAGGGTCACACATTTTTTAATGTTGTTATTCATTTTGCTTTTAAATTGTCATTATGTTTATTTTAAATTCTAGAAGTTTTCTGCATTAGTGAATTTAATATATCTTGGAACATGTTAAAACCAAACTTACTCATTCCTACCATTTCAGGGTGCATGCCATTACCAAGCATTGTTTTAATTAAAACATATCTGATTTCTCTTTCACTGATGATAATAATAAGTTCTAGCCAATGGCTAAAGTATTATTTGTTAGGTGTATAACTCCCGGATCTAAACTTATAGTTAATAAATGTATAGGTACATTTGAGTGTATACAAGGTAAAAGAAAAGCTAGACAATTTTGAGCATCTTGGAAATAAATAGAATCCTTTCTATACCTGAAACCTGCTCATTATGCCTATGTATCTGAAACTGTAATGAGTACAATTAAATGCAAATGGTCTGCTTACATTACTCTAACAGTAGTTATAGAATATGCCACAGATGTGAAATTTGACTCTGTTTTGAATAAAAGTGCACGTACAATCCTAACATGGCAGTTTCCTGCTGTCAGGTTGAATGTAAGCTTTGTTACTAAGTCAATCCACTGATTCTATGAAAAAAAAAATGTAAAGGAAATGTAAATAATATGTAAAGGAAAAGACAAACAGAATGTTTAAATGTGCACACCATACAATTTCAGTACACAAGACGCAGGATACATTTCACCTTTTCAGCAGGGAATTGTTCCCAAGCAAATTCCTTGAAGCAACAAATTGAAGGGAACTACTCTTACAGGTTTGCTGTAAAATGCCATATTGAAATGAAAACTTTCAGGAAAGCTTGTTGTATTGTACCACAGTACCCTCTAGAGGTAAATCACTTATAGATGGAATGAGAATTTAGAATAAAATAAAAAGCACAATATTGCAAACAGAAGTCAGTTTGCGTATGCACTTTATAAAGTTAACTAAAAAAAATCATATTCAAATTTTAAATACCATTGTTTATACTTAGTGACAGAGCACATATAAATTAGGGTGACATCACCCCATTTTCTGTAGCTACGGATTTTCAGCTAGAGAGAGATAGTCAAAAGGCAAAGTTTTTGATGGTTATAAGGCAGTTAGCATGAAAAAAAAACTATTGTACAATCCCTTTAGAGTGGACCTATTATAACAATTTTAACATTAAAGGGCGGCGAACTTTTTTATATAAAGAAAAAATGTCCTGTTAATTTTAATACTTTTCTTTTTTTAATGCTTTCCCTTTTTATGGGAGGACCCCTTCCATCTTTACTGCCACGGCAGTATAGATAGAATGGGAAACCTGGAGCCTCCTGGGATAAAAATGTCACATATCTGAGGAGGCTTCAGGCTGCTCATTCTGTGCTCATACATGTAAAGTAAGATTAGCAATTTTTTACCTTTTCAGGACGAAACATTGTGATAAAAGAAACATAGCATGGGATGGGGTGACGTAAGAAAAAGTAGAAAGAAGATGGCAGCACCCAGGGTCCAGTCAACACAGGAAAGTAGAAAGAATCCAGGATGGTGCAGGACCTATTGGAATCAAATTGCAGTGGGATCGATGACTCTTCAAATATAATACAAGTTCCACTTTAAGACAATAATGCTTATTTTTATAATTCCCTTAGAAATGTAATTGGTCATTTGTAGAGGGCTCATTTTATGAAAAGAAATAAGCATAAACTAACAATAAGGATGATATCCCATAAATATTTGATGTGTACTAATTAATACACAAAGAGCATAAAAACCATTCCAGCTATAATTTTTACTGTAATAAACATAGAAGGTCTACTTTGTCTTAAATTAGTACATTTACTTGTTTTTCCACTGATGTGAGAGGCTTATGGGTCACGACACATTTAACTAAAGCTAATATGCCTACTAACCATAAAACTGACCTATACTCGCTCTGCTTACTTGTCACTTCTGAAAAGTAAGCATTCTACTTTTAGGTAAATAATCAACAAACAATCACTATACAAAGAGCCAAGCAGCCTGCCCCGGACTATGGAGAGGGAAGAGGGGGTGACCTGTGTACAGTGTCCTGCTGCATCGCTATACAGTAGTGTACCAATAGTGATCATTTGCATGTTGATCGCTAACAACCTCCTTAACGATGCTGGGGTACTCCGAAAATTACTCTAGACTTTTACTTGAAATGATCATTAGTACTACAACTACGTATTAGTGTTATTATCAAGTGACAAAGCCAGCAGTAAGGGGGTACTATGTTTATGGTATACAATGGGAGGCAGAAGGCACTGAGAAGGGATTGCTGTTAGGGCAAAGATCTTCTTTTTGGGTAGTTACTAAGGTATAGACCTCCAGTCCAGTCTATTGGGCTGGTGGTTAATAACTGCCCAAAATCCAACGTCTACCCCAACAACTATTCATACTGAGTGCTTCCTTCTTGCTATATAATATTAACATAGCAACCCTTCACTGGTGGTTTCTATTTTGCTAAACACAGTAACGCAAAGTGGTCTACAGGGTATTTATATTTACCAAAACGGCACCTAAATTTTACCAAAATTGTGCACATCTAATCCATTAAAAATTGAATCTCAATACGTGTGAGGCAATGTTTACTCATGATTCATACATTTTCTAATTTAATCCAATGTAAAAAATATGTATTGGGTAAAAGTTGAGTGAACCTTGAGTGCAAACATTTATAAATAGACCTCATAGTTGTGGTACAAGGCACATTGCATTACATGTATATTTACACAGGATTAACACTTTGTAGAACACTTTTATCATTATCTATTTAATATGTTTCAAATATAGTACAGCACATTTATGTATCTCTGGTTTTTGGGGGGGTTTTCTGTTAAGGAGAGCTTCACACCTGCCTCGGAACATTTGCACGACAATGCTGGTTCTGTACATTTGACAGCTTGCACCAGTGAGTGGTTCTAGTACCATTCACTGCTGTCCACTTGATCTCCAATGGGGCTGCCGCAGGGAGATACTACCAAGCATTGTTACCCGAGAGGCAAGGGTTTCTGGTGTGAGTAAGTGGTAAACGTACCACAACCTCACAAATATTGTGAAATTGAAATGTTTATAACAAGACCCCCTAATGTATATGTTCCATTTGCACATACATGTACATGTTTTTGTGTATGCTTCCTTGCATTTACATACAAGATTTTCATCAATTCATTGTAGGTTTATTTTGGGATATAGATCTAGCAGGAAGGGTTCAAATATCAGTTAAAAACTATAATCAAGTAAGTAAATGTTGACACAATTAGAGTTAATTTCTTTCACATGCATTGTTGGCACTCATTATTCAGGATGACCTTTCCAATGTTACCTGTTAGCCAAAGCAAACTTAAAAAAAAATATTGTAACTCATTTGTTACTCCAGACTATAATAGGGTAGCATGTCATTTACTTCAGGGAACCAATCACACACAATTTAAATCTTGTTTAACATATTTTTTCTCACCTGCATCATTTAATGTCTACTTAACCATTGCAGCTTTCCATTGTTTGAAAAGTTTAGTTTGTTTAAGGAACAGAGAACACCTGTACCGTGTGACGTGCTTTAAAATCCACTGTGTCAACATACAAGGTTTTAAAGACAAAAAGATGCCATATTATTTTCTTTTTACACATCTAAGTTTTGATATTAGGCAACTGGATGCATCTTAAATGGTTAGGAACGACAGGTGGATCAGTGAATATATATTTTCCATCCGCTGCACAGCGATCCACCATCTAGTCACAGTCTATGGATCCACAATCTGCATTCAAACCCTTCACAATCACAATCATGACCCCATATGGAATCAGCAGCCATGTCTCAACCAGATGACATGGCTGCTGGGTCCGAATTGTGTGTGATGATATAGGAGTGCCAACTCACATTCTAGTGATGGATAATGGAGAGATTGTCAAATTTAAGACCTGATGTCCCATTACACTTACACTTTCATTTAGAGTATTACTATATAATTAACTGTAAAAAATGTTTTGAGAAATGAGATATCAGATAGTTGGCAACCAAATTGTGGGCAATGGATAGTTAGGTGTGTAAAGAAAATAAATCCCCAAAAAAAAGTACTGCATTATTTAAACATCGCAAAAAGACCAATGATGACCACAGAATCTTTACATTGATATCTTAACATATACAATAATGATATTCAAAGAGCTGAAACTTATAAAAATACTGCCATAAAAAAAAAAACACTTGAATTTTTTTATAGCCAACATGGGTTGTGGCCTATCTCAACCACAATGCTGCAGAACACCAGCAATTTACTAAATTGTGAGTCTGACATTACAGTCACTATCAGCATAACATAATGGTTGCCTGAAACAGTAGTTTTGGACTAGATCAGGCAAAAATATTATCTGGGTTAAATTTATTTTTCCTACCCCCCAGGTCATCTGTCTTGACTAACTCCAACAAAGTCCACTGGCTAGCTTAAGCATTGGCATAATACAGAGAATATAGCTTAAAAAAGACCAGGGCTTTTGGTAAAGAGAAAATAACAGATTACCTCCTCTGTGTAACTAAACTTAGACCCAACATCTAGAAGTAGGGAGAATATTTGCATTTTTTGCTATCAGTTTGGTTTTGGGTAAACACTATGCAAACAGTATAAACAGGTGGCCTACTTTATTAAAGCTTTCAAAAGCTGGAGAAGAAAAGCTATCATCAGTGAACCTGGATGATCCAGCAATCCTGGGATGAATCTGGTCCAGGATTGAAAACATTTGCTAACAAATATCAAATGACTGTTGAGAATTCCATTCCAGGTTTGCTGGATCACCCAGGTTCACTGATGAAGGTCTATCTTCTCTAGCCTTGGAGAGTTTTATTAAATCAGGCCCCGTATTTTACCAATAATAATGTTCAGACTGTGTGAGCAGCAACACTCATGACCCAGACAAATGTTCCCGGCAGGGCAGAAACCTGTAACCTTTTAGTATACACAATTATGTGTTACTGACAGCATGTACACATGTATGTACACTGTACACTGACACATGTATATGCAGCCACATATTGTGCATTACTAGAACAATAAATAATCTTTATAATCATTTTCTAGCTTAGCAGTAAGAGGCAGATCTTGGTAAAAAGAGATTAAATTGATAGTGGGAATCTGACTACTGATTTTAAGTAGAGCAAAACTGGGGACATTTTCCATCACTTCCTTTTCCAGAGCCACCACATTCGTAGAAACGAGTAGAAATCCCATGGAATCCCATTGATAGACAGTTTTACCTAGAACAGATGTCTCTTTAAGAAGACTTCCCTCTTTCTCTTATTCTGGGCATTCAGTTTTGGAGAGAAAAGCAGAAATCATCCCAACGCGGACACAGACATTAACTTTATTACAAAGTGTCAACGTTATTCACTGGGGTTGAGGAGTCTGTAGCATCTTTATTATATCATCCTATTCAAATTCACTTGAATGGAGCTCAAGAAATTTTTTAATGGTAAAAGGTACAACATCATTTTTTTATTTACATAATTATTTCTGGGTCCTAGTTCCTTGTAATCCCTGTACAGAAGAATTCACACTGAGACAGGAAGGGGCAGCACTATGTGCCAATCAGGATTTCCGCATGCATTCATACAATTCTAATATAGTCACTAAAGAAGACCGCATAGAGATAACCATGGAGGTCTGTTGCTGCTTCCTCAGTGTCCAAGCTAATGGCAAGCTGTTTTGACCGAATGCAACAAAAAAATCAGTCTTGTTTTGCAGCCTATTAGAGGATAAATATTTCAGAAACGTATGGATAGAAATTCAAATACCTTAGCAAGTAAACAGCTCCTAAAATTATATATTTTTTAATTTTTGTTAAATACATTGGATCCTATATTGAGCATTTGAGGACAGTCATATTGTTCAGAGTAGTAAATTCCATGGGTTCTACGCCTGTACTTTCCACACTTGCGGCTTCCAGTCACCTTAGTTATAATTGATTTTGGTATAATCCTGCAGACAAGACTGGGGGATCATTAAATGCAATAGTAATTTTAGGTATATATACTTATAAAGGTATTACAGTAAAAAAAATGTCCTCTCACACCTCCCCTAGTCTTGATCCTCAGGTAGAAGAAGAACCATGGTAGCTGTAGTCATCTTTGCATATAAAGAAATAAAAGTCACCATAATCCCACAACAGAAGTGATCAAAATATTTCCCTTACTTTTAATATTTCAGCTATGGATAATAAATCATATAAAAAAAGATTATGATTCCTTTACAATGGAACTGAGCAAAATTGAAAAAATTGCATATATGCAGACATCTGTCAGCTAGAAATAAAACATTTTTAATCCCCCTGTAACATATTTTATACCTGTTGATGTCTCCAGTAGTTTCTTAATTTTCACTACTTTTAAAGAGGCCCTGTCATTACAGGATAGTTTGTGAAAACCACACAGCAAAAAAAACTATGTTTGCTGTACCTATCCAGCATACACTTGTCATGTGTAAAATGCCTTCTTCCCCTGGTCCAAGGGATCTAGCTCTACTCCACTCTATGTAGAACTAAGAAAAATGTTTTACACTTTAATGTCCATCTAAAACTTCATATCCATGTAAGACTGCACTGTCCACAAAGTGACAGCATCGCTGCTCATTTGCATTTTATAAATAAACAGCACTGTCACCATATTACAGGAAAAATGTGTAATTTTCCAAATCTCATGTACAAATAATATCATGAAATAGGAAAATGCCCAAACTGCTGAAATTCCATTCTGTGCCCTCAGGATTGGTGCTATTCACCAGCTCACATAATTGTGGTTTGCTAGATTTTCCCTTTTCGTCATTTGCACAGAGAAATCAAACACCAGGCTTCAGTGAGACAAAATAAACTTCAAAGAATAATGATTGCTTTTGCTACGGCTAATTTGAGGCATATCTTCATATCAATATACAGTGTGTTTGTTTAGAGTTCCAGGCAGCTATATTTTGAACTCAAAGCTACTTATCAGGAGGTTGAGAATAGTTTGTGCAGTCGACTCTGCAAACGAATGTTCGGCCACAAACAGGATATTCCTGTTGGCAAGCAATCTTCTGTTTGTTTAAACCATCAGCAAAATGTTTTTGTAACAGTCAACACACATCAGTTTCTCTTAAGGTGACTACAATCTGACAAAAGGCAATGAAACAAACCTTTCCGAGGAACAGGTTGCTTTTGATATTTTATTATGTGTCTTACAATCCATTTCTGTTATGAGGCCAACGTTGGGAAAGTGAACAAGATCTAAATAATCTTCTGCTCATTTGTCTAGAAACACCGTTTTTAACGCTTAGTCTATTTGCCCAAAAATTTGTCTTGTATCCTGATCCACTAAAAGTATATAACACATCTGGGTTTATATCTACCTAAGAACCTAACATTTATACAGCAACCATAGCCTTCCTGTTTAGTAAGCCAATTTGTATTATGTACTTTGAAGCACCGATAAATCTCCAATCAAACCTGCCTTGGATTTTAGAATATGATTGGTAATACATGAAGTGGAAAGAAAGAAAGTTACACAGCAACTGCTATAGGAAATTAAAAAAAGAAAGCTTCATCAGGTTATTTACCACTGATCGAAATTTAGGTCAATGCTGTGAACAACTGTGGCACGAAACATCTGCTACAACATTTTTTACTTATCCATTGTGAAAATGCCTGCTTCATATTTTTGCATGATCAAACTGTTTGATTTGTCCTATGTAAATAATCATTAGACGGGAATCATCGTCATTGGCCAGGGGCTACGACGTGATACAATCATTTTTCTTGGATTGGATGATGATTGTCAACAGACTAAGGTTATGTGAAGACATCCTAGCAGTCTTGGCCAATACAAACGGTCACCAGTGGTGTACAGGGGTCACCCGACATCGTTCATGGATCCATCTGGACAGATCTTTGAAAGACCAATAGGGTAACAGCCACTATAAAAGTCAAGAGGGGAAAAAACTCATTCTCTCGCCTTCCCTCTCCACAGAACTGAATGAACTCTGTGTGTACAGCACTCGTCACTGGTATTATTCAGGAAAGATCGTTTCCAGGGACGAAAATTGTACGTGTATAACCAGCCTTGAAGTCCACAAAATTCTCTTGTTATGGGTTTATTTTCAGTGTATTGTCATAACCTTGCATATATTACTGTGAAATTGGTCCTGGTTTATCAAGGCTTTCCAAGACTGGAGAAGATAGACTATCATCGGAGAACCCAGGTGATCCAGCAAACCTGGAATGAAGCTAGTACAGGATTAATAACACTTATTAGCAAATGGTTTTAAGAAAACCATGTCACTGTCTGTATCTGTCTGTCCCTTTCAACCCCCTTTTTTTTTTTTACAGCATTGCATTATATGTTGTTGCTATATATATATATATATATATCTGATTATTATTATTATTATTATTATTATTAATAACAATAATATTATTAATGACTATTCCTGGTGCCTGATGGTAAATACAGTAGTTCCCATTACTCTTTTTGCCATATATTTTGTTAAATTGTTTGCAATTAGTTAATATGTTTGCAATATTTTGTGCTAGAAGAATTATCATAAAAATTATTAACACCATAATATTACTTACCAATTTATATTATGAAAACCATCACTATATTTTTGAAGTTATATTTTACCTTTACAATATACATATATTTTATATACAAATTCCTGCCTAATAAAATAACATTATTATGCAATTTAATATAAATAAATATATTTATTTTTAAATAGGGGAGATATGAAGCTTGGAAAATTGTAAACCCTAAAGTCTAAGACAGTCTCACAAACACTAAACGCAGCAGTGTCGTAAGGGCTCAGTCTTTAGAAAAAGCTGGGACCAAGCAATTTTCTACATAAACCCCAACAGAAAAAGATTTCAACCTACAGGCTTGCAAATACGTTTTACCATTGGTGCGAATGAAGCATAGGCAGCATATATACTATACTGTAAATTTTTGTACTTGGCTTCTGCTGCTCTAAGGCACAATGAAGTACAATGTACTATGTTATTGGTAATGAGGATGCTGCTCGGCTTTAGTTAATAGACAGTATTTGTATTAAAATGTAACTTCTCAAACTTCAAATTATTCATAAAAAGAAAAGTTTTGTCTGAAGTTCCATTTCATTTTTTAAGAACAGAGTATTCTAAAATTCCACATCATGTAATTTTGTAATGCAGAAGCTTATTTGTTAAAGGTTTATTTACAGAGTTGGCAATACCAAGCACTTTCTGCTAAGTAAAGGTCATTTACTCCATACTGCTGAGCATAGAGCTTTGTAAACAAACCATGTACAGTATACAACACTTTCTGCAAATCATAGTTTATGGTAACCCTTCAAAAAAGTTTGGAAAAAGTAGTTTTTGAGACATCTGTGATTTAGAAAAAAAAGTCTTTATGAATTCAATGTCTATGCATTAATATTAAGACATGTAGCTAGCAGGAGTAATTATGATGTGCAAGTTCATTGTACTGAGATTTCCGATTGTTAGCTGCTCTTTTCACAATATCATTGATTTTAGTTACTTTAAAGAAATAAAGCATGTTCATTTTGCAAAATAAATGTTCACTTTTTGAGGACTCTGCAAAAAAATATTTATATATATATTATTTTTTTTAGGTGGCAGTCCCTTTATAGGTGAATACAATTCTATATATATACTACAAGCTTTACAATAGCATTTTCCACAGCCAGATAGAATTTTAAAAGGAGGATATGATTTTTAAAGTTAAATTTAAGTAAAAATCAAACACTATCTAACTCTTGGAATGGGACTTCCAAGGATGAAGAACATTAAATGCACATTTTTGTCTGGGGAGAATATAAAAGGCAACATATTTCACTTCCCTCCCTGCATGTCACGTTACTCAAAGCTACTTTTTTTTTCTACTTTCTTGCTCGAAGGCACTATAACGTCATTACATAACCAAGAATGCCAAGAATTGCCATTGTCAATTTTTATTATATCCAGCATTTAGCTTAACATATTTCGCACAAAATTGGTATAAGGATGGTATTTAATTTGAACGTTTATTACAACATGAACAAATGACAAAATGCTATGCTTAATAGTGTAAGCTTCTGTTGCCACAACAATAACTCAATGACATATAGCACCATGTGTGAAGATTGTGATAGAACATTGCCCTCTAGTGATAGGATTTAACTTCACAAACACAACCTGTCATTGGAGAAACATAGGTGTTGCCATTGCTCCCCTTCTGCAAATATTTCAGTATTCCTTGAGACCATCCTGACATTGAAGCAAAGTCCTAATGGACGCTCTAGTCTATAGAAAAGCATTGCAACAACAAGATCATGAAAGGTTTAAAATTGTTTTGAGAGACTTTAAACCTGCGCTGTTACTTCTCATCTTTAGAAACTGCATACTCATAACAATCATTCACATTCTCAGAGTTTATCATTCACATGCTAATCATTCACATCCACAGTAAGCTTATAGAAGAAACTGTTGATGAAGCATACATTACTACTACTTACACACCATCCTTTATTCCGAGGGTAAGTGCTTGTTCCTAGGTTATGCATTGTTTGGTAAGTGCTTGCTGCTAGGGCTACGACAAGCACATACAAAATGACAAAGAAATAGAATTATCAAAAAGCTAAATACAGATATTAAAGTGGACCTACCGATTAAAGCTGCCATTGCTGAATGTAAAGATGATCTTTTGGTGAACACATCTGAAACAAGCATGGAAATACCTGTATGACAATATTCAGAACACCTGAGCTGGCAGAGGATAAGAACACCAACCAGACAAGGTGTATAATATAGAAACCAGGTCAGAAATGGCAGCTTATCTCCTGGTGATAGGTCTACTTTAAATACATATACGGGAGCTATTTTGCCTGCTATAGATTTGTATTTTTGTCAACCAGTGCCATGCAGCCAGATTATTGAAAATACTTTGTCCATTACAGTTATAATGTAATATACCATAGACCTAACCTGTGTGCTGTAACCTCAACAGACCAATATAGGGTTCAGGGGCCTGAAGAAATACAGTGGTGTTATCTTGTTCGCTGCATGTACATGGACATGAAGCAGTACAAAGAATTACAAAAGAATGGAAATAAATATAGTTACACTAGTTGCATGAAAAAGTACAAACAGTAATTATTTTATAATGAAAGTATTTCTGCATTGACCTTTGAATCTACCTGCAGCTCAGATTTTAAACCCAATAAATAATAGATTCAAAATACTAATAAATATATATATATATATATATATATATATATATATATATATATATATATATATATATATATATATATATATATATATATATATATATGCCATCTCTCATTATGATCGTCTTGGTCTGTAGTATGGCCAGAGAAAACATATTGGAATGTTTAGAAAAAACTCATGCACATAGCCAAGTTAAGAAAATGTTAGGAGAAGATCTGGAAACGATAAAAAATAAAGTGATTAGCTTTTCCCTTATTTCAGAGTAAATGAAATTCCATAGGGCATCTTGAAAGATATTGGATCATTTTATGAGGCAACTGTTAGATATTTCTTTTCACGAATAAGAGCTCTTTGTGACAGACTAACGAAATTACTCAGACATGAGGCAGGGCAAGCATGGAAGTGATAGAACAAAAGTAACTTGTTTCATTTGGTATATGTGGATGATATTGTGCATTTCACTGTGTACAATTATTCTGTTTTTTAAAAGAAAGATTTGAATGACATTATATATATATATATATATTATATGTATATGGACAAAATATAAAAAAAGTTAGTGTAAAGACAAAAAGACTAACACTAAGGGTCAGTTCTCATTAGCATGCAGTGTTGGTGCATTCATGTTAACATGTGTTGCATGAAGACAGATTATTTATTTGAATGGGCTGCAAACATACATTCATTGGGATTGCGCTCTGGGGTGCTATTCAGAAAAAAAATGCCTCTGCATCACACTAACATACATAATTTACATGTTTTTAGGGGAAACACAGTAGAACATAATTTATTTGAATCTTACATTTCTCATAAAATAACCCTATCACATTCTTTTTTTTCTTTATTAAGAAAACCTCTAGATAGCTATGGAGATCTTCCATAATGGTTACAAATAGGTGAACTAGATAGAAAAGGACAAATGGAGGATTTTGCCCATAGCAACCATTTATAAAAGACGGAAATTTTGCTTTCATTTCCTACTCTCAGGTTTAATAAACCCAAATGCGTCAATTTTGCAGAAGAGATACACCAGGATCTTTATGAACTGCCTTTAGCACTACTCTTATTCTTTGCTCATTGTTGGATCCTCATACAAATGGCCCATTTTGTTCTTGTTTTTCCAATCTTGACTTTATTTCATCCGACCATTACCCATTTGCCGTCTGGACTGACCAATGACTAGTTTTCCTACAACAATAAACCACTTGACTCTTTTGAGTTATCCACCTGGCTGGCAGACCTTCCATGCATGACCCCTGATTCGTTTTCTTCTGACCATGTATGCTCTAACCCCTTTCAATTATCCACCTGGCTGGCTGACTTCTAGTGTTTGACCTTTGGATTTTTTTCTCTCTACTACGAACTTTCTTGCAGCCTTGTCCTTTCCTCTGCTCCTGTCCTTCAAGGGGGTTCCCTGGTTGGTTTCAATCCTACCCCTCCCCAGGCACAATCCATTGTAATGGTAAATCCTGGAGCCAACTAAGGACAGATTGGGGTATTGCAGCTTGGGCACCCACAGATCTCATACTCGATAAAAGATTAATAATCATTAAAAAAAAAAAGCAAGATGCAGCCGATGGGCAAACACTTATCCAATATTATTAAACTTTGAACTCAATGATGAGAAGGAACCATGAAAATTTGGTAACAATCTGAATGTTCAAATAATTTCAGCTTTTGCTATCAAAGCCTGCTGACAGCAGCTTCCTATTTTATGTAAGCCCTGATCAAAAGTTGGATACGAGATTAGGCACGGATCATTGGAAATATAATCATTTAAGTATCTGCCTTTGGGGAAAGACAAATGATTTATAAGCCCAAAGGAATTCAGACCCTTTTTAGGTTTAATTTCAAAGGAAAAATCTGAAAATTGCTGAAGGGTGGCTTGTCAAAAAAAAAAGCTGTTTCTACATTTTTATATACTTTAAAAATACTATGTCTTTAAAACCATTACCTGAACTTTCAATTCAGAGCCGAGTCATCAACCTGTTTGGGTAAAACAATAACTATGGATACATTTTTCCCATTTCTCTGGAGTGGGTGATTGGTAGAGAAGACACAACACACCTTACTGCTGGTAAGGCGAGGTAAGAATGGGAGAGGGTTAATGCACAGCAAAGCTTTAATAAAACCTTAAAGGTGCTGCTGAAGGCTTATGAAAGGGTGAAACATAAAATGCTGCCCTCCTTTGTTGATTATAAAAGCACTAGTTAAAGCACTCCTTATTAAAACCCAAGGGTGCTCAATGGTTTCTTATGTTCTCCAGAAACCTAGCAGTGCCCCTACCTATATAAATTCCTTGTTAGAGTTAGTACAGAAACACAAACACATTATTTCTTCATGAGACTAGGCAAATCTTAGTCACATACACAAAGTTCATTTTACTGCCATTACTACCATTATTAAACAAAATAAAATGGTAGTTGATGGTTGTGCAACATCCACACTTCACAATGAGCACCCTGTTAGTTTAGGACAGAGGTCGGCAAATTCCGGCCTTTAGACCAGATACAACCTAGCCGTTTTTTTCCAGCCTAACGCCCCCTGGCTGATCCGTCCCAATGCCGGCCGGCAATGCGCGGCTCCGGGGCCGCGGGTTACCGGCCGGGATTAGGCCGGAACAAACTACTGGAGCCAGAGCCGCCGGAACTCTGGAGCCGCATGCAGCTCTTGAGCCTGCTGTTGCTGTGGCTCCCCTTTTCCCTATTTACCGCGGCGGAAGTGTTAACGCCAGCCGTGGTAAATAGGGAACATTTCCTCTTCTCTGCAGTGCATACAGAGGAGAGAGATTTCCCTTCAGGGGGTGTTCCTAGTGGGGGGCAGAGCTATTGGGGCTGAGAGTGTCTGGCCTAGTAGCCGTAGTTTCTTTCTAGCCACCAATCAGATACAAACCAGGCTTAGAAATGTAAATGTTTACATTAAGGCTTATTTTTAATTGTTTTCATGTTACTTAGTTGGAAGAAAAAAGGATGGAAGTGGGTGTTAATAGAGTTCAGCAACTGAATCTAGATTGAAAAGGTAGCAGTGTCTAACACTTGCACTTATTTATGCTTCTTTGTCAGCTGCTTAAGCACCCATCTGGCACACATTTTACACGCTTTACATACATCACTTTACAGCGACGATCAAGACTGATTTGGAGCACAGAACCACCTGGGATACATACGCCAAGCACCCCAGGAGGCTTTTGGCTGCTCCTTCTGCACATGCCCAATCTCGATTGTGCGCAGAGGGAGCCTTTTCTTCAATGGGGAAAAAAATGCCAATCTCACACATGAGCAGTAAGCACGCAGGACCTGAACCAAGAAAACCTCAAAATGGGTCAACAGGTCTGGGAGGGTAAAGGTTAGTGGGTTTTTTTTTTAGTTTACTTCCATTTTAGACCTATCCTGAATCGGCAACCTCAGCTGTTACTCTTCTGTTTTCCCTGAATCAGTTCCAGAGTTCTTTTTTACTCCTCATAATCATGGCTGTAGCTGTGCTTTCATCACACTAGTCTGGTCATTGTCGTACATGTCAATATATTCATATACAAGAGAAAACTTTATCAACTTTATCCCCATACTGAAAAGACATTTCTGCTCCAGGCAAATCTTCTGCCCACAAAAAGCATATGACAGAGCACCGTTCTTTTTTGGTGCAATTTATATGTTTTGGAATCATCTTCATCACAGCGTGACAACTCCTACACTAAACTGCAAGGTCAGCCAGCTTGCCAGACAGAATAGTCACATGACACTCAGATGACCAATTACTACTACTCCTGCCTTCACCCTTCCCAACCAAACTGTAAAACTGTTGAAACTTTTTTTAAGAACCCTCATATATTGGTAATTGTTTATAAAACATAAACACTTAAGTAAACTAAACTGTTGCAAGATTTATAGTTGCCGTATATTTCCTTAATTGATCTCAAACATTTACATGTTTGCCAGACAGGCTGTGTAATGATAACACTTTAATACTTTGGGTTTTCATGTGTTTTAGAAATACTAATTTTGTTGTAATTATAGGAAACGTGATTCTATAAACTCTGCAAAAAAAACTTGATTTTGCTAGCACACATAGAATACTTCATACCACGTATAATATGTCTTCTTGAATAAATCTTAATTATGTTAGTTATCCTTATAATGAATAAGCCTTAGAAGGTACACATTTGACACAGAAAACTGTGGAATTTTTACATCCCACTCATTACAGTGAAATATCAATATCATCCTTTTATAATGAGACTTTTAACTTATTTGAAACGAGTGTAAGTCCACCACTGAGAACTCTTTCCATGGAACATAAGGGAATTCCTCTTAGCTTTATCACAGCTGTCTCTGAAAAGCTTAGCCAGCAAATTGTACAGCAGTAATGAGAATAGGAATTTCTTTAGCTGCAGTGAGGAAATGCTTGCCAATGGTATGAAGGATCAAATTGCTGAAAGATTTTTGTGTTCTCGTTAGTGACATATATATGAATATAACCTGTAAATATATTCTTCCATGGGGAACAGAAAATATCTCTTTACTGATAAGACTGACAATTAATATTGCTCTAATTTGCAGTTGGGTTTGATGTCTGGTTAGCTGAACTGAGACAAAATTTTGATCAAATTGATTTACTGTACACATCAGGCAGTAACTGCGATTCCATATTTACATTAGTTACAAGCATTAAAATAGTGCCGTAAACTTGTTGTCAAGAATAACACCAGGTAGTATAACCAGTGGCTGGTGGTTGGTAGGGTTAAACACTTGTCAGTCACATGATGTCAGTGGTTGTCCCCATCATTCATTCGGTATTGGGTTAGCCCTGGACTGTTTCTGGGGATAACCATCTGTTTTCAAGGCCCATACACCCATGGTCAGCATAACCACCACCCTTCTATGTCCTGCTGCAACTGCAGCCTATAGGAGCATGATCTTCAAAAAGGAACCACTGTTGCATGCATTTTCCAATCCACACTCCTATAGGCTACTATTGCAGCAGGTCAGGCAGGGAGAGTGGAAACAAAACTATCCGGGATCATTGAGCAAGCCACAAGGTGTAAGAGAGCATAAATCATATTTGGCAATACCCTGCTATACTTTTTAAATTTGATTTCACAAACACTAATTTAGCTGTAGGATTATGGGACACTGTGTGTGGTAAGTGCAACTACCATCTGTTTTGTTGCAAACTAAATGTAAACCTTAACTAAATGACATTTCTCTAATGTGTATATTAAAGAACTTCCATATTTTCTATAAAAAAAATTCAATTTTCAGCAGCCTCTTTGCAACCTATCTACATCCATATTCTTTGGAAATGGCTACATGGCATTTTTCAGTGTGTGTCCTGATAAGACAATACTGGACCATGCCTGAATAATGTAGGTTAATATGACCACCTATGGTCTCTATTGGAATCTCTTTTGACGGAGTGACAACGCAAGAAAGAAACTGGAAGACAGGTATAAAAAGCGAGTTGTCACCCAATAACAGAAAGTGTCTGAACAAGGATGTTACCATAAGACACCTAGTATTGTCATAATGAAAGCTGCAGATTTAAATTTGAAATTATGTTAACATGTTAAAGATTATAAGAGATTTTAGTGATTGGGTTTACATTGAGGTTTATTTGTATAAAAGTTAATCCAACATTTACTAAACAATTCCTTGTGGAAATCTTTCAAAAGTTGATGTGTTTTCAAGGCAGCCATTGTCCATCAGAGAATGTTTGGTGAATGTTGGGATTACTTCTTTTCCAACAGATCCCATAAACTTTAAGAATTGATTTAAAAAATCTGTTCTTGAATGTATTTTTTCAAGTTGTTGATAGCCTGATAGTTGCCACTACAATATTTATTATAGTAAGGCACCATAAGACAAGCTCAGTCCTAACAGAACATATAATGTGACTTTTTTCTGCTGACTATACAGTATAACAAGACAAAGTGACGCAGGTGCCAATGATTTATCTGTTACAAAGGTGATAGTGACTCCTTGTGGAAATAGATTGAAATGATTTCATTCAGTTAATACAATACATTCACCGGGAAGAGGTGATCAAACATACACAAATCTTAGAGTATATATATCATTTTCCAAAGGTATTTCTTGGCTAGCCCTGCCATCAAACCATATGTTTTCCGTACACAAAACACACAATACAGAAATGAATGTATAAACATTTCCTGAGCATAACTTTTCTGTAATTGAAGACAGTCTGTGCAAATGATATTGTATTATTTATTTGAGCAGAACACTCAGTGACAGTTGGATACACAATATATTGATTTTTTTCAGTCTTTGTTAAATATTTTGAATCTGCGCACCTGGCTATGTTTTGCTATGCTTCACCTCCGAATTTTTATGAATGTCTATATATAAGAATAATAAGCGCTTGAAAGCAGATGGGGTATATATAACACAGTCTCACAGAAAATCAGATAGGCATATGGAGAGTCTGCAAGTCTGGCCTTCATTTTTACCCCAGCCTGTAATCAGGTGGAGCATGCCTTGGCAGATATCTCCATTCCGCTAGATGATTATGATTTACAGGAATTGTGAGTTTCCAGAACAAAAAGAAGTGGTGAGCCTCCAGAATTCATCTGGTGAATGATTGAAGCAATATATATGAAAATTATTTTTCATTTGCTTATAAAAAAAAAAAAAATTAAAGGTATGGTACACATATACATAAGTCATGTTTACAAACATTGAAATGACAATCTTCACAACTGTTACTTTTTTAAGGCTCATCTCCATTAAATGTTTGATATTGCTTCAAATAAAGCGGAGAGGGATTCGAACCTCAGATAGGTCTCTTGCCCCCAGTGTGTCTGTTGCAGGGTTTCTCAACTCTTGTAACATGGGGAAACCCTTGAAATAATGTTCAGGTCTATAGGGAATCCTTGCTATAGTTACTATATCCACAGCTACATTATTGTGGTGGTCAGTAGGAAGAATGATTCAAGGGAAGGGGGAGGACGCGCAGTGGGGTGCCGCTCCCTCGCTCTTCCCCTCCCCTCTGCATAGAGCAGAACGGTGCTGTATGTTCAGCATCGTGGAGTGCTTATTCGTTGGAAATAATCGTGAAAGATCCTTCCCAACGACTATAATTGCAAGTAACATGGAGGACTATCAACCCCAGACCCAAAATAAACATTTGCTGGTTTTCTGTATTGCTGCTGCAGACATTAGGCCTGTTTTAATAAAGCTCTCCACAATTCGAGAAGATAGGTTATCATGGGAGAACCTGGGTCATCAACCAAGATAATAGATTTAATTTGCTATTATTTGGAAAAGGTTTTCAATCCTGGACCAGATCCACTCCCAGATTGCTGGATTTCCCTTTATATCAGCTATGATAGACCATCATGGGTGACCAGAAAATAACCTTCAGTCTTGGAGAGCTTTGATAAATAAGGCCCATTACGTTTTAGATTAAAGTCTAAAAAAAAAAATATAATACGTTAAATGAGGAACCATCACAATTTATGGTCTGAAAATATATATATACTTGATTTCACCAGCAGGTGACAGATGTATGTATAATCTGCGGATTAATATTCTAAATTATTGTAAGAAGACATACTATACATTTTCACCATACGCTACTTATTATGGGGAGGAATATTTCAGAGAGAAGAGTTGAACATGTTTATCCAATAACTCATTCTTCCTATATTTTTCACTAATGGTATAAGGTCATAGGGTCATAATACAAAGAAAGAAGAATGAAAATATAGTACTTGATGTCGGGACTCTTGACATGGATCTGATCACCGTTTTGTGTTACTCCACCTTTTGCCTAGAGTATAGGCAGTTAAGCTCCGCAACCGATTTGTGCCTCCAAGACCTCTTCTCTGCTTTGGAGTGACACCTGTACAATTTACAAAAATATATTTATTAGTTTTGCTTCTATGGGTATGAGCATTTTAGGCATTTCAGTGGTAAATATCACCTGACCAACACAAATTACAGCTGGTTAACCTGCGCAATACCAGTACAGAGATGTACAGTCATTGATATTTCCCATGGGTGTACAGAGGAAATCACAAGTGAAATTTAGAAAGCCATCACTCGCTGTCCTGGCGCTATTATATAGGAACTACAAATAAATTGCCTTAATGTATTAGGTCAATAGTAAGGATAAGGTCCACTGGTTATGGTTATGATAATTTGCAAATCAGATGTTGCAAAACCTATTCTATCATATGACCCACAGTGATGTAATCTTCAATTCTGCATATAATAGAAATTTTATTATTTTAGCAAATATTATATATCCTTATCCATACTGCATAGTTAATCTTTTTCAGTAGCTGTGAAAAACTTTCTTTAAGTAGATGCATGAATGCATTTCTAATAACATCCACAGAAACGTTCATTTTTTTTTAAAAAGGTTTTATTATTAAAAGCCATCCTTGAGCTCCAGTCAAGTCCCTTTGCAAAGGTTAAAAATGTAATCAGTCTGCTGCAGGCACATGAAATTTTTTTTTTTTCTGACAGTATTCAGATTTGCATAATTAATTTTAAAGCAGGTCACAAAATAAAAGGCTGCTGCAGTGGTTGATCTACGTCATACATTTATGAACATGGACTAGACCAGAAATGCACAGGCACCAGAATTAACATGATTGTATCATCTCAGAGCCAACATCGCTGTCCAGTTTGTAGTTGCTGACACTAGATAATATACAGAGATATCATTAACCCGCTCGTCATATTAAGGTAAGGAGTACTGTAATCCCTAAAAGAGGTAATAAGTACCTGCTGTTAAGTGTTAACCATACACAATACCTAGCATTCCTAGACTATTTATTGAAGGTTTACTTTAACAAATTATTGTATTTCTAATCTACCAAAAATATTTGGAAGTCATGAAACAGGGTCAGGTGTTTATACATAAGAATAACAGAGATGAAAGAGCAAGAAATTGGTGAAGTGGAACCTGTTGAGTCAAAGTTTGTTCAGGAAGTGGGTCATTTGCTAACATCTGGCTGCCATCTAATGTCTTATTTTTGTTAAAAATAAACCTTTCATATCTCAGATGTAGAAAATCTAACATAAAATGTTAAAGCCACACCTTTGGATAGAACGTGGAAAGTTTAGCAACTTTAATCACATCCTCTGTTCTAGCACTGACTTACCATGCTTTATTTCATGCTGTGTATGTCTGTGTGTAACCATTTTCATAGAGAAAGTGCCCATCTGGTGGCCGGAGGGGCAATAATTAAAATCAACAGGAGAGGCGGAGAAAGAACAGGTAGACGTAATTGAATGGAGGAGATCCTTTCAGTGCTGGTTTTGGGGTACAACTTTCTCTTCAGCAAGGAAAACAGTAGCAGAGTACTGACATAACCAAATCCCAATCCAAAAAACTTCAAGATAAGGGCACAATGAACATTTCTAATTTCCCCTTCAAGATAGAAAACTACATTATTTTTTAAGAAATGTTTATTTTTTAATCCACTTTAAAGAAATGTGTTGGTTGCATTGATGTGCAGTCTACATTTTTTCCTGCCTACAATTAGGTTCATAAATATTTGGACAGAGACAACTTTTTTCTAATTTTGGTTCTGTACATTACCACAATTATTTTGGATGAAACAACTGAGATGCAGTTGAACTGCAGACTTTCATCTTTAATTCAGTGGGTTGAACAAAAAGATTGCAGAAAATGTGAGGAACTAAAGTCTTTTTTTTTTTTTTTTTTACACAATCACTTCATCTTAGGGGTAAGTAACTGGACAATGGACTCAAAGGCTATTTTATAGGCTGTTGTGGGCAATTCCTTTGTTATGACATTAATTAAAAATAATATTAAAAATTAATTAAGCAGATAAAGGGCGTTGATTTGGGGGGGGGGGGGTGCTTGTATGTGGAAGATTTCGTTGTGAACAGACAACATGCGGTCAAAGGAGCCCTCCAAGCAGATGAAACAAGCAATCCTTAAGCTGCAAAAACAGAAAAAAAAATCAGAGAAATTGCTACAATATTAGGAGTGGCAAAATCTACAGTTTGGTACATCATGAGAAAGAAACAAAGCACAGGTGAATCCAGCAACGCCAAAAAGCCTGGACATCCACGGAAGACAACAGTGGTGGAAGATCGCAGAATTCTCAGGTGAGGAGAAACCCCTTCACAACAGCCAACCAAGTGAACAACACTCTCCAGGAAGTAGGCATATCGATATCCAAGTCTACCATAAAGAGAAGACTGCATGAAAGTAAATACAGAGGGTGCACTGCAAGGTGCAAGCCACTCATAAGCCTCAAGACTAGATTGGACTTTGCTCAAATTCCTCCAAAAAAGCCACCACATTTCTTGCCAAACATTCTTTGGACAGATGAAACCAAGATCAACCTTTACCGGAATAATGGCAAGAAAAAAGTATGGAGAAGGCGTGGAACAGCTCATGATCCAAAGCATATTATTATTATTATTATTATTATTAATAATAAACAGGCTTTATATAGCACCAACATATTATGCAGCGCTGTACATTAAATAAGGATTGCAAATGACAGGCTAATACAGACAGTGATACAGGAGGAGGAGAGAACCCTGCCCCGAAGAGCTTACAATCCAGTAATTGGGGGAATTTCACACACAATAGGATGGGAGATATGTAGTGGTGGTTTCAAAAGATAGAAGAAGATGGGTAGGCAAGTGGCGGTAAGCATACCACATCATCTGTAAAATATGGCGGAGGCAGTGCGATGGCTTGGGCGTGCATGGATGCCAGTGGCACTGGGACACTAGTGTTTATCGATGATGTGACACAGGACAGAAGCAGCCGAATGAATTCTGAGGTGTTCAAAGACATGGGCCCTGATTTATTAAAGTTCTCCAAGGCTGGAGAGACTATACATTCATCAGTGAAGCTGGGTAATCCAGCAAACTTGGAATGAATTTCCTAAAAGTCAAGATATTTGTTAACTAATTGTTAGCAAATGTTTTCACTCCTGGACCAGATCAATTCCAGGGTTGCTGGATCACCCAGCTTTACTGATGAAATTGTATTCTCCTCAGCCTTGGAGAATTTTAATAAATCAAGGCCATACTGTCTGCTGAAATCCAACTAAATGCAGTCACATTGATTGGGAGGCGTTTCATAATACAGATGGACAATGACCCAAAACATACAGCCAAAGCAACCCAGGAGTTTATTAAAGCAAGGAAGTGGAATATTCTTGAATGGCAGTCACCTGATCTGAACCCAGTTGAGAATGCATTTCACTTGTTGAAGACTAAACATCGGACAGAAAGGCCCACAAACACACAGGAACTGAAAGCCGCTGCAGTAAAGGCCTGGCAGAGCATTAAAAAGGAGGAAACCCAGCATCTGGTGATGTCCATGAGTTCAAGACTACAGGCTGTCATTGCCGGCAGAGGGTTTTCAATCAAGTATTAGAAATGAACATTTTATTTTCAGCTTTTTAATTTTTACAATTACTTTTGAGCCCCTAAAATGAAAAACGAGATTGTGTAAAAAAAGGCTTTAGTTCCTCACAATTTTATGCAATCTTTTTGTTCAACCCAATGAATTAAAGCTGAAAGTCTGCAGTTCAACTGCATCCGAGTTGTTTCATTTAAAATGAATTGTGGTAATGTACAGAACCAAAATTAAAAAAAAGTTGTCACTGTCCAATAATGGACCTAACTGTATATAGGTATTAATACCATATTTTACAATCCATAAACATTAAAGGGTATTTACATTTTTATACAATTCAGACATCTCCAGGGCCACAAATCTCCCATTGCTAGAGAGGCAGCTTCTCTTTTGGAATTAAACCTCTCTGTAACCCTTTTCCCTGCCAAGGTCATTCTGTATTATTAGTTAAATATTGCTATAATATTTATGTCTGCTGCTACATTCCATCTTTCCAATGTTAGTAAAAAGCAATATGGGATGCACCATTGTGTTTCATCAACTTTTATTTGAGTACCATTTTGTTCTATTCCATGTTTTGGATCAACCAGGTTCACTCATGATGGCCTTTTTTCTCCAGTCTTGGAGAGCTTTGAAAAATTAGGCCCCACCAGTGTCTGGGAGCAGTTTGCCTCCTAAGTTGCTTATATAGACATGAATTGGAATGGCTTGTACAAGTAATTTTAGGTATTTTAAAGCATTTCTTTCACATGGTTCAAATTATTTTAAAAAATTGCACAGCTCTGCACAAGTCTTTGCAACACCTGAAAAAGCCTATCGGGTGCCTCCTATGGGCCAACAACTGTAAACTTGTGCTTATTCACTTCCATACATAATGGGCCTGATTTATTAAAGCCCTCTGAATTTAGAGGAGATTATCATGGGAGAACCTGGTTGATACAGCAGGCCTTAATGTGTGGCAAATAATAAAAGTGAGTAGCTGAACCAGATGTATAGGAAAAACCAAATAACACAAAGACCTTGGAACACATGATTGTATCACCTCTGAACAAGCATCTTAGTCCAGAATATGGGTGTTGACCCTGGATAATGCCCAAACAAAAATGCCTTCATTCTATAGAGAACCCCAACAAAGTGCCTTCATTCTAAAAGACATACCTGGAAGTGTTACACTTACACATTACTTAACATGCACTCAACATGAAAAAAAAAAAAAAAAAAAAAAAATATATATATATATATATATTTATCTGATGCTACGTCCACTTTAACATCTGTTTGCATATGCCAAAGCTAAAAAATCACCTTAGTTAATTTGGATTTGGCTAAACTTCACTTTTGTCCTTTTATCAAATGTTTGGAAGATGTTAATAACCTATCCAGTCATATTCCACAGCCATGTATCAACACAAAACTTCCAGGCCTTGTTCAGGAGGTTGTAAACCATGGCTGGAAATACAATCCTGTTTATTGCTCCACATACATTATTCTTTATCTTTTCCATGTGCTTTTACTTATTGCTATCCCATGGGCAATTCGCCATATTTCCCGAGCCAAAGTAAATATGGTTCTGTATTACTTTACACATTTGCACATTTTCCTCCTTAAATTAAGAAAATGATATAAGGCAATGAAGGAATCCTCGTTTTCTTTATTCCTTCACAGTTGGATTGGATTCAGCCATCACATGCTAAGTGGCTGCCTTCACTTTTAGTATTAAACATCATGAAAACAAACAATATCCCCATTAATCCCAACTGGGAAATAATCATCTATCTGAACTGATACTATCAAAAATAGTTTCCATAGAGATTCTCAATTACAAACATGCACCAACATATGTTACATATTTATAGAAAACTAGAAAATTAATAGGAGCCAGCACAAATGTTTTAGTTTATTGGTAAGTCTTCTTATGCCAAGCTGGTGTTTCCAATATGATAGCTGTAAAGACATAAGCTATGGCATAGAATTGGACAGGATTTCAAGGTCATTATTCTTTTTTCATGCCTGGAAACATCCAGCATTTGTCTTTTTGATATGCTGCCTTCGGATATATTCTGTCACATTTCATCCTAAATGCTGATTGTATGCTTTATTATCAAGGGAGGAAATTCTGATGATTCCTGGATCACATCTTAAAACTTTGGCCCCAATCCTAAAAGGTAAAATAGCCTTCAAGGAAGCCTGTGCTGAGAAAATATGGAAGCTGCAACATATCCTGAACTTGCTATTCACTAACAGCCCAAAAAGTGATACCTGATGCCTTAACCCTATAACGCTATAGTTAAAAATGGTCTATAATGCCTAGCACTAAAATATATTTAATATATTTACTATATTACATTTCATTATATATCAAATATATTGAATATTTAATTGACATACTAATATGTATTTTACAATCATAAATATATTAAAACATATATTTACTATTGTAAAATGCATATATAAAGTCCTCCACAAATATGTTGGCTGAATTATTCACATTAACTGAGTGAATAGAATGTTAATAAAATTTACTGGGAGAGGAAACGTGGGAGGGTTAAAGCCATACCATCCGTAGGGACTTTAAGATTGGCCTACAAGATGAAACAAAGATATGTCAAAATGTATATAGTTAAAAATACAATCTACGTTTCATTCCAAATAAAAAGTATAAAAACATCAAGAAAGTATAAAACATGTGTGTCTCAAGCATATAGGACTAGTATATACAACTAGTCCCAACAGGTCATTATGGTAATTAGGAAAGATTGCCAACTTGATTAGTCCGGACACCGTAGTACATGGTTAGCTATAACTAATGATTATGACAGCAACAACATTGATCATCCTATCCAGCTGTACAATTGGCATTCCAATTCGGTTCTATGAAACGTAAGCATACATAATGGTGCACAACTGCTGCAGAGGTTGTGATAAAACAGTGAGAAAAGCACATATACATAAAGTAGTTAAATGTAGATAAGATACAGGGGTTATGTATAGGAATGAGTGAGAATGCCTCTGGCATTCTCGCAACAATTTTCTTTGAATTTTTGATGGGTCACGAAACCACTAGAGGATCCCAGGCACTAGTGGTTAAAAAAGCTCTAGTGCCCCAGGATTGTGGAGAATTCCCAGGGCTGCGTCCATTCTTGCAGCCCTGGGAATCCTCCTGTTTGCGATCCCTGTCACTAGAGGTTTCTCTCAATGGAGTTCTCTATTGAGAGTTCATCCGCAGTTCGGTGACCGTGGGAACTGAAGTACAGACCGGTGACAGTGGGAACTGAACTGCAGATAAACTCTCAATAGAGGAACTCCATTGGGAGTTCATCTGCACTTCCACTGCGATCCCCGGCCACTAGAGGTTAATTAACCTCTAGTGCCCTGGGATCGCAGTGGATTCTCAGGGCTGCATTCGTTCATGCAGCCCTGATAATCCTGTGTATGATCCCCGGCATTAGAGGTTAAATGGAGACAAGTCTTGATTCTTGGTATAAGGATCCTCAAGTACATTTCCGTGTTTATACCACAAAGTCACTGTGGTATATGGCACTGATATGTTTACATATTTATTGTTTTAGACCTAATGAACTCCCCTGTGAGTATGCCACACCCTAATTTTTGGATTTTGAAAATATCAATTATTTGGCCACCATACTGATCCTGTGCCCGCAGTATATTTAGAGGCGTTTACCAGTTACTGGAAGCATCCAAAACAGCCTGGTAACAAATATTAAAAACAGCTCACTAGTGGTAAGCCTCATGTCTCTCTCTGTATGGGATTTCATTTACTTTTTTGTGCCTTTGCTAACAAAAATGAAAGCCCTAAAGTGCTAGCATCTTTATTTTACCGAAGGTAAAATATTTTATTTTACCTTAGGTCAATTTAACACTACTGATCTTTTTGGATCTTCCCACTGGTAACCATTGTAAGAGGAATTATTCCTAATGACCACCTCATTAATGTACAGTGAGCTGTGAATATAGTAATTATAGTTGGGGTTCTCTATAGACCTGAAAGTTTCGTAAAAAAAAAAAGTAATGTTAAAAAGATTGAGAAACACTGCATTAAAGTGTATAAAACTTTTTTTTCTAGTTAGGAAAAGAATTTCTGACAAATGATTGAAACTAAGTTTTTACTATCCAGGGCTTTGTTTCACTGAAACTGACCATTATTAATAATACAAGTAGTAAAGAGGACATTCTGCAACACAAACAAAGAAAGTTTTAATTTAGAATGGTAAGGGAGTGCTAAGATCTAGAATTCTGAAGATTTTCCTCACTTGCTGTCAGTTTAAACATGGTCAGCTTGACAGGAAGTGCAACCCTGCATAGTAGAAAACCTGCCAGGTTAAGTTTTTGACCTTGCATGCACTTTAAATTCATCTTCACCTGAATCAACAGAACAGATGCCTGTACTCCAAGGAACTGGAGGGTTTGTTTAGAACAGCGGTCGCCAACTGGTGATCCGCAAGAAAGTTTTGGTGGTCCACAGCAAAATTTGGACATTATTTGCAAGTTTTAGGTTTTATTAATAAAACAAAAATAATATTCTAATAAATTCTTATATTCTCAATGACAATTTTTACCCTTATATCGCACTAAATTCACAAACTGTACTAGAGACGGAAAAACAAGGGAGACGCGACTTCAGTGTATCTTATGTTGTATGAGGCAACCGTTGGCGAGCCGTACGCTTCAATATTGTTTCACCCATTACCACAGTCACCCTGCTTTGTGAATACCAATACTCAACCAATTGTTTTATTTTATTTCCCAGATGCTCTCTTAGGTAAGCATGACCTTAACTGTGTATTTTCCTTAAATGGTATATTACATGGCATCAAATAGTTTGACTTTGATAACTATCATTTCTTGTTTAGTCTTAGATTCGAATTAAATAAATGCATAATGAGTGAGAAAAAGCAAACAAATATTTTGCATTTCTTTAGTAATACCAAAGTTAATCCATCTAATGATAATAGTAACAATAGTAATACTTCACTTAACTGTGAGCTGTTTAATGAATCAGACCCTCCACAGTCCTTGTCAGGCACCATTAGGAAGATCATTATTTTACCAATGTATTTGTAATCTTTTTGAAAAAAAGATCATATTAACAGTCCATGGAATTTAAATTATGGATTTAGTGGTTCGTAAGGTCTGAAAGGTTAGCAACCGCTGGTTTAGAACATTCCAGCCTCAAAGGAAGTGTCATTTAGAAAGGAAGTTAGGTGGTGACTACACACACAATATTTTTGCAATATATCAATAATTTCCATATTTAATGTACAGCACTGCATATTATGTTGGCGCTATATAAATCCTGTTTAATAATATTGATAATAATAATGCTGGGGTTGGAGTTTAGCTTCAAGAAAATGATTATAGACTAAAACTGGTAGTATGCTTGTATAGATCTGATTTACTTGACTGTGTCCACTTTTAGCTAAAATATGCTTCCTTTAAAATGGAACAGCAGCTAGGTTAACTTCCTGCAATGTGTGCATCTGTTTGCGCAACATTGTTCCCAAATTCTGCTGCATCATTTGTCTGAGCACCAATCCATAATGAAAACTGCAGATTTAAAATTGACTTTTGACATTACATGTATAAAATAGCGGGTTTAATTCTTCTACCATTTAATCTTCAAGAGAAAAACAATTCTTGTATGCCTATATTATAAATGGAAATTTTAAAGGACAGAACAGAGTACAAATGTGAATTCATTTTAATGAAGTTCTTAAAAACCAAGTCTTTGTGAGAAAAACAGAGCATAAAGTTGATAAGTTGATAAATTCTCCTCCTTGTGGCCTAGCCTTTTCAGTTATTCCCCTAGGTTGCTTATAATACTTTGATGACCTTTTTAACCACCTGGGCGGTTAGCCCGACCTTGGTTCGGGGTAAGTAAACTTGCTACAATTGTTTACCCCGAACTAAGGTCGGGGTAGCTAAAAGTATAAACATGCGTTACAGTGCAATCCGATTGTCATACAAGATTGTTGTATGACAATTTAGATGTATTAATTTAGTATATTTAGATCAGTGAGATCTTATTGCAGTAGTGTGTGGAATGTAAGGCAAATCCCACAAGTGTGTGGGATGTAAGGTAAATCTTTATGCCTGATGTATACCTATACATCTTCTCTGTGCTCTATGTTGAATAATTTGCGCAGATATATTGGAATCCAAAGGTATTGTGCTGTCAGCAAAGTCATTTTAGGTACAAGATGCAATGTTTCTGTTCAGCCATGTTAGTGTGCTGTAATAAAAAGTTTTAAACCTTTTTATTATTGTCACTGGGGTGTGCTTCAGGGCAAGGTATCAAATTAATAATATTAATATTAATTGATAATTAAGGATGTTATAATAAACCATTTTTCATTCATCCTCTTAAGCTGTTTAGTGAATTAATACATCATGATAGACCTTGTAAGCCTAGCTTTCATATCCTCAAGCATTGCTAAAGCATGTACCTAAAGAGTAGTTACCGCTAGGAGCCTGCTCCTGTAAGGATTTAATGGACACCAGAGGAATTGAAAAATTGCCCAAAAGGCCTCCCTGTTAATTCTTCAAAGCAGAAGGAGAGAAAGTAAGGAGGAAAGGTCCTAGATACAGGTGCACAGATTCCACAAAGCCAGCAGAGGATCTGAGGTTTCCACCAGAAGCAATGCAGTTCAGCATATAATTGCATTATGATGTAATAGGTTCACATCCAGTTTCCCTCCCATTACCCCCAGTGGTTACTGGCCCTTTGTGGTTCTTGATCAATTTGTATAAGGAGCATAGGGAGCACCAATGTGACCATTTGAGGGAACTTGCTTTGGAATGTACCAGGTGAACAACAGTAAGCCATGAAGACCTACCCAGAACAAGATCCAGAGTATTTCTTGATAGTATAAGAGCACATGTTCCTCCCATATAGGTCATGTCAGTAACTGGTATTGATTTAGCAAACTCGATTGCAATAGATTCTCAGAAAGAGTGATAAAATGATGTAGACTCCCAAATCCAGAGCTGAATGATCATTCCAACACTGCCATATTCAGAGTGTAAACAAGATCTATTCAAATGTTTGATAAACCAATCTCACAACAGAGAAAAGTGTAGAAAATGTCTGGGAAAGACTGGAAAGGCAGATCTATCTCAAGGAGACTACAAACAAACCTATGACTTAAAAACAAGAGATCTTCTGCAGATCTTTCTGTAGGAAAACACTCTGGTCTGAGCATCTGCCAGATAGTGGAATAGCATTTATTGCATGAGGTTCAGGATCCAACCCAACCACTGTGGAATATGGAACATCAAAGACAAATTGTCCATCAGAACCCACACCGTTACCTCAACAGAATATATAATCAGACTACAAGAGGGTCGTAAATAGATTCTGCCATGATTGGCATATGACAGTCACATGATTAGGGCACGGCAGTCACATAGTCAGGGCATGATCGGCGCATGAGTCACATGATCAGGGCATGACAGTCACATGATCAGCACATATTCAGGGCATGACAGTCACATGATCAGATCATGACAGTCACATGATTTGGATGTGAATGGTCAGGAAGAAATAAAACAAAATTTCTGTTACCTTACCTTAGGCTTCCTCCGCGGAGGAAGAGACATTGCTCTTGGTTCCAGAGACATCCTTATCAATGGTAACGTCCAGTACGAAGAAATGTTATCCGTTGAAAATCATGTGGGCCAGGTTCTGCTTAGTTACAGAGCCTGCAAACCAGAGCTTAAAACAGAGTACTCCAAGCAAGCATGTGGGAAAAAGCTATTTGCAAAAATAAACTGGTTTCCAGCAGGTCATCAGAGATAACTAACTGTAAAGCTTCAGTCATAAGTTGTATATATTCTTCCATTAGTAAAGGATTCATTGTGTGAGCAAACAGATTTTTTACAGAGAATTTACTTGTCAAACCATGGTTTGACAAAGCAATGTCACAAATAAAACTTAGCATAAGATCTTATGTACTTACGAAACCCAGACGGCTGGCAGCAGGTTAGGGTCAGATGGCCAGCAAAAAAACAAGAAGCAGGAACAGCAATGGAAAGATACTGTCTTGATATTGTATGGTGGGAAAGATTGCAAAGCACATGCAACAACAACAAAAAACAGAAGATGGCAGAGATCATTGCCATATTGTTAAATCCTTCTGCAGTGGAAACTGGCAGAAAACAGTGCATTTTTAAGGAGACCAGTGACTACAGTATCTAAATGAGGTTGCCTGGTCAAATGACCTAATCTCAGTCATTAGAAAGTGGACAAGTGCTAAGGCATCACCACCAAATGGCTAAGTAAAACCAGGCTCTGAGGAACACTGAAAGAATACTCACATTGTACATAACAGACCAAATAGAATCTCTGGCATTCACTAGAGCTTCTAACCCAAGGGATTTACAATCTACAGTCATGAGGAAAATTCCAATGGTTTGCACATAAACGACATGACATATTACACTGTATCATTATTTACCAAAGACTAACAAAATGCAAAAGCAGTCTGTGAAAAATGTAGTTCCCCCTACCACTTCCAAAGATATAAAGAAAATAAACAGCCAGGTGCAACTAATCAAATGCACCTAATAAAATATTAGGCAAGTGTGACCACCTCAGCAAAAGCAGAAGTTTTGTCTGTTTGCTAATATGGAGCATTCAGGGGTTTGTAAGCACAAAGCCAAGGAGGAAAACAATTAAGTATTCACCCCAAAGTCACACCATGCAATGCTCAGAAATTGCAAGAAAGACCGGCATCCCAGACTCTACAGCCCTCAGTTAGCATGGTAAACGTAACATTTCATGACATTGCAATATGAAAAAGACTGAATAAGCACAGCTTGTTTGGAAGGGTTGCCAAGAAAAAGTATGTCCTCTTTAAAAAGAATATGGCAGTATGGCTTACTTGCAACATTGGACCTAAACAAACCACAAGGCTTCTGAAATCTTCAAATCTTTTGAACAGGTAAGACCAAAGTGGAGATGTTTGGCTACAATGCACAGTGGCAAAAGACATCAAACTGTGAAGCATAGTGGTGGAATGACAATCATGGCTTGTTTTACAGCCACGGGACCTGAGCAGCTTGCAGTCTTGAGCCAACCAATAATTCCTCCGTATACCAAAGTATTTTAGAGTTAAATATAAGGACATTTGTGTTATAGCTCAAGCTTAACTGAAAATGGGTCACTTAACCAGACAACGATCCCAAACACAGCAGAAAATGTACAAAATAATTGGTGAAATAAAAAAAAAATCATGGTGTTGCAATGGCAAAGCAAAGTTCCAACGTCAACATGATTGAAATGCTGTGTAGGACCTTGGAATGCCATGCACAAACAAATGCCTGAAAAGCTCTATATACTTAACTAAAATTCCACTTTTAAAATTAGAGATCAGCTATGGCTTTGGTACAAAAAAGGGACAGGGGATGATACCCAGCACATCCCAGCTTCTCCTGCAGCTGCCAGGACAGAAAAAACTCCCATGCAATTTTTACAAATTACTTAATTTATGTTATAGATTGACACAGTGGATGCCGTTGTGTGTTGTGCTACACCGGAGTTTAGATTTAAAACTCCTAGCCTTCAAAAGTGCCATAACTATTTATGGACTAGATTCAACAAGGTGCTGGATTTTGCTTCATGATAAAATAAGTTTCACATGCTAATGGGGTTTTTTAAGCCTGTGGAAGCCATTTGAGTACAGTGATCTCATGGTCACATTCAAGATACGTTTTATATGATCTGTGCTTTGAAACAGGGTGTGCGAATTATTTAGACGTAGACATTAAAAGGGGCAGACATGGTTGGCAGCATTACCAAGGTATATTATAGCATTCGAACAATGCTTGTTTGGTACTAAGGGATCTTATGTTTGCTCCAGATCAGCCTGAACTTTTCATACAAAGGCAGAAAAGGCATGATAAGCTTTTATATGGTTAACTAATTCTGACCATACTATTGAGAGCTGCAGCAGAACTTAAGACTGCTCAAACCAGGTAATGCTTTTCCACATTTCTCATTTAGTTTTGGTGAGCTCATTGTGAATTGCAGACTTCAGTGCATTCTTAGCCTAATGAAATGGCATATGATGTGGTCTTCTACAGTTTTAACACATGAATATTTCATTCTCTGCTGCCTTGCTATCATCCCAAACAAATTCCAGCCATCCTGCTTTGACCATTGGCAAAAAACAAGGCATTTTCAATGCAATGCTGCTGAGTGAACATTTTGCCTTTTGTGAACCATTCTATGTAAACCTAAAAGGTGGTTGTGTGTGAAAATTCCAGATCAGAATTTTCTGGAATTCTAAGATTAGCCCATATGGCTCAGACAACCACAGCTTGCTCAGTCACTTAAATCACCTTTCATCCCCCCAGTCTGATATACCTTTTGAACTTGACATCTTGACAAGGTCTACACGTCTAAATGCCTTGAGCTGAGGTTATGTGATTGGCCGATTTGCATTAAAAAGCATTTGAACATCTGTACCTAAAAACACACACATCACCAGCACTTTAAAGGATATCTGATAGTCCATCATACCAAGCAAAGAATCAATGAGGTAGAACACCAAAAATAAGTTTAACCACACACTGTACAAGGAGAACCTTTAATGTTGTGCATATCTTTTTTTGGGTTTTTTTTCTTTATGCCGATTGTCCATCTGTTCATTCATCCAAAGTATATAATTGGTACATACACAAATAGTTCTAACAGTTCAATTATATGCCATGCCCTCTTTAAAAATAACAGAGGATGTGCTGACCTCTCAAGCTCTGTCATGCCAGCTTTATAGCAGAATAACTCTTACTGAATATTTTTCTACAGAGGGAATTAAAAGTAAAACAGTGCAAAAACCCGTCTCAGAGCTTCTCTCATTAAGCAGCTTGTATGGATATGAATCTGGTTGGCATAGGTGTTCATTCTGGATAAGTAGGGTAAATGAGTTGATGGAAGAGGTCGCACAATTTCTGACATGGAAATTAAGTAATCACTAAAAATGTTACTTAAACACAGCAAGTGGGCTCCATCAAAACCAAAAAACATGCAACAGTTGTTTTAAAACCTTTACTGCAATGTAAAAATTGGAGAATGAGCAATTAGAAAGCTATCCATTTCAATTAACGGCAAGGAGAGAAAAAAAAAAAAAAAAACATACTGTTTGTCAGCCAAAACAGAAAGTGGCTACTTCACACCCAATGATCAGGGATTTACTTAAATATCAGTATTTCAAGATTATTTATTGGAAGAAAGAACTTCTGAACCCATTTTCACAGCATTTGCCATGTACAAAAGGTGTTCTGTGCACGCATTTCAGGCAAATCACCTATCTTTAGTTTGGCATTTACAATTCCTTAAAGCCCTAAAGTTTTAGAAGGTCACAAGCTGGTGCTACTAAGAATTACAAATACCTCCAATAGCACCAGTTTTTTTTTTCCAATACCAAGGTATATGTTAGAAAGTAAATAAGAGGCAGGGCATTACACTAAATTTCTGGATCTAAATATACTAGTGAAAAAATAAAATATGTAAATTAGCAGATGGTATTCAATAAAGGAAACTACTTGCAGAAGCTTTATTTTCATTTTTTGTCCTTAATAATCTTTTCCATAACACACTGATTGCTGCAACTGCTCAATTTAAAGCAGATTTATGCATATGTCCTAGCTTTACCAATATTTCCCTAACCCTCCCACCCTTGACTATTGTACACCAAATATTGTGGATATGAGCCCAAATCATCCCAGTAAATCCAGTGAGCAAAGTTAGTGTAATGCACTGGTGTGAAGTGAGATAAAAAATACAGTCTTTTTTCAATCATCATCAAAGTTCTGCTGTAGGAGAAAATTGGCAGCCAGGTTTTCATTCTTCTCACATGCAAAATAAGCCTGTATCACCAGTCCCTCAGGAAATCCTAGTGCTTTTAGCTGCAAAATAAAAATACAAATGTCATGATTACACTGGTTAAACATTGTGGGATATATTAACATTTTTATTAATATTATACAGTAATTGTCCCTCTCATAGTCATATGTCATTAATGTAGTCTAAGGTAAATTTTGAGGGGAAGCCAATTAACTTGAATGGTTTTGGAATGTGGGAGGAAACCCACGCAGACACGGGGAGAACCTGCAAACTCCATGCAGATAGTGTCCTGGCTGAGATTCGAACCTGGGACCTAGTGCTGCAAAGGCAAGAGTGCTGCTACCGCTGTCCCCCCCCCCCCCTCCAATAATAAATAAAAGGTGTTATTATTATTAAAAGAACATAATAAAATTAGGCCACATTTTAAGATTGAAGCATTACCTGTCCTTGGTACTGTTTTTTTTTTGCAATTTCAATTTATGGAAAGATACCCAAATCATAACAAATATCAACAAAATGGAGGTGTCCAATTTTGAAAAAGAAACCCATGGAAGCATGCTACAAATCATATTTTATATATATATATATATATATATATATATATATATATATAGCATTTATTTCTTTAAGTAAACAGCCACGTCACGTTGGTTTCTACAGATTATGCAGACATTGCCAAATTACTAGCCAAATTTAAATATGTCAGAAAGTATAAAGTACCCTTGTAAACCCTATGGAACAGTTTTCATCAAGTCACCACCATCCAAGCATTGAGGTAAATGTACCTTGTGCATACATAAATGAGCACCACAAGCAAGACACGTAAATATGAGACAAATTCCTGTAGCACCTATACCCTGACAGGTCAAATCAAAATATCAGTTCTCTGCAATAGGATATAGTTATTTTGGACCATCTAAAACAACCTGTCTCTCCGACACATGCAGCTGCAGCCCCAGCCAGACACTTTAGCATTTAAAACCTAAAGGAATGTTGGAAGTCTGATAAAGACTGTTGCACTAGGAAAAAAAAAGGGAGGAGTGATGTTTTACCAGTGCATATTTCCTCCTTCATTGATTTGTTCACAGATCTGACAAGACGTTTTAATGAATTCATTTTTACTGTTCTTGTTTGACATATCAAACCACTGTGTTTATAAGAAAACAATATGCATTTTTACAGAAAATGGTTTTCTTCAACCACTGTGTTGAGTGTTGAAAAGTTATTTTTTTTCTAAACAAAATTATTATATAAATATTCATTATCTTTTTAAACATTTCAGTCTTTTTAGGAAGTAAAAGTTTTATGTCAGATTGTTTATCCATTTACTAAAGGGGTACTCAAGATATGCATAAACTTCTGACATGGTTACAACAGTAGAAAACCCCTGAAGATCAGTCTCTTGCTCCAGTGATCACTGACTGTACAATGGGGAGGGAGGGAGAGAGGGGGAGAGAGAGAAACACACAGAGTTTATCATTTAGGAAACACAGCAGATGATATCTAACAAGGTAAAGAGATCCATATGTGCATGGCAAGTAGTACGTACCCTTTCAATGGCTTCCTTTTCCTGAGGTGTCACTTGAATATAGTTCATATGACCACTTCCAGCCTCAGCTGAAACTCCCCTTCCACCGCCCTGACTTCCTGATTCTGGGATTGGATCATTTAACATCTGGATAAACTGCTCCTGGTGTTGACTAATTTGCTGTTAAAAGTTAAACAATTATTAACAGATAATGTACACAAACAATCTCATAAAAAACTAAACAAGTATCAATACAGAATTTACCATTTCTGCAAGGTTAAGAGAACAATAAATAGCACATAAACAAGTTGTATTGTATTGGGTAATGACAATACAAATTACAAAAAACCTCACTCCTGCAATTTCATAGTTATAAACGGACTATTAACCACCTGAGCGTTACACTGAGGTCTAGATTTCTGTACCAAAAGTGATCCACTGTTTTTCATGAATTTTTTTTTTAAATTGTAGACCTGTAACTTACAGAAATATGTCCGAACAGGGGTTCTAGTAGATAATATGAATATAAAAAATGTATGGGATACATTGACACAGAGTGATTAGAAGGCGATACATTGACACAGAGTGATTTTTTAGTATTTTGTTCAGAATCTTTTTTTTCTAGGTTTTTCTCCTTTAAAATTGGGTGCGTCTTATAGGCCGGAGCGTCTTATAGTCCGAAAAATACGGTACATTCATACATACATTCTTTAATGTTGAAAGTGTAATTTAAGGAGTCTATTTATAAAGAAGGGAATCTGACATGCACCCAAACATTCCCTGGTGAAAACAACTACTGCCATTGAAACACATTGACTTGGAAGTTTCCTGAGAAGGAACGTCCGATTCCCTGTTTATAAATGGAGCCCTAATAGTTAGATTTTGCTACCAAATAAATTTAAAGCCAACAATCTAAACAATGACTGCCTGATTTAACACAACAACCTCTTAAAAAAGAGCTCTAATATCATTCATATACAGCCTTTCATTGCTTGAACTGTGGTTGACCTGGAACAAGCATGCACACTTTTTTTTTTTGAAACATGCATACAAGTACATATCCTTAACTAACCCCCTTCTTTATGTCGAAGTGTTTAATATGGCAAAGTTCTGCCTTTGTTCCTCCAAGCTGCAATTTGTGCAGTACTAAATGAAGTAGATGGAGCCCAGCACAAGTGGCACACTTTACTAAGAATTGCTGAACCATACACACTTACAACTAAATTGCTAATCTGCTCATTCTAGATCGATAGTCCAATTAAAAATATTACCTTAAAAGAGAAACATTTGAAATTATTAATGATCAGTACAGCTAGAATAAGACAAGAAGTGAAAGATAATTGCTTACCATAAGGAGATACTCCACAGCCCTGTCCGGGTTGTTAAAGCTAGCTCGAAGAGCTGCAATGACTTGTTCTCGTTCATAGCCCATGGACATAATTTCAGTTACCATATTTTCATATGACTGACCAGTTACTGAAGAGAAAACAGAGGACTCATGTATGGTATTACAAAGTGGATACCTGGCACTTAAGAACACAAGTACCAGAACTGGAAATTTGAACTATAATATAAAAAAGTCACACTGAGTAACTAAACACAAAAAGAAGTATTTTATATAGTTTAGGTGGCTGTAATAGACCCCCACCCCCCAACCACTAGCCCTTTTTTTCTCCAGGTAATCAAGCTAATTCTACACTCACAGGAGCAGAAAATTCACACCAAAGTGCCACAAATTCACTGTGGTTTTCATTTTCTACCTTTCATTAGGAATGGAAGCCAGCTGTACTGCCAGATTTCAACAGACATAACATATTATGGTGGTCCTTTATTCTTGCATACATTTGGTTAAGGATTTCATCAGCCCACTAGCTGATTTTGCTGACAAAAATAAACACTTACCAAGTGCGCTTGTTGCATCTTCAAAAATAGTTGGTCTAGAAGAGTCACTGGGGACACTGAAGGAACAAAAAAAAAAAAAAAAAAGAGGGGAGCTTTTAAGATTGCAGAGCTTTAAATTTGTCTCTATTACACAACATAAGTGTTAGGAACTTCTACGCAAGAGCCAAAAGGCAGTACTTAATGCAAGTTTCTGATGTCACATTAAAGCTCTGTAGCTTCAGAGCATTGATTGAAGTTTGCCAAGTATGGGTTTGCAAAGCAACACACAGTACCCATACCGAGCCCTTTCCACTGTTTAACCTCCCTGGCGGTGTATGTGTGTTTTCATGGAGGAAGGTGGCAGCAGGATGCGCTATGGGAGGAAGGCCTCGAAAGCAGAGGCAGTGTGTCTTAAAACAAAAATCTGTAATGCCAATAGCTTGGCGCCAGATACCACAGTACATCTTCAGGGTCTTGTGGAGTTTATGTCTTAAAGATTCAAAGCTTTTTTTTTTTTTTTTTTTTTGTGGTACAAGCTGGACCTATACAATACTGAGCAGGTAGTTTTCATGTTTTGGCCAATTGATTTACTGACAACAGAGCAGATCATTAAAATTTTTATTCCAAAAAACTGTAAACTCGAGCAGAAACATGTACTGATATTTAACTTACCTGCCCTCTGTTGATGAAGGGCTCATTGTCTCTTCAGGACTTTCTGTCTTCTCTTCAGGTTTCTCTTCTCTACTAGCTGTGGTTGTCTGGGGCTCAGTAACAACTGGACTAGGTACTGAGATATTCGGCAGGGGGAATGGAAGGGATCCAGGTGCATTGGTTCGGGAAATAGGTGTGTATGTCTGGGATGGTGATGAAGGGGCAGCAGTAGCAGTGCTAGCTGGCTGGGTTGGTGCTGGAGCGGATACTGAGGGGGCTGCTGCTGCTTTTGGCTAAACAGGATAAAAAAAAATATTACATATAAATCAGAAAACAAAAGCAAACACAATAAAGCAAATCTGCACAGAAAGTATAAATTTCTTTTGGGAAAGCACCAGTAGGAATTAATCCAGCAGGTTTACATGTTTAGAAAACTACAAGGATATAACTTCCCATAGTATACCCTCCCCTTCCAAATGCACCTGGAGTTTGGAAGAACTGGAAATTTTGGTGGAGACACCTGGAGCCCAACGAATAAAGGAGAGCAATGTTTGATTAAACATGTTACCAGCCAGGCTAATCCTAAATATTATTTTGGAAGGAATTTGTTTAAAAACTTAAGATTTCCAGGAGGGGTAGCTTGGGTAAAAACTTAAAATACACTAAAACCATCATGAAGAAAAATAACTTTCTGTGATGAAAGCAGCTATTACTCAGCTTCAGAAAGGATATAGTGTAAATGTGCAAACTTGGAAATGGTGGTTGTTAAGGGTGCTCTGTCATCTATTCACTCTCTGCTGTAAGGGACATCACTGCCCTGTAAGCATAGCAGAATATGTTGGAGGCTTTAAGGGAAGAGGGTTGCTTTGGTGCAGTTAGATGTAGTGCCAGTTATTTTGAATTGGACTCAATTGCACTAAAACAGCATTGGAGCGCCCTGAAAAAGAGTTATGTACATGTTTCCATTCAAAATATGTGACCTGTCCTAAGGATCATGAGAACACACAGCACAGGTCTAAACCCAGCCTAAGGCAATGGCTCTCTCGAAGATTCAGCAGAAGTGCATTTTTGTCAAGTTTTTTACCAAGTTAAATCATAAAATATGATGTAGGGATGTGGTCTTCAGTTACAATCTATTTTGTTCCTCCACTCAAGTACATACAATCTTGTTATGAAAGAAACATTAAGACTGCTGTGGTACAGTCCACATTGGGTGCCTCTAACGTTACTCAACAACTTAGTGCCGAGAAATGAACCCTGGCTTACAACAATAGAGCAACACATTAAAGAAATTATTCTGCTCCTCTTACATTACTCATAATATGCATGCAGAGCAATATTCTGTTCTAAATTTGTAAAGAAAAAAGGAAAGAGGGTTTTTTTCAGCGGGCCGAAAAAAGTTTGTCAAAAGTGATCATAAAGTTATAGTGTAATTTGAACACAACATAATAATAATCAGGCTGATACAGCAAATAGAAAAAATGGTAATTACATATATGTTACAGAACATTAGTGATCAATCAGTATCAGTTTTTACATACTATGCAACCAAAACTTATGGTAATTCTAAACAAATTCACTCCAAATTTGAACTGGACATTTACACATGGTTAAAGGAGGTCTCTAAACCCAATGCATTTTGCCCATTGGGCTTCTTCAGGGGTATTTGTGGAGACCAGTATACATAAATATATATATATATTATATACACACACACATTTTCTGAGGGAGAACCCATCGAAGCTACAACTTTTAGTTCGTAGAGAGGATATCTACTGAAAAAGTAAGTCAGGCAAAGTCCCTTAAGAATGTGTGAAAAATTGCAGTAGGTTCCTTTAAGAAGGCTAGGAAAAGCACATTCTAGCAGAATGGAGAGACATCAAAGGTCTCTAACAAACAACCTACAGATAAATGAAAAACCATAGTTAGGGACCATTGTGGTTAAGTTTAACCTTCCTGGAGGTATAAATAATGAGGATTTTAAATGTTAAAGTGGTACATTTAAAAAGCCTCATTATTTTAAATTTCCAGCCCGGTCCCGCCTACCTGCCCAATGGTCCCGCCCTCCAGCCCAAGACTTGTGAGCAGATGCCCGGCACCTGCTTCCCCTGGCTTAGCGTCCACATGCCAGAGATGCAGATGCGGTCTGGCATTGCCAGGGGAAGCAGATGTCGGGGATTGCTGGAGGACGCCGCTGGAATGTGGGAACCAGGTAGGAATTGGTATACTCCCTGGCTCGGGGTTACCGCTTTTGGTAAAGAAAATTCAGATATTACCAAAATATATTTTACCCTATTTGAAATATGAATAAACTGAATGTTTTTACTAAAACACAAATAAATAACAATTATGATGAAAAATTTCATAACACATTTGAAAGCCAGAAAATATTTTAAACAAGTATAGTATAATTGTAAACGCATTAGGATTTTCCTATCATATCTAACCCCTTGGCATCAACATTTATTTGATGTACATCAAACCAAGCTATAGTATGAAACATATAGTGTATATATAACCTTTCTACAATAACAAAATGATAGGTTTGATCTAAAGTCAGAAAAATGTAGGCATACCTTTGGGTTTGTATGGGGAAGGGGGTTAGAAATAAAAACTTACTTTTGTAACCATAACCACTACAAAGTTCTTCTCATCAATTTTGTATTCTTTAAGTGCTGTATCATCATTAAGGATTTTACCTGCAAAAATGTGAAGACCAATATTAAACTTTACTTAATGGTCAAGAAAACATATCCTACATAAAATATTTGTAAGGATTACATTTTAAACTTGCCATTGCCAATATTTGAAGTTACTGCAAATGGAATAGTATATGTCCATACTATAATATGGTTCCAGTGCTAAACAACCTTTCATTTTTTTTAAACTATTAACCTTTAAACCTATCTTTATACTAAGTCCAAGCAATATAGACCAACCTTGCTATAAATGGGTATTAAGAATGACTTATTACCATGCATATAAAGAACAGTACTACATGTTAAATACAGGGCATGTATATAGGGAGCAGTCTGCATCAGCAAAATTACTGAAGTATTTAAATTTTAAACTTTAAATACACTTTTAGTAAACTTGTAATTTTTTGTAACCCCCTCCCCCTACACCCATCAAGTGCAGCCTATAAGAAATACTTGCCTTTCTCATTCACACAATCATCACTGTGTAGCCCCTTACGGCCTTTCAAACATGTCCCCCCACCTGCAAATCTGCACATTGTGCATTCAATTCTATGAACAGACATTTTACAGCTGCCTGCTCCCCCACAGAAATGAATAGGGGAGGTATGTCTGCATACAGTAAATATGAATTGGGGCATTTTCACTAAAAGGCTAAGTGGGGCCAGGATGGCCACACTATATGTATATAATGTAGGTTCCCCAATGGGGCAAGCTAAGTAAACTTGTACCAAGTTTCATTTTTTGAAGGAATCATTTTTGCTCATTACATAATTTCCACTATGCAGTGTCACACTAATTCCAGTTTATTGGCGCTTTTGACAATGCAAATGTAAGTCAGCTGATCTTACAATGATGATTACAGGAGAGCCAGTGTAAATGCACCAAGCCTCCATCTCATTAATAAATCTATTTAATATAGACACAAAGGTATCTACTCGATATACTTTCACTACTTACAATAGGGTGCTTTAGAGTTTTACTCTGACAAAAGAGCAACTGAGGTCACAAACTGTAGCTTAGAGGTTGGAAAGATTTTACAAAGAAGATATTTTGTTAAACGCCCTTGATTTACCTGCATAAATTAATTTTTGGCCAGCAACAGGAAATTGATCCTTCCCCTTCTCAAGTTCAATTTTTTCTTTTAAAGCTTTGACCTGTAAAACAAGCCAAACAAAAAATATGTTGTAATGCTGCTGTGCAATTATTTATAAAATGTACAAAATATATAACAGGAATTGTACATGAACATATGAAAAACATTAGTATATCAGGAGAGTAGTGAAAACATTTTACAATAGGCAAGACTTATTATATATATATAAAAATTATGTTGTAGACACAGTAGGCGTTTGAAAATTCTAAATGATATCAAATGTACCCAGGCTACCATGCTTATGTTATTTGCTTTTTTAGAGACAGACAGGTTTAATTTACCTTACAGAAATGCATGGCATGGTTTTTAAACAGTTACAAACATTTTATATTGGGAACAACAAATGTGAACATATGCACTGAAATAATAGAAGAAATACAGTGTTTGGGGCTGCCTTTATGGACACCACACTGTTCATTTAAAGTGGACCTATCTTTAGCTGTACTTTTTAATGTTAAGTGTGTATCATGGGTAAGCATAATATACACAGGTAGGTACACTTTGTTTCCACCTTTAGACCAATATGGTCTTCAACTTTCCCCTCAGAAAGCTGTAAACCTATTTAGCATTATACAGTTTCAGCATCTACTTCCTAAACTAAAAAAGGATGGTTCATGGATCATTTAATCATATGAACCCTGATGCCAATATAGTATTCTAACTTCTCTGACATATATCACAGCTTAACTAAGGCAGATATAAAAGGGTTGGGACTTTTTCTCAAAAAACAGTTGACATCTGGCTGAATAGGTCCCCTCTTAATCTTTTGACAGGTGGTCGTGCGTTTTTTTTTTTTTCTTTTTGGGCGCTCAATGCTTTAAGGAGCAATCTGCTGCCCCTGCTACATCCGTAGAAACACTTGAACCCCCCTCGAATATTGAAATCAGTTACTTCAAAAGACTTTGGATCTTCCTGGATAAGAAATGAGCCAGTGAGCATAAGTGAACATTCTTCCTCATCTCTATCTTCAGCCATCTTCATTGCCTGCGCTGACATAGCTCTGGCACAGAAGTTCATTTAGTCCTTATTCAGCACATTCTGTTTTCCCTGCGGGTGCATCATGGCAATCAATGGGTGAGGTAGCAATCAGGCATCGTCTGTCCCTTTCTAGAATAATGCCCGCTTGATGCCAGATTTTTAAAGTGGAACCTAACCCCCCTAGCATTCTAATTCTGTCAGTTTTTTTGATGCAAAAAGTTTTGCATAAAAATTTTTGTTTACAAAAATTGTTTATGTGGGCCTGTAATTCTTAGGATTAACTCCATGGTATGATAAATATATTTATTTATTATAGTATAATGATTAATATAATAAATATAATTAATAATTATAAAAAATAATGAAATAATAGACGACAACAATATAATATATCAAAAAAAAAAAAATTATCCAAAAATTTTAAGAGGTCAAGGATAATAGTGGGCAAAAAAATCAGGGCACTGGGCAATGATGTTTGGTGCACTAAAATATGTACTTTTAATTTTATAATATATTGTGTAGTGTTTTTTACTGTAAAAACCATTTCAAAGCAAATTACATTGTAATCTGCCTTTCAAATTTCCCGCCCAGCCACACCCCCCGAATACATCACAACTGGCATGACCAGGAAGATGTCACACAAGTGGCGATGTCCCGCCCTGGCTCAGCCCCGGCATCCACCAACGCTGCTGCTGCTTGCATCTCAATTAGATGCGAAGCACAATGTAGGACTTCTGCATTGTGCATTGCATCCTCTGGGTGATGCCAGCAGCAATAGTAAATTCCGGGGGTGGTGCCAACGGTGATTTTCCGCTGGCACTACCCCCAGAATTTACTATTGCTGCTCGCATCAGCAGTTAGATGTGATGCACCATGCAGAAGTCCTACATTGTGCTTCACATCTAACTGCTGATGCGAGCAGCGACGTGGCCAGGACGCCCCCTTATTCAGAAACGTCCCAGCTTCAGAGTAGGATCATTAGATCGCCGCTGGAGCGGGGGGCTTCTAAACTTATCACGCGTGAGACTCAGGGTTTACTGCTTTTTGCAAGTGAAATCCACCCGAGTCACACTCGGGATTACCGCTAGGGGGGTTAAGGTCACAATTGTGCTGTAATTCATGTAGGTCATTAATATACTTCACAAACTGGAAATTCCCACACATGTCTCATCTATTTATCTAGCTGTGCAAAGATGGTGGATGTATAGCTGTATGTAAATCAGCTATAGTGTTATCAATATTCAGTAAGTGTATCAATATTCACCAATCCTTTCCACACAATATATGGAATGTGAAAGATACATAGGAGAGGCGTTAAGCCAGCAGAAAATTGACACCACCGTTATGGGACAAGAACTGTGGCTATGCTAGAGAACTAACTTTTTTAAACTATTCTGTCTAAAAAAACTATTCTAAACTATTCAGTAAAAAACATGTACAGTGGTCTAGCTTCTATAGTTGAGGTGTGTTTGTTTAAACAATTACCATTTGCTAACAAGTTTAGAAACATTGGGCTGGGATAATTTTTGGCCAAGCACATGGCATGTTTTTGTGATGATCAAAGCAAGTTCCAAGACTGTACACTGATCTGTACAGGTTAATGTTACATACATAAAACTAAGTGTATACTGTAACAAAATAAAATATACTCACAGGCTGGTAGAACTATTTGGTAAGTGAAGAGATTGACAACGTTTCTTCTCTCATTAAAAGCACACTGGCCACCAATATTTTTTTCCAGTTTTCCTTTAGTAATTTAACTTTATTGGTTTGATGTTAAAAATAAAAAATAGGCTTGGCCAGCTAAGGTGGGAGCTGGTCATTAGCAGAAAGAAAAGCAAACTCTGCTAGGGATTGTGCCATCATTATGACAGCATTTAAAGACAAAACACAGAGAGGTATAACACTGTGGGGAACTGACAGCACAGAATGCCAGAGACACTGCAACACAAAATTGGTGCCAAGGTCACAGGACTCTGAGATCAGGCTTCATACGATCCAAGAGTAAGTAGCTGTGACGGTAGATCAGGGAGAAGTGAACGGGTGCAGACACTTGGCAGTAGACTAAGAGAAGCCACAGGAAAAGTGGGGCAGCAATGTGGGAAAATGTAAATAGACTCAAAGCTGGTGCCAACTTTTGGGGTGGGGGTAATGGGTGTAGAGTTGGTGGTAGACTAAGAGAAGCTACTAAGAAAAGTGGGACTGTTTGGGAAAATGTGGTGCACTGGACACAAGGCTGGTGCCAGCGTTTGTGGCGGGGGGGGGGGGGGGGGGTAAAGGGTGTACAGCTGACAGAACTTACCAAAACTGTTGAATTTAAAGAGTGACCTAATGCATTGCAATGTAGGCAAAGATGTGCCGATCAATGCAACGCCATATCACCCCGGTGTGCTGTTACCTCAAAGCGTAGTGGCCATATTGGATAGGTTGGTGCACTATTAGGCTAAGTGGTTCGAAAATGAAGCGCTTTGCATAAAAACATGGCCTGCTTTTCACTTGCATTGTGGTGCATGTCAGACATGATTTGGAATGAGCTGTTTACCACGTGACAGCACACAGCATTGTGGCGTAAGTTGGCCCATCTCATACAAGGAGCGTGCTGATCATTGCCTTGGCAGATACCAATTCATACAGAGGCCTTCCTCAACACTTGGAGCACCTATGTCAGCCCCCACACCTATCTTGTGTGTTCTTCCTAACATATGGGACAAATTGCAAGCACCTTCCCCATTGTTGATAACTTATCAGTACCATAGATTACTTTGTAAGGCCAAGTTATAAGAATGCAAGTCATGGAAAGACAGTAAGCACGCGCTTTCTGACAAACAGACGCTCGCTGTGCATGATGGGACTGTGAAACCCGCAACAGCTGCAGGGACACCTGAAAAGAAGCGTGCACGAGCCTTATGCGCGTACCCGGACATGGGGAAGACAAGCAATTCCCACGTGATCCACGACAACGCGTCGCCCTTCGGTCACGTGCCAAGACTCCAACACAGGCGCGAGCACGCGCCTACACCCCGCCCCCTCCGCGCTCCGTTAACCCTTGTCACCTCACGAGCATTGTAAATAACCCGGCGGCCTAGTACGAAATTCCAAAAACTACAAGTACACCGCCCGCTCACTTCAGCCCTAAGAGCGGCCAGCTACTATTTCCTCTCAGCTGTATAAGCTATCATAGATATGGCCTACCGTCTCTTCGCAGTCAATCTCTATCTTGAATGTTTGCTGCTGCAGCGTTTTCATTGTAATCTGCATGGTGGCTAGGTTGTGTGACCCTCCCGGTCCCTCCGTATCCTGGGTGCAGTGTCAGGATCCGGTGTATTCCGGCCGCTGGTTGGATTGTTCGCTTTATCAGCCTCTATTCTCCGGCTTAGTCTCAGCGCACCGCTGCGATGCCGCCTCCGTGGAGAGCGCTATGATAGTAGCTCTGTTGAAGGCTTGTGTAGATGTCGCCTATTTCGCTGTCTCATCAGCACGGCCTGTCCGCCGCCATCATGACTTCGCTCACTGCCAGGCGCGCGGGCGCTACCACGCATGCGCACGCTCCATAGAAAGGGAGGGGCCATGCCCACGAGTGGGCGGAGTATAGGGATGACGTGACAGAAGTGATGAGGCGGTAGATATTGTAGACCGTCTAGACTGGGGGGGCATCGGGATCGGATATCACGGGCCTCTGGTCATGGCTTCTTCCCTCGCTTAGTGCTAGTGCTCCAGGGTATTCCCGCATGGATAATGAGTCCCTTCTGGAAGACTGGGGCCTGTAATGAAGTATCATCCATGAAAGCAGCATTCGATATACCTATGTAAGGTGTAAGGGAGGAGGGTGCACATACTGCGAATGAAGGGCTGAGTGAAGGAGTGAATGCAATTAAATTTACATTGTAGGTAAAGGGAATACTTTGTTTTAGATTTGGGTAGAATGGTGAGGGGTGATATTAAGGTATCCGAGGAGTTTCACTCTCTGATTGCCTTGGTCAGCAATGTGTCCAGTTTTATGTTGCAGAAATCTTGCAGGTGGGGTGTGTGGGCCTTGGTTCCTGTGACAAACAAAACTTGGGTTTTCCTTCATGTTAAAAAATAAATATTCTCACTTCTTGTAATGTCTGGAGAACGTCTCGAAGGAAAATCTCACTGAGAAGATGGCAAAGAGTTTTGGGTTCAGAATGAACATTAGGCAGGGTTTTGCTTAGACCTTAAGATCTATTAACATGGATCTGGGCCCCAGGCAGCATTTGAAAATATTGCACTAGGTACATTAGGGCCTGCTTACTATACATAGGTACATAGTAAGACAGGTTGAAAAAAAGTCATAAGTCCATTAGGTTCAACTGCTAGGGAAGTAAATATATCCCAGATATTAAACCCTATAAGACATAGTTGGTCCAGAGAAGAAACCCCTGGTACAATTTGCTTCAATGGGAAAAAAATTCCCTCCTGATTCCATGAGTCAATTGGATGTTCCCTGGATCAACAGTCACTATTAGCTTTACTTTAAAGCCTTAATACCCAGTTATTTTCTGTGCTTCTAGAAAAGCACCCAGCTTTTTCCTAACGCAATCTATAGTATTTGCTGAAACTACTTCCTAAGGGAGCCGATTCCTCATTTTCACAGACCATACAGTGAAGAATTCCTTCCTTATCTGGAGCTTAAACTTCTTTTCCTCCAGATGCAAAGAGTGCCCTCTTGTCCTTTGTAATGACCCCAAAGTGAATAGTAGGGAAAAGAGTTCTCTATATGGTCTGTTTTTTTATACAGGATGATCATATCCCCCTTATACGTCTCTTCTCAAGGGAGAATAGATTCAGTGCAGCTAATCTCTGCTCATAGCTGTTTCTTCATTACTTTTATTAGTTTAGTTGCCCTTCTCTGCACTCTCTCCAATTCCACAATGTCCCTTTCGTGAACTGGAGCCCAAAACTGGATTGCATATTCCAGATGTGGTCTGACCAATGCTTTGTACAGGGGCAGGATAGTGTCTCCATTTCTGCAGTCTATTCCTCTTATTACAAGAAAGTACTTTGCTAGCTTTAGATATTGCAGTTTGGCATGATCTACCAGAACCCCCAGATTATTTTTCATTTCTGACTCCCCCAAATGGATTCCACCTAGACAGTATGAAGCATGCATGTTGTTAGAACAACCGAAGTGCACCGAAGTGCATAATTTTACATTTATCTATATTAAATGTCATTTGCCACTTGGCTGCCCAATCAAACAGTACATCCAGGGCTGCTTGTAGATTATAGACATCCTGTATGGACTATAGTCACACCAGTGCCCTTATGAAATGACTGGTGCACAGCGATGATCAATTTCCCTATTCCTATAATTTATTACAAAGGAAAGATGATTGTAGCTGGGACATCTGGCTATCAGTAAAGCCCCTGGCGCATTTTCATAGAAGAATATTGTTGTTATTGTTAGCCTGTGCAAAAAGGTTACCATTGAAATTTAACTCGGAAGGCTACAAATAACAAAAAAAGGCATAAGATTTTTTTAAATAATTTTACGTTTTTAATTTTGGCCCTCTGTGTATTTGAATTTGACACCCCTGCTTTACATAAAGGGGGATACACTCCTTATATGTAAAGGGAAAATGTTAATTATTTTTTTAAGTGCAACATCCAGCGTGGAGTCTCCCAGGATAACTACATCACGCATCCTGGGAGGCTATGGGTGCTTCTTTCTAATCTCAGACATGCGCAGAAGGGGCATTTTTTTCTATTAAGAGAAAGACATGCAGATCTCAAACAAGCGCAGGGAGATCAGCTTTCTTCTTTCCCCCTTTACAGCAGGCTACGCCACCCGACCTTGCAGGACAGGTGGCGTGCTAAGAAGATCAAGGAAGAGGAGACTGAAGATGGCGGTGCCCGGTACTTCCTCAGCGTTGGGACAGAGGAATTCCAGGACGGCGCGGGACCAGATCGTGGTAAGGACTAGCACCATCGAGGGACCTATAGGATTAAAGGTAAGTGTAATTTTTTGTTTTCGGTTTAGTTCTGCCTAAGGACTTCCGCTAAGACTTCTAGGCAATATATACTTAATTAGTATTTTGCTTTCTTATCGTATTTAAGAAGATAGCTAAAAATATTTTTCTAAAATTTATTATAGGCTTCAGATCTTCAGCTGTCATCTGCTAATACTTTGTAATGTACCTGCATTACAAATAAGGGAAAACAACAAATCTGAATAAAATATGTCCATGTAAAGAGTGGTTCACATAAATAGATGCTATACAGTGTAAAAATCACACTAGGTGTACTGTCAAGGATTCATCTTTTTTTTAGACTGCATATTTACAGTTCTACATTTACTGTGTCTGACATAAACTTTAGAACTTTTGTTTGTCAAAAGGAAATGCCAGCATTGTAAACAGTGAATAACATTCTCAGATTGAGAATAGTCCATGGAAAAATTGTATACCAGTTTGGATTAAAAACTCCCCACTTCAATCCAACTTTTTTTTTGTATGTGAGAAAACGTTTTTTAATTTTTGGTTAGACAGTCAAGCTCTTTTTTAGTCTAGCTAAATATCTGATGGGTTATTATTAAGAATAGTAAACAGGATTTATATAGCACCAACATATTATGCAGCGCTGTACAATAAATAGGGGTTGCAAGTGACAGATACAGACACACAACAGAAGGGGAGATATGTAGTGAGGGTTTCAAAGTTTCCAGTTTAAAAAAATGGGTTTTGAGTGCTCTTTTAAATGAGCAGAAAGTAGGACCTAGTTGTATAGGACAAGGAAGACCATTCCAGAGAGTCAGTGCAGCTCTAGAAAAGTCTTAGAGCCGTGCGTGTGATGAGGCTATGAGTGAGGAAGTCAGTAGTAGGTCATCGAAGGAGCAAATTTGATTCTAAGGTGAAATGGAAGCCAATAAGAGAACTACAACGAGATGCAGCAGAAGATGAGCATTGGGAATGTTGGATGAGCTTGGCTGAAGCATTCACAGTGCTCAACCCAGAAATTCTTTTAAGTTGGTTGGGAAGAAATTGTAGGCGGGTGAACACGCCTGAATTGTGACCCAACTCATCAGTAACCACCCAAAAACAGCCAGGTGGTAGCTGAAAAGTGCCGGGTTGTGCGCCCAGGCTAAAAGGGGCTGGGGAGAACACTGATTGATAATAGATTGTAGAGGAAAGAGTCGGGTTAGTGGAATACCAGAGAGGAGGATGTTACAGTAGTCCAGCCAAGGGATATTAAGAGTACAAGGAGTTTGCTAGTCTCTGGGGACAGGTAGAGGCAGATTTTGGAGATGTTGCGCAGGTGAAAGTGACAGGACCTGGAAATGTTCTGTATATGAGAGGGCAGAATCGAAGGTGATGCTAAGACAACGTGCCTGAGGGAAGAACGAATACCAATGTTACTAACAGTTAGGAATATGTCAGGGGGAGCTTTGGAATATGAGGGAGGGAAGATGATGAGTTCGGTTTTATTTAGGTTGAGTATCAGAAATCTGTCATTTATCTATGATGAGATGACTGACAGGCAGCATGAAACCTTGTCCAGGACTGAGTGAGGCAAGTCAGGGGTGGACAGATAGATTTGAGTGTCATCAGCATACAGATGGTACTGTAAGCCAAAGGTGGAAGTGAGACTACCGAGAGAAAGTGTACAGAGAAAAGAGAACCGGTCCAAGGACTGACCCCTGGAGGACACCAACAGGAGGAGAGTAGGAGAGGAGGAATTACCATTGAAAGAAACTTGAAAGGAGACAGGTAGGAAACAAACCAAGAGAGAGCAGTGTCACTGATACCAATGGAGCACATAATTTCTATTAGAAGGGGGTGATCAACAGTGTGAAAAGCAGGAAAGATGGAGGAGGGAAAAGTTGTCTTGAAACTTAGCTTTGATGAGGTCATGGGCCACTTTAGTAATGGCTGTTTCGGTGGAATGGGCAGCTTGAAAGCCATACGGGAGTGGGACAAGGAGAAAGTTGGTGCTCAGGAAATCGGTGAGTCTTTTGGAGACAAGGCGCTCAAGAAGTTTGGAAACTTGGGAGAAGGGAGATAAGACAGTAGCGAGAAGGGAGATAAGACAGTAGCTAGAAGGTAGGGAGGGGTCTAACAAGGGTTTATTCAGGATAGGTAGAATAATGTTTGAAAGCAGAGAGGTAGATACCAGTAAAAAGGGAGAGGTTGAATAGTTCGGTTAGGGCGGGAGGTCAGGGTGGAAGAATGGGCATGGAGTAGATCAGAGGGAGTTGAGTGAAGCGGACAAGTAGTATATGGAGATGATGGGAGAAAAGAGGAGACTTCATCCAGAGTAACAGGGCTGAGGGAGGTCAGTGATGATATACAGGTGGATATGGGTAGAGTGGACCGATGAGCAGAGACCCCATGTCTGATTTTGTCAATTTTATCTCCAAAGTAGGTGGCATTGTCTTGGGTGAAGAAGGTAGTGTGGTTTTTAGGAGGGAGGCAATTGTTGATAAGTGGCTGCAGGTTGAGAGGCATTTTCACCCATATTCCATCACTGAATATTTTATAATTTTTTTCTGCCTTGTGTCATTACCTTTTACGATCAATGCATCGCTATAAGATTCCCCTATACCAATGTTCTCATTCAGGAATGGCTGTTAAGTCTATTTTACAGTGAGTGTGTGGAATATCTTTACCTTCTACTTAAAGATTTTTTTTTCTTTAAATAAACCCATGAATATCCATCTTTATAGTGACATAAAATATTTTACACAGGTTGGTACTCACTACAGCAAAATATGTCTTTATTTTATGTTTTTTCTCTGAAGCAGAATCCATTACACTTCTTTTCTTTGTCTCTATTTAAAGTGTCATTCCTTAGATATTGCCACTCACTTTCTGTGCGTGAGGAATAATGTCCACTAGGGACAGACAATGCCATTACTTTTTGCTTAGGGGTCTATTTATAAAACAATGTATCTGACATTTATTGAATCATACCCTGCTGAAGAATCTTCCAGGTCAATGTGTTTTATTAGCAGTTAGTGTCTCCACCAGGCTTCAGTAAATGTCAAATAAGTAGACCCCGTATTATCCATTCTGCTAGTGGCAGAGCTTGTACCCCAGAGTTTTTTTTTTTGTGTCCACAAGCTCATTGAGGTTAAAAAAAAAACAATTTGCAGAGAGAAAATTCATTCTTTAACTCCAATTCATATTTCTGTAGTGTAAAAAAAATATATATATAAGACTGAGTAAAATAATTGTTGTTTAGCTGTGGTGAAATCAGTTATTTGCCTGCTGATATTTGATAAACTATTTGTTTGTTTTAAGCCACTCTTCAGGAACTAGTCTACAGCATATAGCACAAAAATTAGCTTGCTCCACAGTCTAATTGTATAGGTGTTTTGACTTGTGACAACCAGTAATAGCAGGTCCTATGTTGCTATCCTGATAACTTTTGACATGATCTGGAATAAACCTAATTGGCTTGAATGTCTTGCTATGTTCTTTGTGCCAAATGGTGTGGTAAAACCACAAAAATGTCAGCTAGCTCCATTGAATACTGGACTGGATGTTGAATACTTTCACCCTATACGAACATTAGTATACACGTTCGTCTTCACATGGTCTGGTGATGGAAGCAGTAGATGAAATATGCTGGATTTGATCTTACTCGCATGTGATGTCCACAGAGACATTAAAGGTCCCTTTGTAGGTATCGAAAATACATCAGATCCTATGCTGCTAGCTTCACAGCACATGTTTATAAAAAAAAATGCTATAAAATGCATTGATACATTCATGTGTAACCTGCGTAATGATTTAGACATACTATATTAAGCTGTCAATATACTATAAATAATATTTTCTCTATGTCTAGAATTACATTCTATTTTTGACTGATACAAACATCAGAATTGCATTTCCTGCCAGGAATTTTTATGTTACAAGCCAGTGATATATTTTGATGGAAATGTATATGCCCACTATGTGGCTCTGTAATTTGATGTGTTATTCTATTAGTGAACTTTCTTCTCTGACTTTGGAAGCCTTTTTGACTGTGAGAACTTCTCCTGCTGTTGTTCCATCTGTTTTTTACAGGCTATTCTTTTGGCTTCTATCCAGCATTGTCAAGGCCAGAGCCAAATTGGTAGCTTGCAGTGTAAAATTGTGAAAGATTCCAAAAAATGCTAATCGCTACCTATGTGAGCACATGCTTTTTGGAAAGCACATCTATTGTTTAAAGTGAAATTATAGTGCTTTTTGAGTCATTTATCTAGTTGCTTTTTATATTAATATTTTTATTATTATGTTTTTTAAAACTGTTGTTTTATATTATAGTTTTAAAAGGAGAATAGCCAAAAATACACAACCTACATTGGAAATACAGCCACATGCACAGGGGTTCGTGTATAGGCTTTGTGTTTTCAATCCTTGTCCTATATTCACAAAAGTGTTCAGTAGTTGCCCCTATGCCTGTACTTTTGCAGACTTTGAATAAGTGTAGCACTCAAACAGAAAATAGACTCTTTCCCCTTAATGCAGACCTTTGATCAGTGCTGCACCTGGTTAGCAGATACAATAAAGTCTTCTGTCCCTAACTTTTTTCACCACTGTATCATGTGACACCACATGGCCACTGTGGAGACATCAGGCATCCCTGTGTTTACCCCCTGGGTGCTGCAGGGGAATTTTGAGGGCCTAAATTGTTGGTCTCTCGCTCAGGTCTGAATATCTATGAGAATGCAGCACATCTTTGCCCTGCTCACACTCCATCCTTACCAAAGGGCTAATAAAAATATATGATACTTAAAACAAAACTAATTTAGGAGGCGTAAATAACAAATTATAGGGAAATATGTCTAAACTGAACAAAAAAAAATATTTCAGAAAGGTGAGAAACTTGGCTAGCCTTCGTCTCTAGAGAGGCCTTTTAATGGCCACTCATCAGCATAATGCAAAACACACAGCTTTTCCAAAACTATACGCTCATCTGCCTCTTACAAGCAAATGTTTAACTTATAGTAAAACTGATACTGTATATCATGGACTAACAAAGTTATCACCTCTTTTTTTTGTGCCAATTAAAATGAGATTTAAATCAGGAACAATAATATTAGTAGGTTTCATGATCATAACACATGACCACATTAGTTCTAGAGTTGTAACCTCTCTAGGTTTCACTTCAGCAAGTACTTGAAACAAAAATGGGTCTTTAGTCCAACATTTCAAAGACAAGTTCCATTATTAGTACATCAAGCCACCATTTCTAGGTATCTGACACATCCTACTTTTCAGCCCAATTGTAGCCTACAATGTTACAATTGTTAAAATGATTTATTTTTTCTCATTTTTCTTCGCTTGTACCCCATAATGACAAAATAAAAACAGCCATATATTTTGTAAATCTATTGTAAAATAAAAACTTTACATAAATATTCAGGTGCCTTCCTATCCCTGACCACTCAATCGCAGAAACGATTGGATAGCTCTGTCTCCAGAAGTGCATAGGGCAGAATTTTATTAAATAGCACCTGAACCTTTGCCCAATGTTCCTTTTCTGCGCTCCTATCCTTAGGACAGTGTGAAGATTCCCCCTTCCAAGCTGTGGTTAAGCCATGGTGGATCGCCAGAATGTCCCATCTGGTGGAACCCTGTCTGCTGGTCTATCGGGGTTGGTTTTGTGCTACTTGGTAGCTTTGGGGTTTTTCACTGCCTGGTCTCCTTGGAGTATTATTCAGGTTTTGCCCCAAGGTTTTTACCTTACATTTTTGCAGTACTCGGTGGTAATGATAGCAGTTACTACTACGTCTTTTTGGTCCACTAGGAGTTGGAAATGACCTGTTTGACTAATTGCCCTGGTGACGTTGAATGTAAGCTTTACGTTGAAAGTAAGCTCTCCTCTCTCTCTGGCTTCTGTGTGGTGGTCACAATTTTAGTAGACATCCCGGGTGTGGTAGATTTTGAAGCAGGATGCTGCACAAAGTCCAACATCACAGTCAGGACAGTGGAACCTGGTTTCTTTGCGTTTCTTCCTTCCTCTGACATTGGTCCTTGAGCAGCAAACCACTCACATCCTTGTAAGTGCTGCCTTTTTCTAGGTTGGTGGGATGTATTCAATGAAATGACGACCGGTCAGGCTTTGCCTCTGACAATTTTTTCTGTACAGAATGTAGGCATTCCATAGGCACTGCTCAGCTAAATGCCTGAAAATCTTTTCGTAGTACCCAGCCCAGCCTCCCCTTGTAAGCCATTAGACTTTCGTCAATGCTGACATCTTTTTCTGGCACATAGGTTTGCTGGAAACTTTGTAGATTCATCTGAGACACCTCCCAAATTTGATTCCGTTTTGGTGCAGGATGGGTAGTCTCATCAAATTCTTTATTTGCGAAGTGCAGGTACTTTATTATGAGGGAAAGCGTTATTCAGGCATGACTGTGCCAAAGAATGGAATGGCAATCATTTTATTCTTGGACAAGTACCACTTCTGCACCAGTTTGCCTACAACTCCCTGCAGGATCACCAAACCCAAAAACAGCCAAATGTCATCCTTTGGTCAAAGGTTCCCACTTTCTGCTTCTTGTAAACCTCAGGTGTGGAGCACCTTGTTGTTGTCCAGCGGACCTGCATAAAACAAAATAAAAAAGGTATTTTTAGGATTCTTTTATAGTGTGGTGAAGGTTGCAAGTAATGTTAGCAAACACAGAGCAGCATACATGTTGGCATAAAATTTTTTGAAACAGCAAACAGAGCAGCATACATGTTGGCATAAAAAAATAAAATGTTAGCAAACACAGAGCAGCATACATGTTTGCATAAAAAAAATAATTGGCAAAAATGTTCAAAAAGTTAGCAAACACAAGAGCGGCTTTCCTGTTTGTCTCCGCAACAATTTTTTCGATAACTTTATTGGTCAAAAACAACTTCAGGTATGCCGGGGGGGTCGTCGCATTCAGCCTCAATTTTCATCCCAAGTGCGCCGGTAAATTGAAACCTTGGCGGTGCTGTCTGGTTCGCATTAAGATCAATGAAGCACCATGTGCGCACAGCACCTCAGGTTCAGTATCGTCGCTCAGTTCACTTTTGCTGTCTGATGACAAATTTCCCAGTGAATCACTATCGCTCGATTCCACAAGGGACTCCAAATTGCTATTGCTGCTTTCAAATTCCTCAAAAACAGCGCTTTCGCCGGTGAGATGCCTTTTGGATGCCATGTGGTCTCCAGCAATCAGTCAGGAACAATCAAGGTCAAAGACAAAGTGATGAAATGATACATTTAGGAAGTGATTTAAAAGTCATCAAATGGTCAGTCAGGGCTAATAGTGGGGCTAATAGTGGGGAATAATTTAAATCAGGGCACTGGGCAATGTTGCTTGGTGCACTAAAATATGTTTTTATACAATTATTTTGTTTTTTTTACTGTAAAATTTTTTTTAAAGCAGATTACGTAGTAAATTAACTAAATTAACTGCTTTTAAATTTCCCGCCCTCAGATTCCATCACTCTACCACATCACCTGGAAGATGTCACATCTTGCCGGGTGATGCGATCGGGATGTCCCAGCCCTGCTCACTCCCCTAGATCCACCAATGATGCTACTCGCATCACCCGGAAGAAATCGCCGCTGGCATCAACCCCAGATTTTACTATCGCATCTAACTGTGATAATAGGCGCAGCAGCATGGTTGGGACTCTGGCGGCTTTTAAAAGCAGATTTCTCAGTAATCTGCTTTTGAATTTCCCGCCCGGCCACGCCCCCGACGGACAGACGCCCGGCATTACAACGGAATTGTCCGATTGCCGCTGGAGCGCGGGGCACAGGTAAGAGGGGCTTCTAAAGTTACCCCGAGTGTGACTAGTTAATACTTTATGCAAGTGAATTCCACCCCAAGTCACACTCGGGATTTCCACTAGGGGGGTTAAAGAGTCCCTCAGAGATTTAGAGTGGCCCTTTTTCTTCGACATGCAGAAGGGTCCCCAGAAAATTGGAGACCTGGTAAGTGCTCATCAGTTTCCTTGGAGATTTATGATACAGAACCACAAGAACCTGAAGAGAAAGAGGGTTTAATTTTAGCCTAGTGCATCCCCCTTATTAAAGCAGTAAAGAAAGCCTTGCAGTGGCAGGATCCAGTTAGGTCTTTGGAAAAAGAGACTTAAAAAATATTCCCTTTTATTGAAATCAAGGAGATAGTTTTTGATAAATGGACATTCTTGGAAAGGAAGCCTTCTCTTCTGAATAAGTTTAATGAATTGCACCTATTAGACATGGAAGGGACAACATTTTTAAATATTCCCCTCTCAGTGGATGCTGCAGTGGTGGACTTTGCCAGGCACATGACACTGACTCTTGAACTTTCAAAGACATGTAACAGATGATGGAAGCCTGAACCCACAATGTGGAGTCACTAGTGTCAGAAAATGCGCTTAAGGAAGAAATGTTTGTAGTGCTCAGAAAATTGGGGTTTCCTCACAGATTTGTCTGAAGCCTGATTGATATTATTTGCACCTCTGCCAGAAACATGTTGATGGCTCAAAGGCTCTGTGGTTGAGGAGATCCCTCTTCAAAGCAAAGTTGGTCTAAAATTCCTTTTCAAGGCCAGTCCCTTTTGGGACAAGCTAGAAAAAGCCATGAGTAAGGCCACGGGGAAAGTTCCAAAAAAATTTCAGGTCAATTTCAGGTGCTCCTGGCAGAGGGCTAAGGGAGGCCATATCCTATAGAATTGAGAGATCCTATCAACGCCAGTGGAGATCTGTGCAGCTGCCCCTTCAGAAATCTGGCAAGACACTAACTGGACCTAGCACATTAAAGTCCTTTTGATGGGATGCCTGCAAGGTTGGCACAATTTCAGCTGCTTTGACTGCTTTCTATAGACCTAGGATGCCTACCCACATATTCCAGTGGCACAGAAGTACCAGAGATACCTATGTTTCAAAGTGGCAGGAGTTATTTTTTCAATTTACTGTCCTCCCCATTAGCCTCTCTACCTCTCCAAGAACCTTCTCTAGTGCTACTCTCAGTGGTGGCTATCCTATGCACCAAAGGAGCAAAAATTCACCACTATTTGGAAAACATGGTTCTGTTAGCCTGTTCACGGGAGGACTTGATCATGACCAAGGAGCTTACAATTTGTACACTGACAGATTTTGGATGGATCAACTACAACAAAACTCAGCCATCACCAACACAAACATTAGTTTTTTTGGAGGCAATGATCAACACTTTGGACAATACAGTGTCTTTTTCGTGGGAGAAATTGCCAGTGATCAAAAGAAGGATTTGTTGCGCCCTCGTTGCCTCCAGCCCTGAAAAAATCCCAGTGTTTAAAGATAGTGGGGACCATGATCTTCACCAATCCTATGTTGAAGTGGTTTCAGATGGATTTTCTGGCCTAACTGAGGAGGTCAGATCTGCAACAAAGAACATAGATATCACAGTGGATGAAAGAGAGCTCACAGTGGTGGATGCAAAAACAAAACCCTATTCAATGCCTCTTGATATCCCCCCAGGCCTCGGATCCCCCTTATAGTCTGTGAGGCTGGGGAGCTCAGTGCTTATAGATATCAGCCTAGGGAAAGTGGCCTTTTCCAGTCCAAAGTCTGAAGTAGAGAACCCCTATTTGCTTCCAAAAGATTTTTGACACAGTTGTCCAGGAAATCAGTTCTTCTAAGAGTGTTACAGCAGTGGCATATGTAAAAAAAAAAAAAAAAAAAAAAAAAGGGGGAGGTTCAAGGAGTGTATATCTTCCCAAAGCGGTGGAACCAATTATGTCCCTGGCAGATAATATGGCAGTATATCTACCAGGATCTCTGAATGTACAGGGGGATTTCTTCTCTCACCACAAGATAGACAACAGTGAATGGTGCCTCCCATAAATGGCGTTCTCCTTTTTCTTACAGGGACTCTTTATTCCAGGGGTGGACCTGTTTGCTTCAGTCCAGAACAAGAAACTGCCAGCGTTCTACTTTCCTCTTCCCTGTCATACATAGCAATAGAAGCATATGCCCTGACAGCAACTTGGACCTTCAGGACGGCTTATGCATTTCCCCCCTTCCCTGTAATCTTAAGGTTCCTGAGAAGACTATTGATGGAGGGAGTCATGGTAATAGCAGTTTTCTCATACTGGTCCAGACATTTATGGTTTCCCTCATTGAAGAGTTTGAGCGTGAGAGATTCTGTTTCTTTCCCTGTGTCCAAAGACTTGCTGTGACCACTGTGTCACCCCGGTCCAGATTGCCTGAGGCTCATGAGCTGGGTATTAAAAAGAGGAGGCTGGCAAGTTTAGGATGCTCAGATGCAGTAGTTCAAACGTTTTAGTTTGCCAGAAAGCCTTCCACCAAGCCCCGGGTCCCCAACCCCCGGGCCGCAGGCTGGTGAGTTTTAGTCAGGCGCAGGCAACCCTCCTAAATTGGTCCACAGCTAGTGACAGTGTGATGACAGGAGGCGGAGCTACTGAGACTGGCAGAACAGTGTACGTAAGGCTTACACTGCTCTCCCATTCTCTGCAGCTCCACCACCTGTCAGCACACTGGCTCTCTTACACGGCTCTCCCATTCTCTGCAGCTCCACCACCTGTCAGCACACTGGCTCTCTTACACAGCTCTGCTATTCTCAGAGGCAGACAGGAGGCAGAGCTGCTGAGAACCAGCAGAGCAGTGTAGTTGTTGTGACATCTGTTCTCCCGTGCTTATCACCTGCCCAATACCATCCCAACAGTGAAGTGGGGTAGTGGTAGCATCATGCTGTGGGTGTGTTTTTTAGCAGCAAGGACTGGGAGAGTAGTCAGGGTGGAGGGAAAGCTGAATGGAGCAAAGTACAAAGATATTCTTAATAAATGTCCTTAGGTTGGACCATAGGTTCACCTTTCAACATGATAATGACCCAAAGCAAACAGTGAAGACAACACAGGAGTGGCTTAGGGACAACTCTGTGTACGTCCTAGAGGGCCCACCCACAGCCTTGACTTGAACCCTACTGTACATGTCTGGAGAGACCATCCAACCGGAATGGCAGAAAATCACCCAGTCCAGGTATTGGATATCCTTGTTAGGTCATACTCAAAAAGGCTCAGGGCTGTAATTGCCACCAAAGCTGCTTCAACCAAGTAAAGGATCTGAATACTTGTAGGTAAATGTGATATTTCATTTTTTTGTCAATTATATGCTTAACGTTTTGCAATTATACACAAATACAAATTTACATAAAACACAAAATTTTATGCAAAAAAAAACATATAAAGGGTAAACAACAAAGAGACAATGGACAACAACAAAGACAGAAGGGGGGGGGGGGGGGAGAAAGCGGGGAGAGAGGTAATTGGGATAGAAAATGGTGAACTGGTAGCATGGATTCTGATTACCCTAGAAACTGGGGTGATTCTTTAAACTAGTGCCACACTGCCCAAGTCATTTTAAATTGTTCGGATCTATCATCATCATCCGCAACCAATTGTTCCATATGTTGGATTTTCTCCAGTTCAGTCATCCATTCCTTAGATGTAGGGACCACTGTTTGTTTCCAATATCTAGACATAAGAACTCGAGCGGCAGTAAGAAAGTGGTGAAACAATCCCTTTTTGATTATTTTGATCGACCCCGGAACCACAGACAGGAGAGCCTTTTTTGGGTTGTTGGGGATATGAGAACCCGTACAATCATTAAACAGCTGAATAATTGTGTCCCAAAATTGACATCTTACTGGGCGTTCCCACCACACATATAACATAGACCCCCGTGCAGCGAGACAACGCTAGCAAGTTTCTTAAATTTCGGGTGAGATAGGATGGTGCTCAACCAGGCATAGGTACCATCTGGACAGAAACTTGTAATTGGTCTCCTGAACTTTGCATGTGAGAACCAGTTTATGTGTGAGGGTGAAGGATTTCTTTCAGTCTTCGGCTGTATTGTTACACCTAGGTCAGATTCCCAGTATCTTGTAAATACTGGAGCACTGGAAGTATTGGCTTGATTAAGGAGAATATATAACTGGGATATGACATGAGTGGGGCAATTAGGAGGCCTCAAAATTTCCCCGTGATGCATCTGGCTTCTAAGTACCGCAGAAATATCGAAAAATTAGGATAGATAGTAGACATTTTGTCTATAAGCAAACCAAGGAGTAATCCGGGGTCTCGTTGGGAGGCGGAGGGAGGAAAACATGGGAACTTGGCCAATATGGAGAACACTTCTTAATAGTCAGTCATCTGAGGATGACCAGATCAAGAAGTTTGTTTTGCCCATAGCCGGGGGAAGGCCGGATTGTCAAAAATAGGTGTCATAGGACCAAGTCTTGAGGAAAGCTTACCTCTCCTAATTAATAGGGTTATCCCAGAGCCGTAGCAGAACAGTTGTAAGACAAGGCAAAAGTTGGGATGGTGCATAGGTGAGCAATCTATCCATGAAAGAGCCCTGAGATCTACCGATGAGAGATGTTCTTCCTATTCCTATTATGAAACCAATCAATCAAACGGACTAATACCAATGCCTTGTAATACAAGGTTAGGTCTGGTACACCCATCCCTCCCTTGGATTTAGTTGTAGCTAGAGTACTGAAAGCATTGCGAGGGCGTCTTGCTTTCCACACAAAATTCCAGAACAGAGTATGAAATTTGCATAGAAAGGAAACAGGTAAAAAACGGGGACCGTTTGAAAAACATAGTGAACAAGGTAGGACATCCATTTTGAGAGAGTTTATTCAAACCATGCAAACCATGAGAGGGGCAAAGATGAGTATTTCTGTAGATCAGACTGTATTTTGGTGTATAAAGGAGCCTAATTGTGTCCAAATACCTTGGAGTGTCCTGTAGGAATAAAGATCCCTAGATATTTAATTACATCATTACAGATCCTAAAAGAAGTGTTGTGAATGGATGCAGTTTGATCAGCCTTTAGAAAGACATTAAGAACTTTTGACTTGGAGAAATTGACCTCAAAGTCGCTATAAGTGCTGAACTGTTCAAATTCTTTAGGAAAAGATTGTATGAAAGTATGGGAAGTCTTAAAGTATAGCAGAAGGTCATCTGCATACAGGGATAATTTATGGAGAGAGTCACCCAGCTGTATACTTTTAACATCCATATTGTTTCGTAATGCCTGTCTGGTGCCATTGTATATCCTAAAGGAATCAAATAAAGAGCCATTAACTCTCACCTTAGCTGGGAAGAATACAGAGCTACTATCTTCGTGATCATATTAGACCCTACCAACCGTAACGCTTCACACATAAAGGACCAGCTGACCCTGTCAAAGGCTTTCTCAGCATCAATATATAACAAACACATGGGGATCCCTGATGCTTTTGTGTCTTAATTCAGTAGGATAATTTTAAGAGTATTATCACTATCTTCTCGTCCTGGGATAAAGCCTATCTGATCCTTAAGTATCAAAAAAGGCATGTGATGAGAGAGTCTGTTGGATATCAGTTTAGAAAACAATTTAACATCGACATTAATTAACGAGATAGGCCTGAAATTTGAGCACATAGCGTGATCCTTGCTCAAGTTCGGGAGGACTGTGATGTGGGCTTCTAGGTTTTGAGATGGAAAGGGTGAGTTTTTAGAAACAGAGTTAACGACATTTGTCAAGAAGGAAACCAGATTGAGAGCATGTAGCTTGTAAAACTTAGCGGTGAATCCATCGGGGCCAGGGCTTTTGCATGATGGTGTGGACTTGATAGCCACGGTGAACGGGGATTCTAGAGCAGATATTACGACGGCATCCAAAGTAGGCAGGCCTGTCTCTTTAATTTACTGTTGGAGGGAAGTTAGAGCTATCTGATTAGTGTGAAGCTGGTACAACTCTGAGTAGTATTTTGGAATGTCTGTAATATGTCTTGGGGAATAGAGGTCAACTCTCCTGTCAGTGTCTGGATACAGGGAATAAATGTGGTGGGTGCCCGAGGGTGTAACCCTCTTGCTAAAAGTTTCCCAAATTTGTCACAATATTGGTATATAAGTTTGCGAAAGCGATCCCGAAAGCGCTGATGTGCCAGATCATATAATTCTAAAAGGTGAGTTTGGGCCACCGACATCTCTAGAAAAATGTCTGGAGACGTTTTGTTTGTATAGGCACTCCAGATTGCAAATTTTATCAGGAATAGATTGGATGTCATGTGATCTAATTTTCTTGAGTCATGAACCGTGTTGTATAAGTACCCCTCGCATAACTGCTTTCATAGCCTCCCATTTCATAGGCAGGGGGATAATATCTGAGGAGTGGTCTCCCTCACTATAATGGTGCCTTTAGCAAACCCTTTTGGAGCATCCAAATATTTGATCGTAGCTACGTTGGGTTGATGGTTCAGGGAATCCAATGAGGCCAATGTAAACATTTTGCCCAAGATGGATACCTTAAGTAGAAAATCCAGTATCTGCAGTCGTAACGATTTGTGAAATGCGATTGACCCTCCCCTTGCTCTGATGCCGGAGTTTGAGCTATCATACCATGAGCTGTATTAGCAGTTGCTGATAGATGATATTCTTTTGGTCTGAAATGGGTTTCTTGGAGAACCAAGATATGTACTCTTGCTTTATGTTGGGCATATAATAGTTGAGAACATTTATTGGGACTGTTGAGTCCCTTGGTATTAGGAGTACGGATTTTCAACAGTTTCACCTGTGGGCATGGGATGACATGAGAGCTGGTAATCAAATTGGGGAATATGTATCAAGTACCTAAATGGGGCGATGGATTCACAAAGGAGGAAAAAACACTAGGGAGACAAAAAAGACAGCAGACGGGTGGGCGAGAAGGTCTACCCCCTCACCCATGGGGTGAAAAAACTAACTGAAAAACAACAAAAGGCAACAGCAAAATAAAAGGAGGGGAGAGAAAACCCCCTCACCGCCTACCAATTAGTGACTCAGCAGGACCTTAACATAATACTGTAACCGGGTAATATTACAATGGGTAGAGTATAATTGCTGCCATTATGATGTCATTAATAAAGAGATAAATAGCAAACTGCGTTAGCTATGAGTTTATCTCCATGAGAGCAGACAAGATGCAATATATCCTGGCCTAAAAGCCAGGAGAACATGTGAGTAATGATACTTCACCTCGATAGAAAAAACAAACAAACAAACATTAAACATTTTTGGCCTGCTGGTCAGCTCCACATGGAACATCCTGCATTCCAAAAAAAAATGCTGATTGCCATAAGTAGAGAAATATAGGGATCCCTAAATGAGCTTCTTCAAGGATGGGGTGAAACCAGGGACAGAGGTTGAGCCATAGTTGTTTTTTTATTGCTTGGAGAGCCTTCAAAGATCTTGGGATGTGGGAACCTTTGGCAGGTGGTCCTGGTTGGGTGATAGAGCAGCAGGAGCCATCACCAAGGAAGATGAAGAAAGAGGTAGTCGAAAAGCTGGTGGGGATGAAGTTGCTTGAGAACCCCTGAATGGAGTAGGCATCACAGAGGGCCATTCCAGGAGCACCACTGGAAGTAGTTGTAGATCTTCGTGAAGTCCAGGAAGGTCAGCTGGCTGTCGGAAATCATGGTTCCTCCCTCCTTTTCGAATAATGAGATTGAAGGGGTAACCCCGTCTGTAAGGGATGTTTCTTTCCTTAAATACCTGTAGCAGTGGCTTGAAGACCCTTCAGAGATCCAAAGTGAATCTGGGCAGATCTGGCAAGAGTTCAATGCTTGCCCCTCCATATTCAATGTATTCTGCTTCTCTGGCCTTCCTCATTATATCTTCCTTAGTGCGGAAAAAGTGGATTCTGCAATTGACATCCCTTGGTCTTTTAAAATCTTTGCTGCGTGGGCCAAGGGTTCTGTGTACACGGTCAATCTCTAGGTCCACATCAGAATGCACATTCAGGAGCTTAGCAAAAATAGAGCTTGCTGCGGATGCCAGTTCTGAGTTGGGTACAGTTTCTGGTAATTGTTCCGACAGTTACGGTTTTCTGTATCATCATGTAATAAAAAGAGCATGTTTATTTGCACTTTGTGGCAATCCAAAATCGCACTATTGAAAACATTTGTGTGGTGAGTTCAGCACACGTTGATTGTAGTATTGTAGTGGTATGAGTCACCTGCTGGAGGGATCTCTGTATGGCCTGAAATTCAGCTTTACAACTGGCCTCCAACCCACTGATGCTAGTAGTTAGATCTTGCCTAGTCGGTAAAGCCCGCAGGTGGGCCTTCCAATCCCTTTCCTCCTCACCCGCATACAGTGGAGATCCGAAAGTTATGGAGTCCTCCATGGAACAGTGCAAGTTTGGGCTTCCTATGGGAGATTCTGATGGCTCTTGTGGAGAAAGAGGATTAATCCTCCAAATATGATGCCTGGGGTGCTTGATCCTGTGAGGGTGCAGTATGCAGGCTGATGTCCTGCGTCTTCGGACCCGGGCCACGGCTTCAAAGCCTGGTCCCACACGGGCCGCCCACCTGATGTAAAGAAGGTGGATACGCCGTTCCCGCCGCCGATACTGCCCCCAGCCTTTTCCTTCTGACTCCCTTTCATTTTTGGCCCCATTAAGGATAGTTTGAAGCCACCGATGGTGCTGATGTAAGGTGGAATCACCTCAGGCCAGACGGAGCTCAGATGAAATGCAGCTTACCACCATCAGCCAGCCACGACCCCCATTTTTTTCTTTTCAATAAATAGATTATATTGTCTAAATTTCTATTGTTACTTTGTCATTATGGGCTACTGAATGTAGATAGAAGGAAAAATAAAAAAAGAACTTGCAATATTGTAGCATCAGGCTCCAACATACCAAAACTTAGTGAAGGGGGACGGAATACTTTATGAAACTACTGTCTGTGTTTTTGTGTGTGTGTGTATAAAGTATTTGGACTTCTTCTTAACATATACTGTGTACATATTGACTAGAATATGGTGGATCTTGGGGTTATGGGAGAGTAGAGGGGGTCTTAAAAGCATTGCCTGGTATCTGGACCTGGGGTTATGGGTTGTGGTATGGGTGGTTTAAAGCTACATTGTTTGCTGGTAAGGTTCATCTTCACCCCCTAGCGTTCTAATTCTGTCAGTTTTTTGATGCAAAAAGTGATCCTATTTTTTTTTGCAAATTTGTGTTTATATTGTGGACCTGTAATTCTTAGGATTAACTCCCGGGTATATTAATTATATTTATGTATTATATTAAAATCATAAATTTTAATATAATACATAATTTTAAATCATAATTATAAAAAATAATGAAATAATAGACCACAACAAAGTAATTTATCAAACAAAAATTTCTCACTGAAATTTTCCAAACAAGGCTGCAATATTATTAATAAATAATAATATAAATTAAATGCAGATTTTAGGGAAAAAAATATTTACATTTTTAGTAGACATCCCGGGTGTGGTAGATTTTGAAGCAGAGTGCTGCACAAAGTCCAACATCACAGTCAGGACAGTAGAACCTGGTTTCTTTGTGTTTCTTCCTTCCTCTGTCATCGGTCTTTGAGCAGCAAACCATGCACATCCTTGTAGGTGCTGCCTTTTTCTGGGTTGGTGGGATGTATTCAATGAAGTGACGACCGGTCAGGCGTTCTGGGTTGACAACGGTGGATGCACGACGCCCAGGTCTATTCATAGCCACTGATGGTGTTTGGTGGTTCTTGATTATGGATTTGTTGCAAAATGAAGTCTAAATGATTCACAGGCCTCTGACTATTTTTTTTGTACAGAAGGTAGGCATTCCATAGGCACTGCTCAACTAGATGCCTGAAAATCTTTGTGTAGTACTTCCTTTGCTGTTTCCTCATCGCTGGGTAGAATGTCATGGCTTGATCAGCTCTGTCGACACCTCCCATGGTGGTGTTGTAGTCAATCACCACCTGTGGCTTCATCACTTCTTTCCCACGTTTTGTGTGTACCAGAACGGTGGAGGCATCATGGACAGTACTCATCAGGCACACATCTTTCTTGTCACGCCATCATCTTGCCTTTCTGCCAGGCAACAATTTCTCTTGTCTTCAGCTTCTCTTTTGCAAACAGTGATGGCAGGTTGCGCCGGTTAGCCCTAACGGTTCCATAGGCATCTGTTCTGTGTTGCAGAAGGATTTCATAAAGCTCAGGAGAGGTGTAGAAATTGTCAGCTGTGACTCAATAGCCCTGATCTAGCAATGGCTCTGTGACAGATAGCACTGAAGATGTTGCCAATCCATAATGTGTATCTGGGCGTGTCCCTTTTCCAGTGTACAGTACTGTATTCCAGATGTAGCCAGATGAGGACTCCCACATCATATACGTTTTCACTCCAAACCGTGCCCTCTTTGACGCAATGTACTGCACCCAGCTGGGCCTCCCCTTCTAAGCCATTGGACTTTTGTCAATGCTGACATCTCTTTCTGGCAAATATGTTTGCTGGAAATATAGAATCATCTGAGACACCTCCCAAATTTTCTTCAGTTTTGGTGCAGGATGAGTAGTCTCATCAAATTCTTCATTGTTTGCGAAGGGCAGGTACTTCATTATAAGGGAAAAGCGGTATTCTGGCATGACTCTGCCAAAGAATGGAGTGGCAATCATTTTATTCTTGGACCAGTACCACTTATGCACAGGTTTTCCCAGTCCATGCAGGACCACCAAGCCCAAAAACAGCCAAATGTTATCCTTGGTCACAGGGTCCAACTTTGCAAACCTCTGGTGTGGAGCACCTTGTTGTTGTACCTGCATAAAACAAAATAAAAAAAGGTATTTTAGGATATGTTCTTTTATATTGTGGTGAAGGTTGCAAGTAATATATTACCAAACACAGAGCTGCATACATGTTGGCATAAGAAAAAATTTAGCAAACAATTTCAAAAAGTTAGCAAACTCAGAGCAGCATGCATGTTGCCATAAAAAAATAAAAAGTTAGCAAACACAGAGCAGCATACATGTTGGTATACAAAAAAAATTTAAAAAATTAGCAAACACAGAGCAGCATACATGTTTGCATAAAAATAAAAAAAAAAGTTTGCAAACGCAAAGCAGCACACATGTTGGTATGAAATTTTTTTTTAAAGTTTGCAAACACAGAGCAGCACACATGTTGGCATAAAAAGTAGCCAAAAATGTAAAAAGTTAGCAATCACAGAGCAGCATACATGTTTGCATAAAGCAAAAAAATCAAAAAGTTTGCAAACAGAGCAGCACACATGATGGCATAAAAAAAAGCAAAAATTTCAAAAAGTTTGCAAACACAGAGCAGCACACATGTTTGCATAAAAATAAAATTAGCAAAATATTTCAAAAAGTTAGCAAACACGGCTTACCTGTTTGCAACAATTTTTTCGATCGGTCAAAAACTTCATCGGTCAAAAACAACTTCAGGTATGCCAGAGGGTCATTGCATTCAGCCTTAATTTTCATCCCAGGAGCGCCGGTAAATGGAAATCTTGGCGGTGCTGCCTGGTCCTCATCAAGGTCAATGGAGCACCATATGCGCACAGCACTGACCTCAGGTTCACAATCATCGCTCAGTTCACTTTCACCGATGACAAATTTCCTGGTGAATCATTATCGCTTGATTCCACAAGGGACTCCAAATTCCTCTAAAACAGTGCTTGTGCCGTCGAGATGCCATTTGGATGCTATGTGGTCTCCAGCAATCAGTCAGGAACAAACAAGGTCAAAGACCTTGAAGTGATGAAGAATCAAAGGTCAGATCAAGGTCAGGGCTAATTGTGGGCAAAATGTAAATCGGCACTGGGCAATGGAGCTTGGGATTACCACTAGGGCGGTTAATTCAGGTAAGGAATGTACGCTGTCATTTAAGAAAAACTGTGCGATAAGGACTCTGTCTTGCTCTTTTTTTTTTTTTTTGACAGTTGGATTATTGGATTTTTATTATCCAGGAGACATTAACAAAGATAGGGGACCCCCGGCCAGCCAACTTGGCTACCTTGTTATACTATTGCTTTGAAATCTGAAGACCCCCCAACCCAAGACACAAGCAGTCAATCAGCACTCAAAAACAAAGTAATTTTTGACCTCCAATACTGGACAAACTGAGATAACAAAAAAGAGACCATCAATTACCTGTGCTTAGCCAGTTCTTCAGGAAATGGGGAAACCAAAATGCAAAACTTAAAATGCAATAAAATTCTAAAGATCATTTTACCAATATGAGCAAATTGAATAAATGTGCACTGTGACTGTCACTATTGCACACATTAGACAAACGTGCAAGAAAGAATTAGACAGGAAACATCTGAATACTGAAGTGTCTAACAAAAATCAGCTTGGATTTTCCTGACCTCTCCATGCCAGCACATGTTGGGTTAATCTCTTTCCATTTCCATGCTAAGGACCTAACTAGATAAATCCAAAGAGGTCCATATAGGTCCATACATTTAGAGGATCCAAATGATACAAGAAGTTCTGTTTATGATCTGTACTGTTCTGTGTGTTAGCATGTTCTGTGAACTGGCATGTGTACCCTGCAATACTGTGCGCAGAAATGATAATTTTTGTGCTGTGGATTGGATAATTATGTTCCAATGCTGTGCAGGGATAGGCATAGCCAGGTAGTAAAATTCACTAATTGCTGAAAAAAACTGTAGGTTTCTCTAAATGGAAGATACTGGTAGTCGAATGTACCTGCAAAAGTTTAGGGATAGCCTCTATAGTGACAACGCTCCATTTGTGTGGAATATGTGTAAATGCAAGAGTAAAAGGATAACCGCCCTAAAAGTGACAACACACCATTGTGTACAAAGAACAAAGCGTGGCCAGACAAGCCAGTCACTTCTTTTTACAGGGGTCATGTGACAAATAGGAATCACGTGACCAGCAAAGAGAACCCACCAACAGAGGGAGTGCTGAAGCAATGACAGCTCAGGTGGTGTTCACACTTCTGCCAGCAGATGGAGTGCTTCTGTGGAATATTCTGGTCTGGAGTGAAGGGGCAACTCAGGAGATCACATGAGTCAGATCGAGGAGTGACCAGCGAACTGGATTCCTGAACAGAGCTGCTAGTGCTGCCTGTTGCAGGAGCACAAGGTGGGTGACAGATATGGGCTCAGATCACCTGGTCCTGTGGGGATCTGTGACGGAGTAGCAGACAATGGGGGACCTCTGCAGTGATAAACTGGATTTTGCTGTTGCCAGAACTACCCATGGGAAGTAAGGATTCATTTCCCAGGACAGACTCCTACTTATACAAGAAAGGTACAATTTCAGAGGCTTTCTATTGATGAAGAAAAAGATGCATGTGAAGACCCTGTTAGCACAAGGGGTAATTAAATTATCCATGTACTTTAGGAATAATGTTTTATTGTTGGTTTCATTTCAGGAAAACTGATGATGTCAGATGAGTTGATGTGGAAATGAAATAGCTCAATGAGTCAAATAGCTTCTATTCTGGAATTGAATCCTTCAAAAGTCCTCAGGTAAGCGGTTCTGCTAACAGATTGGTTTCTTTACATCAATTAGACACCTACTTCCCTGTTCCTCCACATTGAGACTCTCAAAAATTCCTTTGCTTTCCTTTTATTCAATTGTAAACCCTTCACGCTATTTATGTCATCTAGAGTTTTCAAAAAGGTCATTTTGGAAGACATGGCCTCTCTAGGTCAAAAAGAGATTTTTATATATCATTACTCAATATTCCCCTTTTGGACCTGTTACCACTCTGCCCAGATCATCTGTCTAGCAGCCTGCAGCATCCTCAGCTTACCTTTAGCTGTGCAAAGATACTTTTTTTTTTTAGCATCACCTGTACTTTCTGTGAGGCTGTGCTCAGCTGAATGGTATTTCAAGAAATGCAAGCAGTCAATGAGCAGAGTAGTTGCTGGTTCCAACCTTGTCCTGCTATTGGCTGTATTTATACCTCCCTGATTCCAGGCTCTAGTTGCTGAATCTTCAGTGCATTTCCTGCTTCTCTGCCAGTAGTCGTTTGTTTGGATTCCCTGTGTTTGACCTTGGCCTGTTACCTGACTCTGCTTTCTCTGCTGCCTGTCCTGACCTTGGCCTCTAACCTGACTCTGCTTTGTCCACTGTCTGTCCTGACCTTGCCGTGTCTGCCACCTGCCCTGACCTCAGCCTGTTACCTGACCTTGGCTTTGTCTGCCACCTGCTCTGTTCACCAGACCACCTGGGCTATATCCCCTACTGTCTGGGTACCTGATCTGCGCTGTCCCTACACTGGAGCCCTCTGTCCTGCTCGCCCCTTGTGGGAAGAGGCTGAGGGCTGCGACCTGGTGTTCTCCTGTAGCAAAGCAGGCCGGTGGCCATCAGGGTCACTGGCCCATCATTCCTCGTGGGGTGCTCTGGTGAGGACCAGGAAACACTTAGGCTCTATGCCCCAGGTAATCCTGCATCACCTGCCAGGGGGCACAGCCCTTACAGGGCCATAAGAGATCTATTCATCTCCATTGAAACACTGGATGGTAGACCATGAATTTAGAGAAGAGTCTTCTTCGCACACATTGTTAATTCTGGACTAAACACATTCTGGATGACAGTCCTGGACCTGTCATCACTTCAGGGTGATTGCACACAGGTAAGTATGCGCCAGAATCAGCAAGTATGCTAAGCATACTTGCTTATTATGGCAGAAGCTCACGACTCGCCAAGTCCAGTTCTGATTTAGGGATTTAGGTTCGAAGAGCTAACAGCCAATTTTGTTTCCTGTAAAATTTGTTTTCAGTAAAGCTGTGGCATAGACCTATCATACCACCAAATATTTAAATAGGAAATAACATATCAAATCAAATTATGTTTTACAAAACATGTTCTAAACAACATAGATATAACAAAGAGATTTTGTTATTCTTAACAAAAGACAGTCTGCATGTTGGGACAAGTTGCTTCTGACAGAAGTTTGGACTTTGGACAAGTGCGATGTTCTGACACATTTCTTACCACTCTTGAGCATAAGTCAATAACAAAAGTTCCAACATTGTTACAGCACTTTCTAAATAGGCTTGTAGTAATCTATTTTACAGGTTTTAAATTCAACAGATAACTTTTCAACTTTCAAGTTACCCTTTAAAAAAAAAAACCCTATTTCCAGTTGCTATGCTCCGGTCACATGATTGTCTGTAGCCTAGTATATATATGTTCCATTTAAACTTACTATAAAAAGCCTTTTTTACCTACTAATTAAAGTATTGACTTCATACTTGATCTTGGTCAGTACTGTATGCCTGTCACAATTGAAAGCGACCCAGATAAACACAGTTGTATTCTTTCTTGGGTAAATTTCATTTGCAAACCTGTGTACACTTGGTGGTGGATTTCACTTCCAACTAATTAAAAAAAAAATTAGTGTTACAGATGCGTTAGTTATAATTGCAATGTAGAGATAATCACGTTCAGTGAGTGTTTTTTTTAACTGTTTGGCCCATTGCATTAGCCTTAACATTTTATAAATGTTGTCTTGTTGATATTTTTTTAAAATGTGCAGCTTTCACTAAAATAATAACTTAGTGATCCTAGCATAAAGGGTATTTTTTAGGCACATTCTGTTCAAGGGTGACAAAACTCCAACTAGCAAGTGGCTATTTTAACACGTATCATGCAGAAGTACCTGCCCAGAGTATGGCGATACAGCTGTCATTGTATCAAGAAGCGGATGGTGGGAGGCTGCAGTAGATGCAAGATAAGATAAACAAAAATGTAAAAAAAAAAAACTTTGTTAAAAACAAAAATGGCAGTTTTTTGTGATACCTAGTTCTCTAGTAACTAAATATCGTCCAGTTCGGATTTACATCTGTATTCTAAATACTTTTCTTATGCTTGCCATGTATAAAGGTATGCAACTGTTTATTAAAATAATTTCAAAAAATCAGATCTAACAATGTCAAATTTTGATTAACATAGTACCGAATTGCAACTTTAATCTTGCAACACCTAATCCCGGTGGTTGGAATTTAGAATATAGGAGTGTTTATTTTGTTTGTAAGCACTCTAAAAGGAAAATAAATGAATTGGAGGCAACCATTACTTTTTATTTGCAGTACTAGAGTGACCTCTAGTGGCTCAAAAAATACTTGCATGTTGGATATAAAAATTTTAAAGTATCATTTGTAATGACCAAAAACCTTTTTTAGCTATCAAATAACCTTGGCAAGGTACTGGACAATTACACATTCTGCAATTTACTAATGAATATATATTTACACACAGACACCTTTATTAGGTACACCTTTCTTGCACCAGGTTGGGCCCCCTTTGTCTTCATGGCATAGATTTAACAAGGTGCTGGGAACATTCCTTAGGGTTTGATTAATATTGACACAATGTCACACAGTTGCCACAGATTTATTGGCTGCATATGCATGATGCTCTCTACCACATCCCACAGTTGCTGTATTAGATTAAGATCTGGTGAGTGTAGAGCTCATTTGAGTACAGTGGTCCCATTGTCATATTTAAGAAACCAGTTTGAGATGATTTGAGCTTTGTAACATGGCACATTATCCTGCTGAAAGTAACCATCCAAAGATAAAGAATACTCCGGTCATAAAGGGATTGATTTATGGACTGCATACCTATGTTTGTAACAAGTGTTTTTTTTTTAATCACCTTTGCCTTTCTATCAACTCTAACTAACCCGGCCATTCTCCTCCAACCTCATCAACAAGCATTATTAACCACAGAACTGCTGCTCATTGGATATTTTCCCTTTTCAGTTCATTCTTGGAACACTAGTGATGGTTGTGTTTGAAATTCCCAGCAGATCAGAAGTTTCTGAAATTCCCTGGCACCAACAACTATGCCATGGTCAAAGTCACTTCACCTTTCTTCCCCATTCTGGTGCTGTTCACCATGTATACCTAACAAAGTGACTGTTGGTAAGAGAGTATGTATGTGTGTATATATATATATATATATATATATATATATATATATATACATAATAACGTCTTTCAATTAGTCTGTGATTCTTACTGATTATTTATAATAAATAGACCTCAACAGCTTACAGGTATTTTCTATTATGTCACCTGGGAATTGTTAGAGTATACCTGGCTACCAACAGCACAGCTTGTGACTACATGGACTATCACATAAATTTCTGTGGCACCCACTTAGCATAGTAAATTGGATGCATGAATGTTGATGGACAAGTCACTTTTTAGAACTTTTAGAGCTGCAGGCAGTAGTCGTAAGGACACCAGAAGCCCTGCATAAATACCTAATCAACCCTTTTGTTTACCTTGAACTACAGTTATCCTTTAAATCTTTCACTTAATTTAAAGGTCAGACAGCATCTGGCAAAGCACATGGGATTGGTCATGACATATTTAATGGTTGCATTCCTCAGTTTGCCTGTTAGTAGTGTTGACGAGAACAGAATTACAGTTTATATCATGTTTCTTTTGCATAAGTGCCAGAATTGGCATATTTATGGCTGAACTTCAGATGTTCCAGAGGGTGAAAGGGAACAATCGAAAAAGATTTTTTAAATAATTGACACTACAAGAAGAGATAAGATTTTACAACAATGTAACACAGTTTGTGATTTAAAATGCAATCTAATGATTTAAAGCTCTGAAAGCTAAAGAATATGCTGTTTGTTTGATCCACCTACCTGCTTGAAGATGTCAATTTGCCACTAACATAATTGAAATAATTAAATCAATTATTTATTGATTTATTCAAATCAATAAATGAAAACCTAAAGTCCACCAAACTGGTACAATAATTTTTTAACTGTTAAGCATTGGATTAAATTAAGTAAAATTCAAAACTAAATTTTTCATTGTGTACATGAATCCTAACCTTCTCTAATAGTATGTTTGACCCTATATATTAAAAACAAGTAAGCATGTTTTTTTAGATCACCAATGCATTGGGGCATAATATTTCCAAACTAGATTTTGTCTCATGGTCATGGGTTTAGGGGTCTGTTATTGTATAAAAACGTTGAACACTTAATTATCATCATTAATAATTATTTATTTAGTGCCATCATCTTCCGTTCTGTGTTAAAATACTTAATGATGACATAAATAGTGAGCAGAATACAGAAAGTGCCCAGTTGAACAGCTCATCTTATAAATTCTACATGGAGATGAAACATTTTTTTATTGTTTGCAGGAACAATATGTGATGTGGACAGTTCGCTAATTGCTGATCACTAATGGCTTCTTTGAATAGTTACAAGTAGAACATTAGGTTGTTCATTTTTAAAAAAAATAACATTTCCATTATCTTTATGAATAATTGATATTTAAAGAATACATGCAGAATAGATTTAGTTTTCTGAATTATCATTGCTCAATATACTAGATATAAAGGTAACCTAAATGTTGGTCTAAAAGTTTTAGATTCTGAGCTACGTGCATATTGTTGTTTTTTGCCTATATCATCTGTGCACCGTTTTTTATTTAAGTGTGAAATTAGGGCATATCCTTATAGCAGGCAACTTTGTCAGGACCACTAAGGTCATTGGATATTCCAATTATGTTTTTTCACCAACTATGGCTTATATTACATTACATTTATAAAATTTGTGCAAACTGAAAATAAGGAAAACATCTTACTTCACCTTACATGGGACACAATTGTGGATCAAGGTTAATAATAAGCACACCAATTATAAATGCATGCACTAAATAGAGAAGGACCAGATTAAATCTTATGAATTTTATGAGTGTCACAATACAACGTACTTCACGTTGTTTTCAGATTTAATGTAAAAACTAGCACATACAAAAGATATGTAATACAATTTAGAGGACATTGAAGGTAAGTCTGCTCTGAATTTGTTCTTCTAAATATAATATATAAGTTTAACCTTTTAAAATTGCAGTCAGAAACAGTTTGTTGTTAGTGCAATGGAAGAATAAATTCCAGAAAACTTCAGCCATATGGCCAGAAATAATTTTTGTTTCTTGTGGATATTATACTATTGCTGAACCACAAACCCCAATCAGGGGTGCCATCCATATGGCTGTCAAGGATTTGTAGAACTTGCAGGTATGAAGAATTGAGAATAAAATTTATGTAAAATAGCAAGTCAAGGTATCATGCTTTATTTATCATGTGGGAGATTTCACAGTTGATAATGTACACTAAAATGAGTTTCCAAATGTGCAAATTTACAACATACATTTGCAGTTATACATTTAAATATATAAGGTCTTAAAATATAGACCAACCAGGAAAGTTAAAGGTCAGAAAGAGAGCATAGTGCCTATTGCTTCCAGCGTACTGGTAGTGTACAGGAAAAATCATTGGAAGGAATAGGAATTATGATAGTTAGAAGTATAGGAGAAAGTTGTCCTTTTACATACCATCAATAGAAAGGCATTATACAGAGCACAATTAAACATAGGTAGTGCTATAGTATTGGTGCCACTGCAGTTTTTAAGGTAATGTGCTTAACATAACCCATACTGCTGCACTATGTATATAGCAGACTCGGAACCACTGCACTTTGTAAACTATACTGTACTGCACTAAAATGATTTGCACCTATATTACTGGATCCACACTGGGCAAAACTATGCAACATCAAACTCCTTAAAGACATTGACATAGATATGCCTTAATGGCTTAGTCAGCAAGGGCTCAATTTCATAGGAGCAGGAGAAGATTAGTTCATAGATGTCCTGTTGATAGTGAGTTGCTGCCAGGTAATTGAAATAGCATCTCCTTCATTTCCCCTCAACCTCATGCATCTTTTAAACCAGACTCTGAAATATATTCTACGGCTCCAAAGGTCACCTAATTTAGTAAACCTGTCTGTTGTCAGCGTTTAGCAAACTGCTTAAAGACTATCTGTTAGAAGTTCACTGCACTGCTAGCTGGGAAAAAAGAAGCAGTGCAGATGCTCTCCACTAGTATTCTGGCTTCAACAGCTCCTGAGCCTTAACACTATCAGCAAAGCATTAGGACATAAGTGGGCAGGCAGCACACACTTTCAGACACCAGTATATTGAAGAAACTGCAACCAATTTAATTTTGGAAAGCCAGAGGGTGAGACACATGTATGCCATATCTTTCAATGTGCTAATTCAGGTACAAAAATAAAGAAGTGTTCAGTTTTGGCAGTTTATTGTAACTCAACAAAACTTATAACACCATAATAAAGTCTTTAAAAATATTTAAAAATGTTTTCTTGATTGAAAGTCATTTATTTAAACTAAGTCTAAAAAAACTTTGCATGTAAAACAGATGAACAAAACTCCTAATATTTCCACCTCTATTCCATTGTTTTTTCTTTTTGAAGCTTATTTATCTTGTCTTATACAGAGTATACTTCCATGGACACTTTTTGCCCATGGCAATCAGATTTTTTATTAACGGTACTATGCAATTCTTACAAAAATTTATTTTTGTAAAAAAGTGAAATTTAGAAAAACTGGTTTCTGTCTTCTACCATCACCATCCTTTACTAACCCTAGTAAACTTGTCAAGATTTTGAGGAAAAGTTGACAATGAAAATTTGACAAGTATGGAAAGAAGCAAGAGTAGAATCTAATACTCCTATTGTCCAACTGGTGGGACCAGCATTGGTATCTCAGTATTAAGAAGAATACAAAGAGCTGACTGTAATAAGGCAACTTGTAGAAACATAGTACTACCACATTTCTACTGTTATCACAAGTCTTTCTAGAAGCTGACATTATTAAATGGAAAAGTGAGGACCAGGTTCCAAAAAAATAAATAAATGAACAACAATGTATGAGAAAAAGCCTTTTAAATACCATGTTTGTGAAATGCCTAAAGTGTGTTTATTTTCTATGTTAAAAAGTTGTGGGGCTCAACTTCCAACCAGACCCTTGTCTAATATGCAGTCTGCATGGTTATCAAAAAAACTTTAACCAAATTTGGTGGGGTTTAGTAGAGAATCTTGGAAGTCCCAAGGAAAGGATGCAGGAATTAAGCCCTTGTTTTGAAAGTAATAAGGCCTGGTCTGACACAGGACGATGGGGGCACAGACTCTCAATCTTCCCTTTCCTGGCCACCCTGTCTGCATTCCTAGATAAAGATCTGGTTTAAACATTAAGGGTACCTCAAACTTTTTCAGGGCAAAGTAGATATTATTGAAAAAAATGAGGTAAAGCAGCATGTAGGTTCTCACACATAAAAAATTCAGTCTTGTCACAGTCACATCACTGTGGTTTAGAAAATGTAGATTTAGTGCTATGAAAACATTATGCTGTTAATCTCTTTTAAATTATGTGAGATGTGTTTTTATCTCTCTTCTACACCATACTTTAGTAGGGTTTTTAGCTGGTATTACACTTACATTTAGTTGTGGGCAAAATTTCAGCCTGACCTGCAGCTGGTAGCGGGCTTCTTTTTTATACATGGTATTCTGTAAAAAGATGTATTGGTAAAAAAAAAGAAAATGAATAGCTTAATTATTATGATTTTGCAGGAGATCATATAAGTATGACTAAGAAAAAACAGCTTATTCTGTAAACGAAATAAGGTACAAATTTATATGAATTTATTATGTAATTTATATTCAGAATCATATTATTTATATCTTCAAGATTACTGTAAGTAGCAACAGTGTTTTACATTGCACAAAATATTATCTTGCCAAGATACATACCAGTGAGAATGACAATAAGCTGAGAAGATAAACTGGTCCTTAGGTAGAAATGTAGATATTAATATTGGTTATAAAAGATCTCATCTTATGCGTCGCTGTAGGTCTGACCTTTTCTTTTTCTCACCAAGTGTTCAGAAATTCCCTCTATCTGTACTGTTTAGTGCAATCATAGTTGAAACTAGACAGTGTGTCTCACAAAAAGAAAAAATCATTTATTTTGTTATCATCCTTGTCGGGGGTGGAAAGGTCCCACATAATAAATCTTCGAATTTTGTGGTTATGACTTTTTTTTCTCAAACTTTTGAAACCAGTGAACAAGACCTATAAATTCATCAACCATTTTTTTTGTATAGTCAACTTTCCTAATCTATCCAATTTATTTGAATTAATATTTTTCCATTCAGGTTATCTCTGTTTCAGTGAAAAAATGTAAAAGAATTTACTAAAATTTGATTTGTACCTATTTAAATCAGATTTTTTTTAATATTTGTATTTTTTTAATTACCAGAGAAACAAAGACAATTTCAATTTTAGAGAGTATGGAAATAACTGAGAACAGCAGTAGAAGAATAAAATATCACCACACGGTATAACAAAAAGGGGATGGGGATAAAAAGGTAGGAAAGTATAGGGATCAATGGGGTGTGGGGCGCGGATTCAGGGGTTATTGCCAGTTTCGTAGAGGAGAATTTCAAATTGCAGATGTAAAAAGTGACGATGAACAATATTAAGGGTTAAAGGACTTAAGACAAGGCATCTAAGGTTCTATGTACATAAGACTATACCTTACGACACCTAGGAAAGATTGATTCTGTATTCTGGGGAGTTTTGGTATTGCATCCAGTAGAACAAAGTATTACATTGGATTTCTACTCCTTCACCCTATTGCCACCATCAATTTCTAAGCAGAACTAATCTATCCACAAAAAGTGCACATGGGATTCCTTTTTCAAGAAGGCATTGTTAGAAAGCACATATCTGTCGAGTGTATAGCCGCCAGCGGCACTGCATGCAGCAGCGCAGTAAGCATTAGTTGAGTAACAGTCAAGATACCTCAAAAACATTCACAATACAGATTTGCGGGTTACGAGTTGGAGGGATCAAAACTCCAAAAATATCATGTACAATTTAAATTTGCCATCCACTTTAATCTTGACTATTATTTTACCCAGACTTTTCCTAAATGAGACTAAATAAGTCTTGGAAACCAGCCCATTAACACTTCACAATTAATATGTTCACAATTTTATTGATCAAGGCAATATTGTTTTTCCCCATTTAGAATAAATGATTTGTCTAGCATATTGTGTGTCACAATCAGAAATATTGTGAAACTTCTTCAATGATATACACCAGTCTCCCCACAGCTAAATAAATCAGTTAACGTTAACATCTCAATAAAGGTATTTTTTTTGGATTAGTAACATTTTAATCTTGCCCAATAAATAAAGCTTGGGTAAGTGAGATAGTTCTTGACCATTAACCATTTATGATGACCAAGACCATCTATCAATAATGTAAATGCAGTGTACATGGCGCCATAACACCCACCATTTCCCCATCCAGCAGGAAAGCAGAGCAGTGAGGCTAAATAATGGATATGAAATTGGCAATTCTCCATGTGCTATTATTTTGTTTCAATACATGGTTGTTTTTTATTTCAAATAAGTGATAAGGTAAGTGATCTAAACAAATTTCAATTTTGAAACTATTTGCAATCTACACACGGGTGGTCTTATTAGGTAGAGACATCAAGGTGACATCTAATATTTAGAGAAACATAATATTGTAAGATGTTTATAAGCATATTTAATATTTGAACTGCTATACAATTTAAATTGTGGTCATAATTTCATCCAATGAAAGTGGATCGCAAGGTAGCAAAACTCATTTATCCTAGTTTTTCTTAACACACTTTTCTACTTTAAAAATCTTTGGTCAAGTGGGGCTTTATTGCAGATAGGGACAGGCAATGTCCCTTCTGCAATAACCATTCTTACCTGCCTAATTGCTTGCTTGAGCAAGTGATTGTAAATATTAGGGGAGGCAAAGGGTACCATTGTCTAGTGGCATTGATTTTTTTAAAGAAAAGATGCCAGTAAGTTGGACTCTTGATAGTACGCACCAACATGACTGATACAGAGAATTTGCACAGAGACAGTCAGTGGTTAAGAGTTCTATTGCTAAGCCTGAGTCCTGTCATATATGTGTTGTGCTTGGGCCTATGCAATTATGCTTAAAAGTCACTAATAACAGTTATATAATTGAAAGTTCCAGTTCTGAAGTGCACAAGAATCAGGTAAACGGTACTCTCAAAGTTAGAACTTTTACAACACTCGCCTTTAAACTCATATGGCATAAGTTTATAGGCGAGTGTTGTACAAGTTTATAAATCTCAATTTTCGATTTCTGTCTGTAACACACTGGTGTTCAGTTAATATAATAAAACTGTTGTCCTGAAATATAACTAAAATTTGAAATATATAGAAATATTTTATTATATCATTATCATTAAATAGGGGTTGCAAATGACAGACAGTGACAGAGGAGGAGGAGAGGACCCGGCCCAGAAGAGCTTACAATCTTATATTATTATCATATTAATAATTATTAATTTTATAGGAGGGAGTGACAGACATAGAGTTAGTCTATATGGATCAAGAAAGGCTAATGATGTACCCTTTATTCTTTATTTACCTATATTTACACAGCAAATTATTAGGATAAGAAAAATCAGTGGAAGTTTTCCACTTAGATACACTTAGTGTCTTGATGAATCTATTGGGCCTGATTTATTAAAGCTCTCCAAGGCTGGAGAAGATACACGTTCATCAGTGAAGCTGGGTGAACCAGCAAATCTGCAATGGATTCATTGCTTTTTGTTTGCAGCTGTTTGTAATCCTAAACCAGACTCATTCCAGGTTTGCTGGATCACCCAGCATCACTGATGAAAATGTATTCTTTCCAGCCTTAGAGAGCTTTACTAAATCAGGCTCATTGTGATTGCAGTAGATTTACACAACCCCTTCCAGCAACTTCAGAATCTCTTGGTTTTCCAATTGAGTTATACAAAAATATGGGGGATGGCTTTTGTTGAGCCTTCTTCAAACTTTAGAGGCAATAAAATTGAGTTTACACCTTAAATCAAGGCAAAATATGCATGAAAGTGTAATATCAAAAAATAAGACAAAAAGAGACTTGCTTTATACTGATTCATACAAGCTTATTTTATTTTTACCAGTGGGTGTATAGATTTTAGCAAATGTTTTGTTTTACAGGAAAAATCTGGTGATACATAAAAAAAATTCCAACTAATAATTTAGGTAATATGACTTTTTTTGCATTAGATGTGGTCAAAGTCTTTGATAGTATGTAATGGCCTTCAATTGTACCTTTTATCTAAATTTAGGTTTGGGTAGAAATGTAATAATTGAATCAAAATAATTTGTGCTAAGCCATTAACCAAAGAAAGAATTTAAGGGTAAACCTGGCATCTAATCAAACCGATGCAGTATCCAAATTCACAGCAATAGAACATCACTTGGGCTGTTCAGCACAGGCAACCCTGTCTGTCACAGCTCCTGACTCTTGTCTTGGACTAGTATATAGGATGCTTTAAAAGATGCAGAATGGGGAGCTCACATGGTCTGTCAGACAACCACTCATGTAGTTTTATTAACATAATATAACCTGTTTTTTTAAATAAATATATATATATATATATACAATACTTGCATGAAATGTGATTAATTGAAACCCAATATAATCAAGCAAAGCAACTCTGACAAGGGTGGGATTGTTATGGCTGGATGATTTGGTCAGAGCAGAACTGGTAGAATAAAGAAGAATATTCTATGACAATATCTTATATGTGTTTTCTCTGAGCTAACAAAATGAATGATTCTAATTATTGCAGTTTTTTTCTACATGTACGAGTTCTGTTTACTGCATTTAAATGTATGAAAATGTAATGTAACTCTTGTTCCTTTACAAAAGTACACATGAACCACAAATTTACTGAAATAGTGAAACCAGGAATAATAATTAAATGACAATTCTTTTTTTTTTTTCAAAACAACAGACAATCCTTTAATTAGGTAACTGATAAGTTAACATCCCTTCAGTACCATAAGTTCAACCGTGTTTAGATCGTTTTTATGAATTATCATATTGTTGTAGAATATATGCAATATCAGGTTTAGCTGAATCACTTATTTTGTCAGCACAAACTCCCTGTGTTTCTTTAGTTATTGATGCTGCTGTAATAATCGAGTCATCTAACATTCAGTATTATGAATATCTGGCTGCAGGCCATGCTTTAAAGTGCTCCACCTGCACATTTTCTTTTTGCTAACTGTTGTGTCTTCTGCACATCCCTCAGCTTTGCTCTGCTCTGTCCCAACTTAACTGTGTGGTGGTTTCACTCTTTGTGCTGCTATTTAATTAGTTGTATTCATTTCCTTCTCAGGTCTCATAGTGAATGTTTCCTTCCACAGGTAACACAACCTTTGGTCTTTGCTTCTCTGTTCCATTTTCAGTTTAATTATATGATTCCAACCCATTTTTGCTGACATCTTCCTCTAACATTTTACCATTTTGCTTTACACTATGATTATATGAATGCAAGCTCCCTAACCTTAACACGCATCTTTTTCAGGCAAATATATATATATATATATATATATATATATATATATATATATATAGTGTGTGTGTGTGTGTGTGTGTGTGTGTGTTACAACATGTATTTATTTACAGTTTTTAATCATAATAAAGAATACAAATATACAATAGAATCAAGGAATTATAATAATTTACAACAGATAAGCTTGCAGACATAGTAAACAAAGTGGTCAGGTGGGGACAAGTATAATGCCTCCTTTTTCAACACAAAGTCTCTCAAACGAAAAAACAAATGGGATCCTATGTCCATTTATTGACTACAAAACAAAATTATCATTAAAAAAAGCACCACTTATAATCTATTCAGTCAGATTGTGGGGGCCAAGATTTGAACCTAGGTTGGGGGATCTGCAATCTCATTAGCGTTAGACAGGGCAATGAGAGGAAGACTTTTTTCAAAACTAATAACGGGGCACAGTGAAAGCCTAGCAATGCCGTTTGAACTGTGGAATACAGCAGAGGTTTCACAAGATTTTAGGGAGAACATATTTATGGAATGTTTCCATTGGTGTCTATTTTGACAACATTCTGGGTTTTTTTTTTACCTCCCTCTGTCAGATCATCAAAATAATGTTAAGTAAGGTTCTAAAGAATTGCCTTTAAGCTAGGTTTGAGAAATGGCTTGGAGTAACAACATGTCCCCTTCCTTGAATTTGTTTTGGACCCGGGCATAACAATTGATCCGATCAAATCCATAGCAGTGAGTGACTGGCTTTAGCCCTGCAACCAAGGGTTGATATAGTGATTTGTGCCTTTGCTAGTTTATATAGTAAAGACTCACCTAACAATTATTTGACCTTCAAGAGGGCACACCCAACTCATTCAACTTGCAACACACCTAATAAGAATTTCCAAAACCTGCATTCTGCTCTGCTCCTGTCTTCATCACCACCTTTATCACTGAGGTGGTCGATTCCAAACTAGGCACAGAGGTGGTTCTCTCCTAATATTCAGGGTCTTATCATTACTTTCTGTTATTATAATTGAAAGGATTTGTAAACTCCTATGAGTGAAGTAATCATTCAAAGAACAGAAACATTGGTTTAAAGGATTGTTGCACCCTGTTACGGTCTATTATGCCCATAAAAACCTGGAGTATATCCAGGGGACAAAACACATGAAGACAGGTCCTTTGGGCTCTTTTCTTGTTCCGATCATTTTAGAATCATTTTCAACCCCAAGCTCTAAAAGTACCCAGGTTGATGCCATTTCTACAGTTTTTTATTCAATTTTCAAAAAGGTGTGGCTCTCAGTACCAAGTGATTCTTACACTATGTGGAGGAGTAACCTTGGCAAGTCAATCAAAATTATAAAAAAATCTTACCCTGGCCCACATAAATGGGCAAAGATGTCAGTGGCAATAATGGAGAACATAGATGCCACATCATTGGTAGAGAGCTCTTTGGAAGGAAAATGTACCATAATATGCAAATATGCTGTGCCTACATGTACACCATAGCAAATCCCTACATTCTATCCATCTTAGAAATTTAGAACCTGACATTAGAAAAATGTGAAATATAGTGATGGATGTGGAGTTTCAAATAGCTAGTAATATGATTGTGTTCTATACCATCACATTTGTTTTTATGAACGGGCACATACCTCTATGAATTCCATTAAGCTAATAACATCTATCTAACATAATCGTACCAGTGTAAATAGATAAGGTTTTAAAGCTGCTTAAACTGCCAAAATATTTCCTACTTAGAACCTAATAGCAACTAATATTAACCATCAAATGTATAAATCAGCTAAAGCTGGTGAATTTATTTGCTCATACATGAATAGCAGGCAATATCTGTGATATTTACAATACACTGATATATGTGTCCCATGTCTAAAACAAAATGATTCAAAATGCTTTTCAAGAATGCAATATACAACTTTGTTCTCCATGGACAAATGCTAAAATGGATCCATACGAGATATCTTAAATGATTAACTGGCAAAATCCATTGAAAACACTCTAATACAAATCAGCTTTAATTACTTTTGTGACTTTATAAATCATTCTTTTTTCATTGGTATTATTGCCTAAAACTTTATATTGTTAATAAAAGACATTTTTTATGTATGCTTCAGTTACTTGATCAAGAATATTATTGAGACTTTGGTCTAGAATATGTAGAATATTCTAATCAGTGTTGTTTTTTCCCCACATGTTAAGAATTTAGATTGGTGGAAAATCTTAATTATTTTATGAAAATTTTTTAATTAGCAGCAAATAGGGAGAAATTCCAACAATACTTTACCCCCAAAATTTACATCCAACAAATGTAATCATCTAGTTCTAAACATAAGGATATGTAGTGTGTGTTCCAGCAACATAGACAAGGTAGTCAAAGGTTACCCTTTATTTAGGAGAAGAGCTCTGCTATCCTATATGATGGCTGCAGGTGTTTAGAAGGAAATCTTCTAAGGAGATACTATTGTTATTTCCTATGTAATGGCAATGCAAGAGCATCATGATCACACAATTATAAGGTGGTCTTACAAACTGATTTTATCACCATGTGTTCACTAAACTCTTTACACCGCCTGAAGTTACTTGCCATTTTAAACAGTGCTGCAGCTGAGAGTGGCAGCTCCCGAACAGTTTTAAGACAATTTTATGCTTTACGGCAGGCAAACAATCAGGTGCTTTTAATATTTCCCATTTCAGCTGCACTTACATAGTTCTACAAGTTTGAACTTCACCTTTCTCAAAGCTCTCCAAGATTGGAGAAGATAGACTATCATTGGAGAACCTGGTAGATCTAGCAAACCTGGAATACAATTGCTACTAATTGCCAAATATTTTCAATCCTGGACAAGATCCATTCCAGGTTAGCTGGATCACTCATAAGAATACTTCCTGTTCCTTTGTGTATGCACTATATCTGTAGCAAAAACCACAGTTGTCCCACAAGCTGAACTTTAAAAATGTCTTACTCTCTTTATTTCCATGATGAGAGGGAGAATCAGATTGCACAAGAAAGTAAGACTGTTTTTTTTCTGTCAAGCTCACAGGTAACATTGCTCTTCAGATCTGAGCCATTTGTAAAATTGACCCAAACACTTGACGTTTGGTTTAGAGAACTAACTATCCTTAGTATTGCAAAAACTTTGTTTTTTTTTGTTTTTTTTAATAAAGTTCACAAAAAGGCAGCCACTGTGTAACTTACCACCACAGTCATGGTCATGGGACAAGATGGGAACACAACAGGTAGTGAATGATCATGTTACCAGAATATTATACACAAGGAATTGTGTTATTCTACTAGTTTATTAAATTAATTCAGCCAGGGCGTGGCCTAGCCGGCGAGCGTGATGGCCGAGTGATCCCAGAGCTCCCCAGACACCAGCCGCAATCCGTACGCCATCGGGTAATTACTTACTCATCCACAGGAAAACAGAGGAAGGCCAGAGTGGGGAGGTTTCCCCTGACCCCAGCACTGCTTCCAGCGTCAGGGCAGCCCTCCATACGGGATTATATTCACGATTCTTCCCCGGCGTCCTCTTCAGCTGCCAAGATGGCGCCGACCTCCTCCCCGCACACGTGGCAGCGGGGAAAGAGAGAAGAGCTCCCGGAGGACGGGGACTCACAGCAGGCAGCACGATCCACAGATGAGGGGGCTCTACGGTCATCCTCCCCCCGGGACTCAGGAACATCTTCCCCTGGCTTGGTGAGTCCTGCTGGATATAGAGGGGGAAGTCTCTCCCCTGCAATCTTCCCTCAGGGAGAGGACGCACATCAGGTGGCAGTAGCAGGAGATACAGTAGATGAGGGGACAGATGCCATACAGCAAGGGGGGCCTCCCCATACATTAGGGCTCTATCCTCACCAAGATCTGGGAGGGTTTGGCTCCAGACTCACCTTTGATGGCCTCCACTTCTTCCGCTTGTAGTGTGCCCTACCCTGGAAATAGGGAGAGGGAGGACAAGACCATGAGCCACAAGGCCTTACCCAGCACGTCCATGCGGAGAGAAGGGGGGATTCCCTTATCAGATGCTCCCTTTAACCCCACCTGGCATTAATACCTACAGATCCTCCCAACTAAAGATGATTTTCAGAAATTGGGATTGCGGATGTGCAGGCAACTTGCCGTACTGAAATTGGGGCCTTGCGGGCTGACCTTCAGTCCCTAGCTGGCAGAGTTGATGATCTAGATGACACGGTGCTTCATGCAAAAGAAGATATTACTGCACTCTCACATAAAGCAGAGGAAAGTGATCAGAAAATAAGAGAGCTACAGAGTCAGATAGAGGACATGGATAATAAATCACACCGGAATAATATTAGAGTGCGGGGTCCCCCTGAAGCAACCAGAGATAATGATCTTAAACCAGTGCTGCAAGCCTTCTTTGCCAGGGTTCTGGGGCGCCCTTCTCCCCGAGAAGTTCATATTCAAAGGGCCTTTAGAACATCCAAGCGACCGGGCTCTGCAGCCAGACCTAGAGATGTGATTTGCCAGCTAGTGGATGCTGAAATGAAGGATGACATCATGACTATCGCTGGAAATATGCGCAATCTCGAATTGGATGGGGCTCCTCTCCAACTTTACCAGGACTTATCATGGCATACATTACAGCAGCGCCGCCTTCTCCAGCCCTTACTGACTATTCCTAGAGATGGCCGCATTCCTTATAGATGGGGCTTCCCTTTTAGCCTCATTGCACGACAGGAAGGGAGAACTGTTATTTTGCGGTCCCCGGAGGACTTGAATTCTTTCTGCAGAGATTTGGGGAAAATCCGCCCGAAGTTACCTGGATGGGAGCGAGAGGTTTTGGTCCGTCCCCGCTCCCCCCAGTGGCAGCCTGTGGTTTCTGGGAAGAGATCAAAGACTCACTGTTGGGACGCAGCCTCCCCATCTGACCGATCTCCTCCTCTATGCCGCTGAAGTTGTGGCCGCCCACACTATAAAATGCCTTTACTGTTTTACTACTTTAAAATGTTTGATTGTAGAGGTTTATGCTATACACAATGCCTAGATATGTCTTTTCCTCTCATTGATGGGGTTTGCTTGTGTATTGTTTGCTGCTTTTCAAATAAGTGATGTTAATATTATACCTGTTCTTTGGTTTTACTCCTTTGATTAGGCGGCTTTTGTGCTTTCCGTGCTGAACTACCCGATATTGATGCAGCCCTGGGGGGGGCTTGGGACAGTACCCGACATTAGCCGGGGGGGTTCCTGGCTCACCCTAGAGGCTTTTCTTAATAGCGGCCGGCGTCAGCCAATTTTTTTTTTTTTTCTTTATGGAAGGATTTATGTGGATTTCTGGTTTGATTCCGCTGGCCTTCTGGGTTCATTGCCCCTCTGGAGGGAGTTGTTCATCTGCTCTACGAAGTAGTTCCCTGTTCTCACTTTGGCCCTAATTCATCAAGCAGAATTGGACGCTCGCTCGCGCATTCATATTCGCGATCCAAAATCGTACGCCGTCGCGCAATTCAGCAACTGAAAAAGCTCGCGGCCGGAGCCGCGCATCTCCGGCAGCTTTACACTGGCGAGCT
>NC_092860.1:42228849-42373934 GCF_032062135.1 Pyxicephalus adspersus
TGAGCTTAACAGATCCTCCTTAGTTGCGCAGCTGAAATCTAATCGCCTTAATTGGCAGATTCGCGACCCCTATTGCTCATTATTATCAAGGCAGGAATCCGGCTGGCAGTGAGGAGGCGAGTGTACGAGCGCACTCGACTCCGGACCGCGGGAAACCGCGCTTGCCAGTTCGCGCTTCCAGTGAGCGCGGATTTCATTGATGAATCAGGGCCTTTGTGTGAGGTGGGGACCGGCAGATGTCATTCCCTTTTTGGTCGCCAATGGGCGAAAGTTACTTTGCTGGTTTGTTTCCTTCCCCTGGTTTTTTGTTTTTTCCCATACTGCTCTGAGGTTTATCCCTGATCCTCTATCCCCTCTTCCCTTTTTTGATGGTAACACTATGTCTGGTCATAACTGGTCTTACATGATTCTCCCCAGGTCACCACAAGGGTGCTCTTTTACAGGGGTGGTCCTGGACGAGGTAATGTGGTTCCTTTTTATTCATAATTGGCTACTAAGATTTTATCTTTTGATGTCCGGGGCTTAAATTCTAACACAAAACGTAAACTGGCACTTAGGGAGTTTAAACGTCTGTCCTCAGATGTGGTCTTCCTACAGGAGACTCATTTTTATAGCTCGGGTAATTTTAATTTTGCCTCCAGACTTTATTCTCAGGTGTATCAGGCTAACTCCCAGTGTAAGAAAAAGGCTGGAGTGGCGGTCCTCATGAAAGATTCCCTTAAATTTACACTATCTCGTTCTATACTTGACAAGGGGGGGGAGATATATTATCCTGAATGGCTCGGTACGAGGAGTACCTATCACGCTATGCAATGTGTATGCTCCTAATCAGGGTCAGATTCATTTCCTTAGCAAAATTTTGTCCCTCCTTAAGAAATTTGATCATACATATTTAATAGTGGGAGGTGACTTTAACGTGTGACGTTTTCCCCGGCCTTCGATAGACATGCTTTAATCCAATCTCAGCCCTCAAGGCAGAGGTCCAAACAATCCAGGGGGTTTAGACAATTGATCAGGAGGTACCAACTCTACGATAATTGGCGTATCCACCATCCTTCTGGTAGACAATATTCCTTCTACTCTTCTTCCCATAGAACTCATACCCGCATAGACTATTTGTTCACTAACCTTCCTCTCTTGAGAAATAGTATCTCTGCGGAGATTCACCCAATCTCCTGGTCGGATCATGCCCCTGTCACATTGGAGGTCTTACTCTCCCTCAAACCGATGGGAGTTTGTCATTGGAGGCTTAATGATTATTTATTTAAACAACCAGAAACCAAATCCTCCCTCTCCACTAATTTACAAACCTTTTTCAGGGAAAATTATGGTTCTGTTACACATCTTTCCACACTTTGGGAGGCGCACAAAGCTGTGATTAGGGGACATTGCATAGCTCTGGGCTTCAAACTTAAACGAGACTCTAATTTGCAACGTTCTCTTACAATGCAGGCCTTGAGGTCTGTTGAGGCCAAATATACGTTAAAACCGTCTTTGAGACTTTTGAGGGAAATAACCACCGTTAGATCTAAAATTCGTGCTATCGAACTGAGGAAGGTTGGTTGGCAGATGCAGAGAACCCGCCAGCTATACTATCATAAAGGTAACAAGGCGGATTCGTTGCTGGCCCGTAAACTGAGGGATATGCAGCTAAATTCCTCACTGGGAGCAGTCAAGGATGAAAGCGGGTTGGTTCGTTATGATCCTTCTCAAATTGCCGCTTGCTTTGAAGCATATTACTCCCGTTTATATCAGACGGTTCATAGAGCCCAAGCCCCTTTGGGGAGACTATTGACCCCTAATATAGATTCCTACCTAGCACAAGTAGACCTTCCTAGGCTAGAACCTGAATGCCTAGAGCAACTTAATCGCCCCATTACAGAGGAGGAACTTGCAAAAATTATTAGTCAACTTCCATCATCTAAGGCTCCGGAACCGGATGGCCTCCCTTACCTATACTATAAAACGTTTTTGCCAGAGCTCTCCTCATACCTTGTCCAACTGCTTAATGATTTTCTGAAAGGCAAGCTGATCCCACCCTCTATGTCTATGTCACATATTACGGTTATTCCAAAACCGGGTAAAGACCCTTTGGATTGCTCGAATTATAGGCCAATTGCTCTTTTAAATTCTGATTTAAAAATCTTTACAAAAATTCTGGCCTCTAGATTGTCTAAATTCCTCCCTGCTCTCATTCATGGGGATCAAACAGGTTTCATCCCATTTAGACAAGCGGGGGAGAATACTAGAGGGGTGATTAATATCATTGATATTATTAACAAACGGAAAACACTGTCTGTGATACTTAGTCTCGATGCCGAAAAGGCTTTTGACCGTCTCAGTTGGCCGTTTCTTTTTTCTACCCTGAACAGAATGGGCTTTAAGGGCCATTGAGGCCCTATACTCGGCCCCTTCGGCTTCGGTCAAACTTCTACTGTATTTGCGATTAGAAATGGGACAAGACAGGGATGTCCTTTATCACCCCTGCTTTTTGCTTTATGTATAGAGCCCCTGGCGGCCAGTATTCCAAACAGAATATACATGGGATTCCGGTGAAAGGGAAGGATTACAAGCTCTCCTTATATGCTGATGATGTTTTACTGACTCTGTCCCAGCCGCACATTTCCCTTCCCAATTTGTGGGATGAGTTAAAGAGATATGGGGCTCTTGCAGGATTCAAGGTTAATTCCTCTAAATCGGAAGCCTTGCCTCTACATGTCCCCTCAACTGCTCTGCAACCCTTGCCTGACTCTTTCTCCTTTATCTGGCAAGAGCATTCCCTCCGTTACTTGGGGACACATATTACCACCAACTATTCCCAAATATACCCCTATAATTTCCCCCCTCTATTTAGGGAGGTGACAAATCTATTGAGTAAATGGCGGAATCACCAATTATCATTATTGGGTAGAATTGCCTCGGTTAAAATGATGCTCCTCCCTAAACTGCTGTATTTATTTGAGACTTTGCCAGTTAGAGTGCCGCTAGCGGCTTTGAAAAGGGTCCAGCTGGAGTTTCTGCAATTTATATGGGCTTATAAAAGACATAGAGTGGCTAAATCTATTGTTTGCACGCCCAGAGAATGGGGAGGGCTGGGGGCTCCAGATGTTCATAAATATTACGTGGCAGCCCAACTACGACACCTTTTGCTATGGACCTCTCCATGTCCCCCTAGTATTTGTGCAGAACTGGAGAAGGAATGGATAGCACCCATTCATCCTAATGCTATGCTATGGAGCTCCTCTGTAGTGTTGAGGGGAACTGATCTGACGGCACCTTTGGTTTTCACAAGAAATATGTGGAGAACTTGCAGGGCTAAATATAATCTAGCATCCTCCCCCTCCAGATTAAGTTCCATAATCTACAACCTTCAGATACCAGATAGTCTCTCGCACTCAATGGTCGGGCCCTGGGGGGACAGAGGCTTATTTCATATTAGGCATATATTGCACCCAGTCGAGCGGCGGTTACTTACCTTTGCTGAACTGGGTGACAGATTTGAACTTCCTCGGTCCTCATTTTATGCCTACCTACAGATAAGGCACTATGTCTTGTCCTTACAACCCTCTGCCACCTTCCAGGCTCTTACTACATTTGAGCGACTATGTTTGGAGGGCCCCTACGCCAAAGGAACGATCTCTATATACCGTATCCTGCACACTTCCATGCGGGGCAGTTCCTTTAAATTTGCTTATATGCTCAAATGAGAGGAAGTTCTAGGTCAGTCTTTGACAACGGAGGATTGGCTTGATATCTGGGAGGCGGCCCATAAAAGCTCTATTTGTGCCTTGTATAAAGAAAATTTGTACAAAATTGTGCTTCGGTGGTATCACACACCGACGGTGCTTCATCGTTTGTTTCCTAATGTGGATCCTATGTGTTGGAGGTGTGGTACATGCCGAGGTACACTAGAACATATATTCTGTTTCTGTCCGCTTATTCAGCCATATTGGTCACAGGTTAATGATCTGATATCAGTGGTGACTCACGAACAGGTGACATTGGATCCCCTGCATCACTTTCTGGGGCGACCTCTCCTAACTGTCCCAAGCACATCCCGTAAACTGATATCCCATATCTTGGTTGCAGCGCGCACACTGATAGCCTCCAGATGGAAATCAACGTCTCTACCCTCTATAGAGAATCTTTACACACGAATACATGAGATCCGTCTTATGGAATATCTTACAGCAATTATTAGAGACACGATGGCCAAATTTGAGTCGGTTTGGGAGAAGCATGGGACCATTATTATGCAATTGTGTGTAGCTGATGTTTGTGGTCTCTTTACTTCTTAACTGTGCAATGCCTTAGGTCTGAGGTTTTATTTGTTATTACACCTTCAGAGATTCCTATGCTACCTTGTAAAAGTTATTGTATATTGTATACTTTTTGTGTGACTCTGGAATATGTTTTGACTTTTTTCTTATAGTGTTGCTACCCCCTTATGTTTTTTCCCCCTTTTTTTCCTTTCTGTACCCTGTTAAAAATTTCAATAAAAATATAATTACAAAAAAAAATATTCAGCCATTGATACAATACCACCCCTGACACCACCAGCCCATGCAATGATCATTTCAAATTTGGATATTCTGATTCCAAATTTCTTGTCGCAATTTGCTACAAACTTCAAAACAAAGATATATGAGCTAAAGCACTTACAGAAAACGACAAGGACATTGCTTTTCTGGCAAAATCAATAAGTTTTTCCTGCATTTGTCCTGTTTGTTGGTTTTAGCTTGAAAATGAAAAGCATTACAGCATTATAATGTAAACATCATATATAAGGACCAGTTTTGTTTTGGTCAAATTTTGGTTTAGATCGAACTTACTTGACTAGTTGCAGGACATTTGAGACTGATTTTTTGCTTGCTGCTGCCATGCATTGCTTTGTTACCTCTATCTGAATAAATTGTATAGTTTTTAGAACTTTGTCACTTGTGATTTCAATAGGCTTTGCAGTTTATTAGAAAACAAAATACTTAGGTGAGATCATCTCCTGTATATAAGAGTTAAATCACATTTTCCCACACCCCAAACATCATTTCTGTAACAGTGACTCAAACTAACAGACAGCTGCAGGCACAAAGCAACACAAAGCTCATAATTTTATATTAACAGAGTAGCGTTTACAAGCCAATAGGCAAATGACAGTATCGTGCCCATGTTCTTTATTCAGTGGTGGATTACCTGTCTCTACTGGCTTCAGAATAAATAAGACAAAAAAAGGTTATCAGTAATTGTTCCCTTGTTACTGATTTGGTTTAAAATGTGTGGTAAAAGACTTTTGCATAGACATTTGTGGTTCTCTTTATTCTTCTGTTAAGTGCTGCCTCAATAAGACTTCTTTTTTTCAGTTTTTTTTTCCTCAATGTAATCTATTAAAAAAACCTGAATCTTTTCTCATTGTCCACTTAATGGTTAGGCTAGACTATGAATCACAAAACAATCCTAATGCTTTCATGGACACAGTTTGCTTCCCAGTCTGATCTTCACCTGTGGAGAAGGATAGTGGGAGAAGTTGACATGATGGAAGATGTTACACTGCCACTGACCTATACAGCCAAGAAATCATAAGAATGAAATAGAAGGAGTGGTAGCCTCAGTATCTACTACCAAGGCGTTATGCAACTCCACAGTGATGGAACAAAACATTTCTTTAACTACAACTATTGTTTTGTAATTTCTCTTTATAGCACAATCAGACAGGAAATAATGTTCCTCTGTCTAATGGAGCAGCCTCTAAAAATTGCAAGGATTGCCAGCATTCCAGCCCAGGCTTAGGCCTTAAACCTTGCCTACTTAAACCTTTTTTTTGCTTTAATTCTTACAAAAGAGTTACAAAACCACTACAAGCTCATCAACCTTTACTCTCTCTGGTATTATTTTTTTATCTACTAAATGATACCCTTAGCTACCCAAAGAGTTTGCATAGTATAGAAATAAAACATCAGAATATGACTAAAGAATTACATGTATAATACAAGCCACACAAACCACACAAAAGAACTATCACTCTTTGGTAAGTGGGGCCACATCCCTATTTATATATACATATAAAACAAAATCATGGTTCGAAATAAACCAGAAATAGGACTTTTGGATGGCCTCCTTAATATCAATAAATGTCGATACAGATTTAATCAAAACAGCAACTTATGAACACTACATTTAAATTGTACATTTTTTGGAATTAAAAAATAAAAAAAAATAAACAAACTTGATCTCTCAACATGCAGAAAGAATGTTGAAGCTATATATAAAACCTTTTTTATGAATATGTATGTACAGGCTATAAAATTTTTGAGTAGGTTTTGTCCTGACGTGTTTCGAAACTGAAGCAGCTTCATAAAGAGGAACTAGATAAAACAAACCAAAAAAGGATATTTTCTTAACATGTTGAGGAATATCTCAATGAATGCACAAATAGTGGAAACGGATGAGAATGGACATTATCTGTCTACATATAGAGGGGGGATACTAATCTTGCTATATACAACCCAGTGCATATTGGAGAATTTACAAAGGAGTAAGTAATCATACCAGGAAGCAATATGTCATTATAACAGGAACAAATTGAGATCTGGCAACTGGCCCCTGAATATTTACCTGGGTGTGTGTGGGATCATAGACTATAATATTGTTGAAGCAGGAAGTACAGGTTCTCTTTCAAGATTCTCTAAAACTGCAGTTTATGATCTTCAATTTATCTGAATTAAAACATATTTGATAAATTATTTCCACAAATTTACTCAAATATGTTTTGTTCTGTAATTACAATATAATAAAGTCTAATGTCCATTAGTTCTTGTCTTAAAGCGGACATATCACAAGAATTTTTTACTTTAAATAAAAGGGTAGACAAGTCACACATCCCAGGAGGCTTCTGGCTGCTTTTTTCCTGCAATGGGAAAAAATGCCTATCTCACACATACACAGACTTTTGAAAAGTCTTGATACCTGTCTATCCTGCTGATCCCGTGGGTTCAACAACTTCCCAATCACTGACCTGGAACAAATACATAGATCAGAAGTTCAATCATTTTCTTTGCAAGCTGTATGCTTGTTCAAGTATTTTTTTAGAAGGTCAAGTGATTATAACCCACAAATTTCTTGCATGTATATGTCTTTTTAAGGAATCCTTGCAAAGAAAGTAAGATAGCCATTGCCAGATTTCTTCAACCAATGTTAGTTGCCTGTCTGCTATGCTGGATACAATACTATATACTGTAAATCATTCAAGTCAGAAGGTCCGATATAATTTACTGTATACTTGGTTAGTTTAACAACTAATGCACTAATATTTCCAGAAGCAAGTCAGTAATGGTGGCTTGTATATTTCAATTATTTACAGTTTTCCCTTAAGACATTGCTTTTTTCTTACTTATTTCACATCTTAGCACTTACTTTGCCAGAGAAGATTGGCTATGTATGCATTTTTACCACACAAAGCCTGCATTATGAAACTCTGAATACATTTGACATTTGCCCTCCAGTGAACTTTCATCAATATCCTTCCTACAGACAGCAGTAAAATTGCAGATAATTTCCAAAGTGTGGGCTTACTAATGGATTCTAACAGTGGCAATATAACCATGCCAATTTACAATATTTTCTTTTGCATATGTATCATAGTATCTTGTTTGCCTACTTTTGCTGTTGCCAAACATTATACAGATGGCGTGAGTGCCCTGTATGTACCTTCACGCCAATTCCTCTTTATGCTGTGTATTATTTATATTATATTAGTTATGGAAATGGGAATTATGCACCATTGTGGTATGTAGTTTTATGTGTGTCATATTTCTTTTCTGTCTTCCTGTTAATTCTTTTTGTTTATGAACTATGAATAAACAAACTTTTAGGCCTTTAATGCAGTAGTCCCCAACCTTTTCGGACCTACTGACCACTGAACTTACTGACTCCGGACTGCACATGCGCGGGGAGCCGTGTGACACTCAAAGGGAAAGAAACTTCGCCCAGAGTGACGTCGTGATGCCAGAACCCGCCCACGTCGTGTATCCAGAAACCTGCCCACTGCCCTGAACCTGTGGGGGACATGGTCCGCGGCTCTGGCCAGTGTACCCCCCCAAGCGCAGTCCACAGAGCACAGGTTGGGGACTACTGGTCCCTGTGCTCTCCCGGCTCAGCTGTCAGACGGCCGTAGCCCTCTAGGGCCTGCGGACTGGGGTTGGGGACCCCTGCTTTATTGCACCTTTCTACTTCAGTTTGGGAATAAAGCAGTTGCTGCCCAGTGTAGCTTTTTTTTAAAAAAAAAATTAAGTTATAAATTCGGGTGGATTCAGGTCAATTCAATGTCACAGGTCCTTCCTCTTCTTGTCAGGCTGCTTCATGGGGGCTGTTTAGTACAGTAGTATGAATGCTACTGGTTACCAATCCAGAAAACTGGCAACATCAAGTGGTTGAATGGAACATCTTAGATTGAATGTGAATACAGCAGCAAAACTATGTTTTTGTATTCGTAACTGGAGTTTGCTTTTAAAACTCATATCCAGGCAAAAATTATTGTGCCATACACGGGGCAATTACATTTTTTTCTTTTTTTTTAAAAAGGAGCACCCTGGTGGTTAGCCAATATCAATGTCTTATAATTTATGCCTTAAGTTTGTCCATAAACCTTCTACCCAGGCAATCTTTTAACATACTTGGCCATTTACATAGATGGACAAATGCTTTAAGGCAATTATTTGGATTATTATTATTATTATTAATAATAATATTAAACAGGATTTATATAGCGCCAACATATAACGCAGCGCTGTACATTAAATAGGGGTTGAAAATGACAGACTAATACAGACAATGATACAGGAAGAAAGGACCCTGCCCCGAAGAGCTTACAATATAGTAGGTGGGGGAATTTACACACAATAGGATGGGAGATATGTAGTGCTGGGAAGTAGTGATGGTTTCAAAAGGCATTAGAAAATGGGTAGGCAAGTTTGAAAAAATAGGTTTTGACTGCTCATTTAAATGAGTAGAAAGTAGGAGCAAGCCGAATAGGATGAGGAAGACCTTTCCAGAGAGTTGGAGCAGCTCTAGAGAACTCTTGTATCCGTGCGTGTGATGTGGTTATGAGTGAGGAAGTCATTAGTAGGTCATTGGAGGAGCGGAGAGAGCAGCTGGGGGAGTATTTTTTAACCATGTCAGAAATGTAAGTGTGACAATAACTGTGGAGGGATTTGAAGGCAAAGCACAGGAGCTTGAATTTGATTCTAAGGTGAAATGGAAGCCAGTGTAGAGAACTGCAAAGAGATGCAGCAGAAGAGGAGCAGCAGGAGAGGAGAGAGTCGGGTTAGTGGGATGCCAGCTAGGAGGATCTTACAGTAGTCCAGACGAGAGATGATAAGAGCATGTACAAGGAGTTTGGTGGTCTCAGGGGAAAGGTATGGGCGGATTTTGGAGATGTTGCGTAGGTGAAAGTGACAGGACCTGGAAATGTTCTGAATATGGGTAATGAAGATGGGGTAAATGAGAAGCCAGAGTCAAAGGTGACACCAAGACAACGTGCCTGAGGGGAGGGCCAAATAACCGCGTTGTTAACAGTTAGATATATTTCAGGGGGAGATGTGGAATTTGAGGGGGGATGATGATGAGTTCTGTTTTATCCAGGTTGAGCTTCAAAATTTGGTCAGACATCCATGATGAGATGGCTGACAGGCAGCATGAGACCTTATCCAGGACTGAGGGAGACAGGTCAGGGGTTGAGAGATGGATATGAGTGTCATCAGCATACAGATGGTACTGTAATCCAAAGCAGGATATGAGACTACCGCCAGAGGAGGTGTACAGAGAAAAGAGAACCGGTCCAAGGACTGATCCTTGGGGAACACCAACAGGGAGGAGAGTGGGTGAGGAGGAGTTACCATTGAAACTTGAAAGGAGCGGTCAGACAGATAGGAAGCAAACCAAGAGAGAGCAGTGTCACAGATACCAATGGAGTGCATGATTTGTTTTAGAAGGGGGTGATCAACAGTGTCAAAAGCAGAGGAAAGATCAAGGAGAAGGAGCAGGGAAAACATGCCTTGAGACTTAGCTCTGATGAGGTCATTGGTCACTTTAGTAAGGGCTGTTTCAGTGGAATGGGCAGCTCTAAAACCAGATTGGAGAGGGTCAAGGAGAGAGTTGGTGCCCAGGTAATCGGTGAGTCTTTTGTAGACAAAGCGTTCAAGAAGTTTGGAGACATATGGGAGAAGGGAGATAGGACGGTAGTTAGAAGGTAGGGAGGGGTCCAGTGAGGGTTTCTTTAGGATAGGTAGAATAATGTTTGAAAGCTGAGGGGTATTTACCAGTAGAAAGGGAGAGGTTGAATAGTTCGGTTAGGGCAGGGGCCAGGGTGGAGGAATGGGCACGGAGTAGATCAGAGGGAACTGGGTCAAGCAGACAGGTAGTTATGATGAAAACATAAGAAACAGATGCTCCTGGCATGCACAAATGTAGTTCTGGTGCACATTCATTAGCTATTTTGACTGTTCTCACTAAAAACTCAGATCTCACATTATATTTGTTGGCAAAGAAAGTCAGTTGTTTTATATAACCCATACACATACTGATTGTAAGGTACTTACCTGTCCAGCGAGCCCGCAGCATCCTTGGGGATCGCAGGCAGCGAGGGAGACGCAGCTGCAGCAGGCAGCGTGGCCGAGGCTGCTGCCCTGCTCGCAGCGCGTTTCTCCCTTCCGGTGGAGGGATCCGTTCTGGCCAAACTACTGTTCAGCCAGGCGGCATCCCCAGCATCACTATGAACGTACACAGTGATGTTCACATTCTCAGCACTCCTGTGGGCGTGCAAGGTATAGCACGTCCTAGGGGTGTTGTTGGAAGAGGTGTGCGCACTACCACGCGTGCCTCTTGTACCCCTCCAGGGGCGAGCCCTGCGGCGGGGTGGGACATACTTAGTTTGACTTCCCTGTGTTGGTTATCATATTAACTTCTGTTGTGTCATCACCAATAGCGACCCATTCTGATATCTAATTCTGCCTGAATTCCACCTGCCCTGACTTCGGATTGTTTCTGACTACCCTTGCCTGCTGCCTGCCCTAACTCCGATTTGTTCTTGACTACGCCTCTGCCTCACCCATTTGTACTTGGCATTATTCAAACTGACCTTTGTGCATGACCTTTGCATGTTTCTGGATTTCACAATAAAACTAGTTAAAAGGATTCCTGGTGTTGAAAGTGGTTTGTGCGCCCAGGCGCATCACACTGATGATGATGTGTTAAGATTTAGCTCCTACATCTACAGAGGTAATGAAATTCTGGTCTTGTTTAAGTCTGCTTTAGTTTACTCAACAATAACTTTTTAATTGCTAGGCATGCCAAAATTCTTTTGGCATACAAGCTTTCATTTAATTTTTGTATATTTGTATTTTTCTATTGACAGGATAAAAAAAATAATTTGAAAAAGTAGGTAGATGATACAATAATTACTTTTACTAGTTTTGCATGAATTTAAGTTTGATATAAACATTTTATTTAGATTCAACATCAACAACTAACATTTGGTTCTGTTTTGTTAGTTGTTTGCACCGTCAAAAACTTTAGTTGTGTTTTGCTCCTCAATAAAAAGTCTGGTAATTGGCCTTTTAGCATGTGATGGTAATCATTTCTAAATCAACAGGCTGCTCTAATGCAGCACACATAATTGTGCAAAATATTGAATATTACTGTGTATGTGGTAAAGCAGTGCAAGAATTCAAAGGTGTAAAGGTACCCTATTGGTTGTTTTAACCTTTTGCTCAGTGGTGCTCCTTCTTTCTGAAGTTGCAGGTACCTATTTTACTGTTCCATGTCCACAAACATTTAATTTTAAATGAAAACTGGAAATCTGACAATCTAGCGTCATTTTAAGGTCTTAACCTACAAGTTTCACACCTGGTAACTATACCCATAAACATACAGACAAAGCACCTTGTAATCACAAAAATATTCATTACATTAGAAACCATTGGTAATGTCTGAATGATGTGATATGATATAATAGGATGTGATGCTCAAGCACACAAACATCCTTTGCTTGCTTGCCCCAAAATGTATTGCAAGAGTTAAAACAAAAACAGCTACAGGGAGAGCAATGTATCTTTTCCAACACTAGAGGTCAGATGGGCTTGATTGGGACAACATGACATACCAGTTCTACTGCAGGAAACAAGCTTTCTCCTATTCAGCTTGCAGAATGTTGTTCAAGTTTGAGATTGTGATAGAATTCTGTCAAAAATAAATTCTACAGTGATAAAACATGAAGGAATTGAAATCAGCCTAAAGGATGAATCCCCAATTATCACAAAAATTCTAATGGATCATTTTCTATTCAAGGAAACAAAGCATGTATTCTTAGCAGCTTCCTACATCCTTGAGATCCTTGCCTTCTAGTTATTTTTCCCAGGACTTCTTTTGGACAGATTATTAGTTCTTTCTGATCACAGAGACGCAGTTGGTTGACGATAGAGATGGAACATAATATATAAAGAGGTTTTAGAAGAATATGTAATATAGATATAGATGACAAATTTTAAATCTAATACTACAGTATTACTTACATCATGAGCTGTCTATGGATACAACAAGTGCAATTTATGATTTTATATGAGAATGAGAAATTGAAGAAGGCAGTATGCCTTGTTGAGACAAACAAGTACTTGAGAATGAAACATGAATCTCTAGCAATGATTTAACCCATTACTTATCTCCTGAGACTATATTTTTTATTAATCCCACATATATATGCAAAGAAAAAAAAATATATCAATATTTGGAATTACATATATTTTTATGGAGAATTCACTAGGGAGTCCATGATGATGTTATCAGCTCCTAATGGTTTCCCCAGAAGAGTATAAATATAGAGAAATACATTTACAGGAAGTTCAGCAGATAGCAATACTTTGGGCTTCACTAGGACAGATGTTGAGGAGTAATATTGCTGTTTGAATTTAGGCTGATTGAGAATTTTATTGCCCAGGTAAACCACCAGCCAGTTAATTGTACACAGTGAGCTTGGGTTTACTTCTTTGTACTTTCAAGGGATCCCAATGTAAACTTTTAGTCTGACTGAAGCCAAAGATTAGCCACTCTTCAAAATCCCAACCAAACAGAGGCATGTTCAAGCAACACATTTGAGGAAACATCTGCCTAAAATATAAAATATGTCATAGGATCCAGGTCTTTTGCATTCAGGGCTGTATTTACCCTAATGACACTTGCAGGACATTTCATAGAGCAGCAGGGTTGGGAGCAACACCATTATTTGTTGGATCACCCAGGTTCTCCCATTATAGTCTATCCTCATCAATCTTGAGGAGCTTTAATAAATCAGCCCAACGTGCATGCAGTAATAAACTGGTACAAATTTCAAAGGCCAGAGGGCCTCTGTTTGGTTGTCCCACTATCAGCAATTACTCAGTGCCTTCTGGATGATGATAAGATAAATATCCCAAATTCTGTGGGATGAAGCTCCTCTTTTATTTAGTTCATGTTTACATTCTTCAGCATAAAGGTTTATCAGGAAGGTGGTTAACTGTGTGTCCCAATAAACACTGCAAGTCACTGCGGCATTTATATGGACATATTTTTAACACATATTGGTTGAGAGTTGAAAAAACGTGTGTGGTTCAACCCAGTATGAACCAAGCTTTAGGCTCAATCATTCATAAGTGGCACCTTCCCAACAGGAACAGAGCCACAGACAGGAGCAAAAGAAAGTTAAAAAGGAAGGTTGTACAGCCACAAAAAACGTGTGAGTTGCCCAAAAAACAAACTAATGGATCTCATTGCAAAAGCCATCTATGTAATCAACCCAACCTGTTCTCAGTCAGTGGAGGTACACAGAAAAACTTCAGCCTTCCACTTAGCCTGCTCAAAAAACTGTTGCCATCTGAGCGGTGTTTTAGAACTGGACTACTTACCAAGCTATTGTAAATTGCATTATCTAGCAGGAACACCTAAAATGAGGCAGGAACTTTTGTATTATGTGTATGACTGACCAAAATAAAAATTGAAAAAAATTGATAAATCAAGAAAGGGAAAACTTGTCCCAGAGAACAAAGCACCTGGATGACCCAACCTTTCCAAACACTGCTGTATTTTTCTCCTCTGTCAAGGATGAAACATAATGATTCTGGTCAGAAAATTAAAAAATCTGAGTCAGAGTTGGAGATCCAAGTCAGAATTCAGTTTTTTTAAATGCTTTTTTTATCTGGAAAGATAATTTTAGAAGTCAGTCAATTTTAGAAGCCTTGGGAAGCATAGGACCAGTGTTTTCTGATTGGTTCCTTTTAAAATTTGAGCTGTTGGTGGTTGTGGTGGGGGTGGTGCAAGTCTAATTACTCCTTGGCATCAGGCACAGTTTACCAAAAGACATCACCATTCGAGTACAGTTTCATTTTATTGAAGCTCAATTGTTCTACACTGGTTAGACAGAATAGTCTGTCTTCCACCTAGACCACTGAAAAGTCATACTTGGTAAATTCTGACCAAACTCCCCATTTCCTTGGGGTGCCAGATAAGGTGATGCCACCTAACCCCATCTGATCTTCTAACTTGCCAACCTCATGCTGCGCCATAGCTAGAAATAGTAGGCCATGTCCAATAGGCTCGTTTGTCATTTCAACATGCTTATCCTTAGTCCTGTTGGTTCTGCTGTGTCTTGCAGGTGCAGAGGGAGATGGAGAGATGGCTGCTAATGAGATGTGTCTGTCCTGAAGGTGATTACAAAGGTTGAGCACTAAATGTGCTCCCTCTAACCCCCACTGTGGGCCTTATTACCCATCTAGCAAGTACCACTAGTATGATGCCCAATGTCACCTCCTAGTGGTATACCAGACAAATCCTTCTCCAGTACTTCATCCTCTTCCTCATACTCGTCATATAGCTCAACTCCCTCTACCTCTTGCTGTGATGGATACTGTCCAAAAAAGTATCCTCCTCACTAACACCTGCATAGCTAGGAGAAAAAGGATAAGATTCTTCCATCTCTTCCCCAATAATTCTGGCATGGCCAGAAACTCAAAATGTTTGTTTAGTGTTTTTGTATCAAAATAGCAGTTACCACTTATCTTGTACAGGCATATGTGAAATTGAATTCCAGTGGGTGGGCATGCAACAGATGAAATGTGAGACCAATGTGTTTTTGAAGAGGCGATTGGGAACCTATGCAAGAGTGGCTATGAGTGTTGCAGAGGTATTCTGTTTCCAGGGTAAAGTATCACGCTCAACGTTTTCATCTACCTGCTGCGACTGAAATAATGAATGAGTCAGCTAGTCCACAAGGGTTAAAGCTTGGCTGGGAGGAATCTGATTCTTGCTACCTTATAAAAACATGCATAATGGGACTTCCTTCTGTCTGCTACCACTGATTGTGTACTATGTAGTGTTGCTGGTGTCCTCCCTTCTGCTGCTACTCATCCACGAGTAGCTGGTCTCTTGTGAGGCCTGCTTCTGATGACCACCTTATTTTACTCAATGATGACATATAAAACTAGCACAATTTGTGACATATAAAACCAGCACAATTTGTGACACCAGACTTCTGTAGAAGACTGAGAGAGCATGCAAATGCATCTGTGATTGGAAGATTTTTCCCAAGCGTGGGACATCTGTACTCGGAATTGAGATCAGATTGCTGAAATTATGAGTTCCAGTCTGAGATTAGAATACCTAATGCTATTGTAATGCTAAGCATTGTAATGATTAGCCCTATCTACTTAAAGAAGTTATAAAGGGTACCTTTGCAGTAGCAGAAGAAGCAAGTACTATGGAGGCTGGAAGAGGAGCCTCAATACTATGCCCAACATGGACCTCCACTACATATTCTACTATAGTTCTGTAAAGCAACCAGCCTTCCATCCCATAGCTTTTGGATACATGGCCCCGCCCCATAAGCAGTGGCATTATGTTTAATTTATGGGATACTGAATTCTTCTTCTGAACTTACTAAGGTCAACAAAGCATACTGCGTTGTCCAAGAAAAAAGGTGCTATGCTGTACCTAAACTACTCTGTCTAGAGTACCACAATCATGCAGGACATGACTACTGAAAGCTATGCATGCCTAAGCTGACACAAGGCAAAAATCCCCAACCAGGCAAGGTTGTGACTGGTAATGGGTACAACCTCTTGCCATTCCTTCAACACAAACAAATAGCTTGTGTACCTTGGTGGTTTGGTACATGTTAACCAATTAGATGGGCTAACAAGCTGCTGCAGAAGACAAGGAGCACTAGCATAAGACCTGATTAGTTTAGAAAGATCCCTGCAAGACTTTCTGCCTTTGCATTGAGACCTCCGTATTTTTTTTCCCAGGAAGAGGCTTTTCGCCTCTACTTTGAGGCGCCTTTTTGTCTGTTTTTTCAGGATTGTCAGTGTTCTTTCCAAATGTGCTACCAGGGAGTAATTGCAATGGTATTGTATGTGAGGTATGACGCTCTAATTTTTTGTTTCCTTTAAAGAGTTGCACAGTTTACCCAACAAACCCAGAGGGCTATAGCTTTTATTTTAGGTTAGATTGACAAAAGTCCAATAAAGTACAATTATGGTTTTATCTCAAAATCTTTCTTAAAAGATATAATCCATAAATTACCCTTTATTTTTTTGTATAACTGAGCAGGATTTAGGAACCCCAGAGAGCTGTACATTATGGGGTTTGCATTTTCCCATGCTGAAATAAATGCCCCTTCCCAACATTGTACCAATTTCTCCCCAGCACACACATACTATTTTTTTTAACACAGTGTTCCAGAGACCATAACAAACCATCATAATATATTGGCTTTACTGGTGCTCAGGTTCAGTTTAAATGCAAACATTAGGAAAATCTACCAGTATTAGCCAATACAGTTTATATACTTTAAAGGCAGGGAACGAATAATGACATACTTTAACCATCATCGCTTTAATACAATGCAATGCCCAGAGTAATTTACACAGCCTTGAATGACAATAGACCCGGGGTGGTGACTTGGGTTTTTCTTATTAAAGCTAAGAACCACAACTAAGACAATTTCTTACTTCTAGTCTGACTAAAGGAAGTAGCATCTGTTGGGCTCATCTCTCTGCTAACTTCTCATGTTGGCATATTCCCTCTCAGCACACGCAGCATACCTGATTGGCTTCTAATGCTGGCCCTCCCTTCTCAGTCTGAGGTTCATTTCATAGGGGATTAAAGAGGCTAAAACCACATCATTTTCTATACTTACACTAAATGAAAAAATGTAATGAGATCTAAAAATTGGAGGCGAGTATCATACTGTGGAAGACAGGTACACAATGGTGGCTTTTATTAAGCTGGTCGGACATAGTTCCCACCTGTCCCAATAAATGATTAGTAGGTTTGCATCACATTCAAATTAATTTTGGGCATTATATATGCCTGCTATAAAAAGGTACGGTTTGCAATTGAATCACACTTCAATTTTAATTAGTAAATAACTACAAACAGTCATTTAAAACAATAATGGTCCCATTGTTTAATTAACCGGTTAGCAAAGCAAAATCCAATGGTTTACCATATTTACAAGTTATTTAAAAAATAAAGTAGTGATAAAGCATCACACTTTAAACGCCATACAGTTTTTGGTAACCACTCCGTTGTTTCAGCACATACAAGGAGCTTCAAGAAAAGGCCAATCAGTATCTTGCAGTTTTAGAAGTCTATCTACTTTTTGCATTAACAAAAAAAAAAAAAAAAAAAAAAACTGTTTACAAATAGTTTCTTGAACTGCAGCCAGTGTCCTTATAAGTTTCCTTTTCAGAATTAGTACAAATTTACTGTGCCTTTTTTTTTTACACATAAATTAGTTATTGAACGCTTTGATAAGTGTAAATGTATGTACAAAGAACACATGTATGCAATAGATAGCCATCTCTAAAGATGCCTGTCTAGCGCTTATTTCCAGCAAGGTAAACCTGAAACAATTTCTGCTCAAATGCAAAGGAATGAGGTAAAATTGTACAGTAACTCGAAAGAGTCCCATGCTAAATTTGAATGAACACCACTTTAACAGCATGTAGACCAAGCACAGAAAATGGTACATAAAAAGTGCAATATGTTACTTTAAACATATACATATTAACCACAAATTTACCATGGTTGTTATTAAAGGTGTACTTACATTTCTGAATGTAACAGATAAAAAATACGTTGAAAGCGAACAATTAAAAATAAGTATTTGAAGATCACAGTTTAACTAAACAAAAAATCCTTTGAATATAAAATGATCTGTAATGAATGGACTTGGACTTGTATAGGGATCCAAAAAAAGTTCCATTTGTACCAATACATATTAACCACAGCAGACTGGGAAAACCGCTGTTACTATTCGCTGGTATCAAAGAACCCTGTATGGCACGTTTTTATATTTCAGAACATGGGCGTTTTAAATAAATAAGGAACATGCTGTGAATTGAATATGAAAGCAATGCCAAATGCAAGGCAGCATACAATTGTTTATCTCCTATGGTTAATGTGCGTCCAGTACACTTCAATGGACCCTACAAACAGTGCTCTTTAGTTCCATACGGAAAACCTGTGCACGTATTTATTTACTGGAGGATGAGTGTCTAATACATGAAAAAACCCAAAAATTTCCCCAGGACTGTATGACATCTAGGTGAGACGTGAATTTAAAAGACAGTAAAGGCCATTGGTCAATTTTATTACTAGGACCTGGGTGGCAAACATGTACTCCTGGGATTCAGGCAAGCAAACAAGTAAAAAATGGAGGATCCTTACTGTAACAAAATACTGTCCTAATATCTAAAGTCCTTTAAATGCGCCTTTTTGTTAACCAACTGTCTATGAGAAGTGCCTCAAATGCAGATTAGTATACCAAAAACAGGGCATTTCTTGGCTGACTAAGCATACAAAATAAATGGAAAACTTTAGGAGTAGTCTTACACACAGGTTTCCCCTGACAAATTCAGAATTGTGCTGCTTCTGTGTACTGCATGATTTAATAAACAGGCTGCAAATCAGAATTTCTAAATTAATCGTTAGGAAAAAAATGTTTTTTTACAACTGTTTACAAATAGATACCTTGTATTTTAGTAGGTTTTTAGTTTATTAAAACTTAAAAAAAAGTCACAGTATTTTTAAGACAAAACCCACAAAAGGATCTTCAAGAATAGTATTGTGTGCTGTGTCCACACATTTAGTTCTTTTTTTGTTCACTATTTTAGCAAGCTTTCCTGACATTCATCCGCTTTGAAAAGCAGCTTGGGTAAATGAAGAGAACTTTCTTGGTACTTTTATCTTGAGGTACTAATAGGATAGTAACCAACAAAAAAATGAAATTTTACTTCTCATCTCTGGAGTAAATCCAACAGTAAGGAAAGCATGTATTACAAAATTGTCCCAAAAGTGGTGCTTTTAAAAGTACTGCCATGCAGCATCAGTCATTCATAGCAGAAAAGTTGCACCGGAAAGTCTGTGTCCAAGTTCCATTAGTCCTTGTTCAACCAAAATTCATTTGAACAAATTATGAAAAGATGTAGTGAAGTCATTCCGTGACTCTATTTAATTAAACAAACTTTGTACACACTTGTATAAGTATCAGTGTTCGAAGAACAGAAGATGCTAGGAGTCCTAAAAAAGCAGCTTTCTATCCATTCTTCGACTGTGTCAATATTCAAGCAAATTCGTGTTCTGTCTCCTGAAATATTTATTCCATTTTGGTCACTACAATGTTCAGATATGAGGTTTTTGTTTCCTGGGAAATCTCAACACTTTCCTCTTCTTGCTTTGCTTCAGTGTACGTTTCTCCAACATTTTCATTTGGTATTTGGTTTTCTTCATTATCTTTTCCGTCTCCAATTACAGTCCTGAGGAATAAAGATAAGAATCAGTATACCAATGTGCTTGTTCATTATGGCTTCGGTGTGCATGATTAATTCTTGTAATTTATATATCTAAACAAAAAATTCCAAAAAAGAACCATTTTTAAACTTTCATAAAAAAGTCTGGTATCATACTTGGTCAGCCTGACAACAAATACTAACATTCAGGTAAGCATTTTTTTTATATAAAAAAACAAAAAACGTGACAAACATTCCTCTTAACCAACTATAGGTTGATAATTTCAGAAACCGATAGGGTTGACTTTGCAAAGTAAATTTTCATGGTGCTTAGTAAATGAGGAGAAACTAGGTGTCATTACACAATGAACCAGGAAAGCCCAATGTATACAAATAAAAGAACTCAGAAAAAGTAGACTCGAGTCAGCCTTTAAAGATCACTAGAAACGTTCATCAACTTTTTATGAGAACTGTATGGTCATTGGGTTTCTGAAAATCTCTCAACTTACATGCCATGTCTTAAAACATGTTTTTCCCATTCAGCTCTAAGTGCAAAGGTTCTTCCACAGAATTCACATGGGAAACGCTTTTCTTCAGCAGCAACCTTGACATCAGGAACTTGCAAGTTAACTAAACAAACAAAAAAAACCCTGTCATTATAATAGATGAAAAACTCTCTAAAGCTTCCTTTTTTTCATACAGCTAAATAACACTGAACTTATAATGTATAGAAGCCCATCCTGTTTGCCCATAAAGGTGTATAGGTGATATGTGAGATAGCAGTTATGGCTCTGATTGTGGCTGCTGTTCAGAAGGGGCTAGCAATAATCCATATTAGAAAACTGGACTTGATTGCATCTGCTTAACTGTTAATAAGCAGATGCATCTCCTCAATCTGTACTTAGGGGTGACAAGTCTGTCCCAAGTTAAACTGTCTGCAAAACCTAAACCTGGGCAGTCATTTAAATGACTAACAAAACTGATACATAATTTTTCTAATGCAAAATAAAATTGTGGACACAGTAATAAATAAAATACTATCAAATAAACAGACTTTTTTTATGATGGTCAAAGCCAGGTAGAACTATCTTCCACTATGGCAGTAACATGATGCATCAGGATTCAGCCTGGATGATAAAAATAAATGGGAATAGAAGTTCTTAACTCCTATTTGAAAACTGCTGACATCATTACACTTTTTTTCATTCTATACACATTAAAAGCTCAAACTTTTGCAAAAAATGTTTTTTACCTTTCCAGTGGGTCCTCCACCCCACTAGTTTTGTCTGGGGTGTGGTAAAATCTGGAGAAAAACTTGTGTTATTCCCCAACCCTGCTTCTTCACTAGGCAGGTACCATTGAGCCATGCCAGAAGACTCGCTGCCCTGCTGGTCTGAACATTGAAATCGTTCCCTATTAGTCTAATCTATAACCCTTGCACTGAATGAGATGATGCTGAGGGTCCTGCCTACAAATTGAAGAAGAGGACCAGGAGCTAATCAAAAGGGCTAGTAAGGTTAGTTTTACACTAGTTCAAGAATCCCATAGTAGAATTTTAGAAATTAACCCTTGTGTTGGGAAGAATGATGAACTGAACTGGTTAAAAAAAAAAACACAGCTTTACGTAGACCAGGGAAATACCAAATTACATCTAATCTGTAAAAGTATTCTGCACAGGAAAAAAAGGATTAGGTTATTTACATGGAGCAAGTCATTAGCAAATTCAAATTCAAATAGTTACCAACCTTCAAGCTTAGAAGCAGTTTCTTCTTCATCACTGCTTGATGGCTCTTGTTTATCTTTCATTTGTTCCAACTGATCCAAATTAACTAGCCCAACAAGTTCAAAATTGCGGCACACCTAAGACAAAATAAATAAATAAAGTAATAAATCAGATATTACAGCTGGTACTGGCTTTCAATAATGCATACCACCATATATAAGTGCCTGTGTTAGCAGATCTATTGCAAGACTGCCAGATGTAACCAATACTGGCAGCTATAATTGGGTATTCAAACAGTATATTAAAGTCTGTAAAACGGAAGGAATTTACCCACATACTTCCACTGCAAAAGTTAGTTAAAAGTTATTATTATGTGTAAGATGTTTAAATCATGTCAATCACTCCACAAATTACAATGTAATAATAAAAAAAGATAATGATCCTAAACCCACCTTCACTCTAAGAGATTCATTTATTTTTCTTAATAAATTAGCTTTTCAATATGCTTTATACCTGAAATTGGCTTTATAACCTACTGTCTTTTAAAAACATAAACTTTCTCATATTATGCGTATTATGCATATCATTTTTACATAAACAAAGCTTTGCTGTTTATGTTTAATTATTAGGTGCTCTCAGTGGCCATAAAAGGTAAAATAGGAAATTGTAAGATTTTATTAGAGGACTCCAAAGTCCCGAAAGTTTTATTTTAGAATGTAACATGAAAATTATTTTTTTTCTTTCCATCAGTACATTTTCTTATAATTTTAAAAAACTTACTGTTTGAGTTTTCAGATGCTTAATTAAAGCAGTTTAAATATGTACATTTATGGGATCCCTTTTTTAGTGGCTATCTGTATGTCTGACAGTAAAAAAGGACAGCCATACTGATGACTGCTGATATAAACAACAGTAGTAATATAGACAGATAGTGTAATAATTGCAATCCATGTAGGAAGACCAACATACTTGAGGGTCAGAGTGCCAGTAATGCACAAAGACAAGAGTCAAAGCATGTATATTGTAATAAATGTAAATATCCAATATATGTGTACCGAAAGGGCAATATAGTTCATATTTCCTAAATGTTTCATTATGAAGAAAAGTAAAGCATACCTTATGTTCCTCCCTAAGGTGAGTATCAAGTTCCTCATTTTGCTTAGTTTCATAATAACATAACTGGCATTTGTAGGGCCTTAGTTCGTTGTGCTTCTCGATGTGCTGCTGAAGGTTCTCATCACTGGAGCAAGTAAAAGTACATTTGTCACAGCGAAACACAACCCCCTGCAGTTGTTTTGATAATTTGGAGCGACAAACTTCAATGGGGACAACTCTCTCTTCTAGAAGAAAGAAAATTGGCAGTCACAAAAAGTTTTAGTTATACATAAAGCAAACAGTTATTGATAAAATAAATTATTTCAAGGCGTTCAAGACAGTTATTGGTTGTAATCGAACACAGCACTGTACAATGATAAAAGTGCCGATAGGACACAGAAGAAATTCCTGAACTGCCTCACAGCAACAAGTATTGATTACAAAGGAGTCCATCTCCTTTCAGCTTTATTTGGCAGTATGGCTTGGTATTTTATTACTGCTGATTTTATGGAGAAGCAGATTTCTAGTGGACATTGCTTTAGCAAATGTTGATACAACAAAGAACTTTGAACCACAGTCAGCAAGGCAATCTTGCAATACGAACAGTAAATGACCTTTGAGGAATGTGTACTGAAGGCCCTGAAAAGGACTTTTCAACAATATAGCACACCAACTAATAAATAAGTTAACCTACACAGAGAATAAAATGTAAACAGCTAAAGACAAAAATAAGTGTTTTCCAAAACACATTACATTCAAAATCAACTGTTGACATAACCAGAATGAACTGGATTTGCAGAATTCCCGTTAGCACATATAAGGTACAGAATCTAAACAAAACAAGACTATGTTAGGGCAGACATACTAAATCCGACACAGTAGACTTTTTGAAGGTCCAGCTTTTGGGGGTCATTATTCTCACTTTTTCACCAACTACTGAGTTACTGTAAATCAAGTTTAGGGACTAGCTGCTAACTTATTCTGGATCAGTAATTCACAAAATCACTATGGCAGCTTGCAAATCTCTATTCGTTTAATGTACAGTTCTGCATAATATGTTAGCGTTTTATAATATAAAAAAAATAATCCCAACAAAAAGTCCTGGGGGAATATAATACAAGTGTAATAAATTAAAAAGTCAAGGGGGAATACAATACAAAGGTATTAAATAAACCTATCCTTAAAAATATGTTAAGTGCCATTGCCAGCCACTTCTGAAAATCCTGTTAGGCCCGTTAGGAGTTAGAAGGCCCTATATGCTATAATACTTATAGTTAGGAGGCCTTATATGCTATAATACTTATAGTTAGGAGGCCTTATATGCTATAATACTCATAGTTAGGAGGCCTTATATGCTATAATACTTATAGTTAGGAGGCCTTATTTACTATGATAGTTGTTTTGGTCTGTTTCACAAAAGAGGTGTGATAATATAATATGTATTACTTACAATAAAAACGTATACTATAACAACAAAAATGATAGCCATTTCCTGAAAAACAACCAACAAAAGCTTTGCATAAACATAACTAAAACCACAAAACATCTGGATGACTAATAATTATTTCACTTATTGACCTATGTGCAAGTGTCAATGTATATGAACTTAAATTACAGGTGTAAAATTAAGTGCACATACACCCCAAACAGGGTGCTACATTCATCTTTCAGCAAAATCTGAAAGAATGTTGCAGAATATCTCAATAATGCAGGTTTTGGAGGACAGGAAGATCTCTTTTTCACCTCAGAAATTAGTTACACTATAATTACCCAAACATAACCAACACATTTTGGCTTGTTAGACTGTGTTTCTGGATGTAAAAATTCAACTACACCACCCTTAGCCCAATATTAATGGGTCTACGCTGGGCTTGGCAAGAGTAAGCCACAAATTATTTTAGGGAATCTTTTGTAGTGTTTGCAAACAAAACTTGCCCATTCACCCTGCTGTATGTGGAGATAGGATAGCTTAGGACAACCTGGCAACTGGTTATGTATGTGGACCTGCAGATACTGGAAAAAATGTTCTAAACCTGACAATTCAGATAAATCACTACAGAATGAAGACCATACTCAATCTTGCTGGCCATTATACTTAATTCAAAATATAATGGACACATTCTGAAGACTACAGTTATTTGGACAGCATGAAATGTTTCCACCACAGCTACTCACTCTGAGCTACATGCTTTTTGGTTTAAGGGAATTTTGTTCTTCTTGCAAGGCCCAGCAAACAATAAAGTGTGTAAAGGAAAAACATGTTTTTAGTTTTGAACAGAGAAGGGAATTGTTAAAACTCCTGTCAGACCTATTTGCTATCTGAATCCCATTGTACACTTACTTTTCTTTAGACACAACAGGAAGTAAGAGGAATGCTTTTTAAATGGGGAACACGGGTTTCCTACATTTAAAGACGAGTGGGAACCCACAAAAGAGCCAAAGGTTAATACTGACTTAAACATATAATGTTTTTAAAAAAAATTAATTCATGAGATAAAGCAAGCCTGTCTGTCCAAATTGTAGTTACCAAAAATTCAATCAGGAACACAGAAATGAACATCAATAACTGCTTTTGTTAAGTTTTCCACATTTACTGTGGCGGGGAGTGAAACCAGTGGTGGTGGGACAGGGATTTCACTGGAAGGAGAATTGTTTTCCTTAGGACCTGAAGGTTCATGAAAGCAAAGACACCTGCATCTAAAGAGATTGCGAACAATGTCTGCTCTACTAGGATAGGAAAAGGTTTTCTAAGGATTGAGGATTTTAAAGACCTTGAAGTGGAAATCGAAAAAAAAACAGCGGTTGTTACTCATTCCCTGCACACAAAGGTGTGAAGAAGAACAAGTATCTACCAGAATCTATCACACGTCCATTATTTGGACAAGCACTTTAACACTGAAGAAGGATGAATACTCTGATCTGGAAATTCCACACTGATTGTAAGAAGTTGCGTACCCAGTCCACCAGTGGCATTAAAATGATGTCAAATAAAGCAGAACCAAAGGCATTATCCCTCAAATCCCAAAGGGGATAAAAGCAACTAAGCACCCATAGTTCAGCACCATAGCCAAAAAAACCCAAGTGTGGATATAGAAATTATAGCCATATGAGAAATACGGCAAGAAGCTTGAGCTGAGCCTTTAGATCTTAATGCTTAAGAAAAGCTGACTTTACAGCATTTGTTAGGAGAACTTTTGCTAGTTAGCCCTTGTGGCTTACTGAAATTACTTCTGAAGTAAGTCAAGCATCAGACTTCCCAAACAGTTATGATCCTGCTTAAGTCGCTCTGCACATAAACAAATGTGTTTAGACAGGCAGATGTATCTCTATCCTGACAACACCGAACCCGAGAATGTAGCCATATTAACATGGGAATCATATTAATGGAGTCAGCTGCTCTGCCTTTCAACCACTTCCTAAAATATATTCATGTAAAGAAGTGGTAAACACTAAATGGTGATGTGCACCAGCAAGTTGATAACCAAACCCAGGAACCTTTTTACCAACACATGATCAACTGCAATCCTTAAGCAGCTGTCTATGCTTGAATAATGACATATTCATGGTGCATGCTTGGAATACAAAGTAGTAATAAACAACATAAGATGGTATCATAGGAATAGGAGGAAAACTAGGCAATGCTAGAACAGTCAACAAGTACAAAGCCTATTACTTTTCAGAAGCACAGCAAATGTCAGGATAACACATCTCACAACTTGATGTTCATGAAAGCAGAATAGCTAGGAGAGAGGGAGGGGCTATTTTTGTCTCTAAAAAGTTCAGGACTGCTTTTAGACTAGAATACAAATGATTCTTAGCATCTGCATCAAGTGTTTCTGCTTTGCGATGTTTAACAGTAAAGCAGCCCATCAGATATATGCAGTTTAAAGCCATTACTATTGTCTCCTAATGCACTCTGCCATACTCCATTGATAGTATTTTTTCATTGCACAACTGCCTCCAAAACCATACGGATAAAATCACTCAATATTCATGTACCTGTACAGAACAGTATCCAACAAGATGGTGTATATGAGAAAATACCAAAATTATCATGCTCATTTAGAAATGACAGGGGCATGCCTATAAAAAAAATCATATAAAAAATCACCACTGCCACAAAAGTCTCCCTATACATAGCAGAGGCCAAGGGTTTCTGTTTTGGTGTGCTGCCTTCAGGGATGAATCAACTTTTTCCCCCCCAATCTTTCCCATACAATACAAACAATTTGAAAGTCTATGTTCCCCTTTAGATATTAGAAGACACTCCCCAAGTATCATATAAATAAACACTCCTTATGATCAATCTCTGCCTTCCTTACATCACATTAAAGAATTTATACTTGTCTTGCTTGTATTTCTTTCAAAATTAAAAAAAATCTGAATGTTCTGTTCTGTTTAAATGTTCTTTCTGGTAATGGGATAAACATACAATAGTAATTTTCATATATACACAATGCTAAGCTTGAACCCAATATCCTAAATAACACAATGTGATTTACCAATTGTGTAAATCACTCCAACCTAAACTATGGAACCAGTTTAAATAGGAATAAATAGAGTTTGATGCACACAATAGTTACATTTCTAAAAACACTTGTTTAATTTATCATCTTTCAAAACATACTATTTACAAACAACAAATACATGTATGGAAAGCAAAACCAAATGAGCCCTTATTGACAGTAAGGATTATTATATACAGTACACTTGCTTGAAAGGTCAATCTGGAACAACAACTACCAAATAGTCTAGTAACAATATTACATAATTATTATATAACAAATAAAACAATTATAATACTGATGGTACACACATCTGATAACCTAGTAGTCTAAAACTAAAGGTTCAATGATAAGTGTGGAAAACACCAATGGGACACTCAAATAATGAGGAATGCATACAATGTAAGTATATTACAGTACATGAACCATGCAATACATAGCCAAAATAATGGTTGAAAAGATAATGCCCTTCTGGAAAATAGTGTCCCACACACATCCCACAGTCTATAAAAACAAGCTGTGCATTGTATACATTTTTCCAACACAAAACAACCAAAAACAAAATAAAAAATGAGGCTTGTGAATCAGCAGTGACAATATTGACTTTCAACCCCCCTTGAAACATGTTTCTCATCCCACCGTAGTACATGGAAGCACATCCTACACAGGTGAAACTCTGCCATCAATAGATATTTGCTGGACTTTGCAGGGAAAATTTGGTTCAGAATAACTTATCATAAAGTGCTATAGCACATAAGAGAAGAATTTGAAGAGGAGTTTGATTCTAAATATAAAAAACCCCAGACATAGTTGTCAATATGAAGAACTGTGTTACAGTTTACCAAGACAGGCATAATGTATAATGATGTGTCATACTCCATAAACAGAGGTTATCTTCAGCCAAAACAATCAGCAGAATCACAATTATAAATAGACTAGTTTCACTGTTACAGCAAGTTGTGCTTGGTCACAATGCCTCAAGCCTTCATATGGCTCCTTTTAATGTCATGAGCAGCCTCATTAACCAATAAGGTGGCTCGATAGGCAAGATTAGGGTAAGGCAAGGTTGATGGGTAAGATGACGAATGGGGCAAGGCCAAACTTGACTGTTTGGGAATTTTCAAGATTTGTGTAGGTATAGCTTCAGATTGTTTTGACATGGGATTTCACTAACAGCAACTGCTTAGGTTTGTGAGATTGACTAGAACCTTACCTGGGAATCTGCAACAATAGGATTAGTCAAATAGGGCTAGCCTAAAACTTTAAAAATTAAAGAACTATGTTGTGGTTTTCCGGGAATACGAATAACACAATATTGAAAGTTTGCTTCTTTTGCCCCTATTATTTGGAAACATGCTGAACAAGGGAGCAAGTTCAATGGAAATTTACTGTAATTTACCTTTGTCAATATATAAAGGACCATTCCAAGTAAATCCAGGGTATATCCTGTTATGTAAAATAACTTTTTTATTGATATTAAAATCAAGTACAACTACTTCTACTGGAATATGTATGTGTTTTACTGTGTACTAGATTTATATTCTAATTCTCCATATACCCATCTATATAATTACATTTAAATATATTAGTATTAGTTCAGAACCCAACTGTTCTAATCAGTAAAGTGCAAAACTGTCCCCACCCTGGCCTGTTTACATAGCCCTGGCAAAGATCTGCTGCTGACTACAAGCAGGGTTGTAATAGAGATGTATGCATCTTCCTGAAAGCTGCTACCTAAGCAACATTCTCAGGCTAAATTATAAGGAGCAGTGGCATATAAGCAGAAAAATTGAAGCTGAGCAGGACCAGCAATTGTAAGGGTGGAGCACCTGAGATGCAATCAAGCAGTTTCAATTTCAAGCACTGCTCAACCAAATAAGATATTTTTAAGACATTTTAAGTGTTTTTAAATATTTGAAAGCAGTGTCAGAAGGGTGATTCCAACTTCAACAAAATAGGGTTTATGGTTGTCATTGAAAGGAGTGTCATTGAAATATTTGTCACATCTGACATGGTCAAAAAGAAAATGTCCCAAATGCTTGGTGAAAGTCTCCATATCCTGTATTTATCAAATGAGAACAATCATCAGACAAATTCATTAAATAATTCAGAAAGTCTGTGACAAAATGCTTTTGATGGCAAAAAGGTTTTTGTTTCCCTATGGAAACCCTGCATGGCTGGATCCAGTTATCACAAGCTTAATCAGGTGTGTGTGGCCACCATTATGGAGTACAATTTAAAATGCATATACTGTACATGTCCATATTTCATAATAATGTTACCATTATTGTTCACTTTCTTTTTATCTTTTTTTGCAAAATAATCACAATTCTTAATTGTGCAATTGCAAAATAGTTTATTATGTTTATGATATACATTTGCAACTGAAACCAAATGTAAACTGAGAAGTCTACTTAAACCAAACCTGTAAGGACAGAAATACAAGGGATGACTTCAGCTCCATGGCTGTTATCCTAATCCGGGCTTTACAACCTAGTGAGCAACTGATCTGGGACAAATATGCAGGACGAAGTTCACACGTACTAATTGCTGGTCAACAAGTCATAAGTTACTCAAGCATAAAAAAGGAGGTAACTCTTAAATTCTTTGAAAAATAGACAACAATTCCAGATTCATCTGAATCCAACAGGTTTAAAGACCAAGCCTAAATTATGGAATCACATGCAGTCTGGTTTGCATTCTATTCAATGCTCTTTCTGATATAAAATAAAAGAAAAAACAATATAAAACAACCCTTACCTCTATGCAGGACAATATGATCAATCATATTGTGCTTAAATTTGGTATGATACAAGCAAAGGGGACATCGAAGATCTTTGGGCCCCTCCTGAGGAACAGCTGAATGGCCTGCTTCAATGTGCATTGTAAAAGCAGATCTGTTTGGAGAAAAAATAATGCCATATTTAAGATAATGTGTAATCAATAATTACTTACCACCAATTTCTGTTATACCACATAAGGCTCATCAACAAAATGTTGTCAATTGCCATTTATCTGTTAGGAGGTAAATTGTGTGCTACATACTAAAAAAAATCTACTTTTTGTAATTATTAGATAAACAAGCTTATATTTAGAACTTTACATATATACAGAAATATACAGAGGGTATTTTAGCATTTACCACCATTCCTGACCTTAAAATCATGATTTGAAAATTAGTGCCTTGAATAGTTTACTGCAGTTGTAAGGTTCATTCAGCTTTATCAACTTTTTTAAAATCTACAAATTCTTTTAACTGGCATTGAGATGGTAGCTTATGATCTGACTAATCCCAAATATACATGATCTTCCAACACCCACTGAAGTTAGTGGTCACATCCTAATGCATGTATATACTTGTTTACACCCAACCATAGGTTTGGTAATTGTATCAGCTATGTACTCCATACCCATACACCAGTCTTCTCTTACAATCACCCTTCATGCATAACCATTTCATTGGAATGTTAGGTAAAGCACATTCAGTTGCTCTTACTTGAAGCATGTATAGAAGGAGCATTCTTTGCACTTAAACAGCTTCTTTCCTCCATGTTTGTCCCTGTAGTGACGACGAATGCTTTGAATATACCCAGAGGCAAAGTCACAAAATTCACATTTGAGAATGATATCATTTTTAGGGTCAGATGTGGTTTTAACTACAGGCACAGGTCCAGGACTATTATTGCTGATATTTCTGGCTAAAGCTGCTGACTGGTAGTGATTGAGCTGTTGCTGGACATCTGGTGGCTCAGAATATAGAGGTTCTATAGAAGAAAAAAGCATAGACAAAGTTAGAGGTAACACAGAAATGCAAGAGGCTCCATAACTTCGAATTTGAGCCTCAAATCTCAAAAGTAGCATATACAATCATCTTAGCACAGTAGCTCTGGTGACACAGCTCACGATATGGACACCCTAACATATGGTCCTATGCTGGATTCCAATATTTTATTTTCAACTTTTTTATTATTTTTATTATAACTTTAAAACTAGTTTTATTGATATGTGCAATAAATTCATGACACAAAGGAAATGACACAAAATAGTTATTTCAGAATAAAGGTTAATGATGATGATAGTGTCTGTGTAACCGTGATTGTTAATATACATTTAAATACAATCTTGTATTATTAGTGTTTTCTAGTCATATGTGGCCCTCTCACTCTGTCGTGGTTCCAAGCAATTTTATATAGAATAAAGCCACAAACTTCTTTTTCTAGTTTCTAAAGGCTAAACTGCCTAATGTTATTTGTAAGGTAACTACTTTGTATGTATATCCCATTTGTGGGAAACAATGTTGTAAATTGAGTTGCACTCAACTCAATTAAGGTCAATTATCAAAGTGTTCCTTATTTATGGCATTACATAAACCACAATTTGTAGAAGTAATAAAGCTACAGGCAGAGAAATTCCACCTAATCTGGTTTACCATTGATCACGTCAAGTGAAGAAGTAATTCTTTTATAGGAAACATTACGTTTCAAAAATTGTATCTCATGTTACAATATGCAGGGTAAAATGGGATTTTTTTATATAGCTAAACAAGTAAGTTGTTCACTGAATTTTAGGCTTTACCCTATCCATGTATAAAAAAGTTAGGGTAGGTGGAGACGAGGTAGAAATACACAACAGACTGTTTCTATAGATAGTACAGAAAACTCTTGTCTTCATGTGGAGTTTGAAGGTTCTCCCCATATTTGCGTGGGTTTCCTCCCACATTCCAAAAACATACATTTCGGTTAATTGGCTTTCCCCCTAAATTGACCTTAGACTGTATTAATGACATATGACTGAGGTAGGGCCATTAGATTGTTAGACCCTTTAAGGGAAAGTTAGTGACATGACTATGGACTTTGTAAAGCACTGCATATTATGTTGGTGCTATATAAATACTGGTTAATAATCATGTGCTTTATAGGGTTGCGTCTACAGTCACAAACTTATTTGAAATCTTTAAGAATCAATGACAACATGGTGACAACATTTATGTACTTACCTTCCAGACCTTCCCTCACAACTTGTGAATTTTGTTTGGCACGTGGGCTACTTGGAACCATAGCTCGGAATTTCGGTAGTGTGAGAGCTTTTCCGTGGGCTTTTATACAGTGATCTTTCAACTGACTGATTGTCATTTTTGATACAGAACAAAATGAGCACTTGTAGGCATGTTCACCTAAAAATATACAAGAACGTTAATGGGGTAAAACTGTACATCAAATTTTATAGTTTTCAATAACACTGAGCATCATGCCTTTATCACAAAATAACTTACCATGTGCTTTTGAATTATGGTTTTTCAGACGGCTATTTGAAGAAGATTTAAACGGGCAGTGTTTGCATCTAAATGGCTTGTGATGTCCATGGTGTTCCTGAAGGTGTCGATCCAGACTGGGCAAAAAAATAAATAAAAATAAATGCATTCTTGTACTCTTTCCTTTTTTTTTTTTTGGTTACTTTTTATATTTGAAGGTTTAGTACTGTTTCTACAACTACATGCACTACAGTAGGATAATCTTTTGATTTTCTTAAATGTATTTTTATTGTATAGGATGAATATGCAATAAACTTAATTAATGTAATAACTGAATGTATTAATGTATGCTCTAGGCATATAACATTTTTGGGAATGTTAGGGTAATGGGAAACATTTGGCTCCCTATTTCCAACGGTGCTTTAGTGAGTTTTGAAGGAACATGTTTCTGGCCCACATTTTATATGGATATATTCATATGGTTTAGTGTATAGAATGTTTCCTTGAATGAAGAAACACATTTATAATTATGTTTAATACACAAATAACCATATTTGTCTTTATACTACTACTTGAATAAAGTTACTTGAATATAATATTTCATTGTGTTCTAACAATAGCAAATTTGGACTATTATTTAAAGATTATTATACTTTTAAGTTATGGCAAAAGGTATCTAGTAAAATCACTTAACACATGAAAACTGTACATAATAACTGCTTTAAGTAGTTTAAATTGATACAAAAATAATTCAGATGCATTTGGTCTAATTCATGTTGTCATGCCTGCAAGAGAAATACATGATTGCCTCCAGTAAGATCCCTGTTATCTGCATATGTTCCTAAACATTTTCTCCAAGGGTCAAGGAGAGGACAACCAGAGATTATCTAGGGATACTTATGCATTTAAATATGTGAACAGCAGAGGTGTCTGCTTTCTTAACAATATCAAGATAGCTCAGTGGTTGTGTTGGTCTTTTGTACAGTGATAAACTCTTAGTCAAGTGTACAAGGCTACATACACACGTCAAATGATTCGTGTCTGATTATCGTTTCAGGGATAGTATCGGACGAGTATCTGACATGGTTCATGGATCTGTCCTAGGGGATCCACGAACGATGAATGACCATAATGCAAGTGAAGTGGAGAGAGCGCAGTGGGGTGCTGCTCACTCATTCTCCAACCTCCCCTCTTCATAAAGCAGAACAGCGCTGCATGTACAGTGCTCGGTAATGCATCTTTCAGTCTTGTCCTTGGAAAGGATCATGAAAGATAATTTCCAACGGCAAAAGTCTAACGTGTGTACATATCCTAAGGTGTCCTTCCACTTTATAGTCAACTGGACTATAATGTTGGTGTAGTGCCCATAATCAGGTAATGTATGTACAGCATTAAAAGTTGGATACCAAATAGCCTTAATTGAAGATATACATTCACATAAGACTGCATGAGGCAATAGAACTTATTTGTGAACCTATATGTGAATCTTAGTCAACTAATGTTAATGTTGCCCTGCACAATGCCCGACTTCTACGAAAGTATCAAGCCTCTGCACTGGTCAAATATGGCAATGAACATGAAAGTCCTTTTTCATATTTATGTTTCATGAATATGACCTATGGCACACTTTTTATCCAGCCTTTAAAAAAGTAGATGGTTGCTTTGCTTTTCTCAGCTTACATTAAATCAGTCTACTCTAGATGACTACAGATACCTTGTTCAGGGCATACTTAGGGCAATATGCAGATAAGGAGCACATACTGAAACACAAAAACTGAACAGTACCAATATAGGCATTTTGGTACTACAATTCACAGTAAAACTTTAAATGGAGTAATTATATTAATGCAGTATCTTTGATCTAGAATGCAGACATTTAGTGTTCTTTTTTAGCACAAAAATTTAAAATCCAAATATTGTTATGGGTATTTAAATGCATGCTAAGTATTATGCCATTTGCCAGGAGTCCTGTTTTAAAGAAAATTTTAAGCTTTTAATATATCCTTAAGACAGCACTTAAATCAATACACTTTTTGCCTTAAATGCAATTGGCCCTCAATCTGAATTCATGTAAAAACAGGAAAAACATACATGAAAAGAAAAAAATACTTCTAAAACAATGAGCATATTAATATTTGCACAAGTAAAATGAATATACACCCATAAATCAAACTGAATTTTTTAATACTTTCTCAAAATCCTTACTTGTGCCTGAAGGCAGAGACAAAGGAGCAGAACTGGCAGCTGTATTTGTCTTCTCGAGTAAACATGGCAAGTGCCAAGTGACTCCTCTCATGGGAACGCAAGCCTTGCATAGACATTAGAACACGGTCACACTGCTTACAAGGGTAGCCACCAACCCTACATCGCTTTGGCAGTTTTGGTTCTATTTTTAGTTCCACAGGTGCTTCTTCTGCCTCTGGTTTTGAATCTTCAGGTTCTTTTTCAACTTCTGTAATACTCATTTCCATGTCATCCTTTCAATGAAAGAAGCAAAAAGAGGAGGTTTTCTTTAATGAACCTTTGACAGAATTTTAAGAACCAATATTTATATAAAATCAGGTGGATGACACATAGGATGAACTTGGCACAAAGTCAACAAGATGAAAAACATTAGATTTAAAAGAAAAATATAACGGTGAATAATAATAATTAAAAAATCATCATAAAAACCTATATACGTGTATAACAGAAACATTGCTCAGCAGACAAAGGGCTGGGCAGTATTTGCATCCTCCACCATTCAAAGATGTGTAATTAAATGATATCCAAAAACTAGCATATCAGTCCTAAGATATGTGGCTTCATTTGTTTTCTTTATTTGTAATGCTCACTCACTGCTGTGTATTTTTTTGTTTTGTTTAGATATGCTTTCAAGCCAGGCACAAGAATGGTGGTGGTTCTACCTGCTTGATAGATAACTATCAAACAACAATGTAGGAGCATGCAAACACTGCATGCATTAGGAGCATGTTGCCTGTGTTATACAGGTACACATACATATATTTTTGGGAAACAGTGTGGAAGTGTAGAAACATTTCAGTAGTTTTTTAAAACTTCTGGACTCTTATCTCATTAAGATTTATGGAGATCTCACATATACAAATGAAGTAGATGAAATAATTGTTATGAATGCAACACTAAATACATATGCTCCATGTGCTTTACTAATAGAATAAACCTACCCCTCACTGGCTGACCCGCACAGGTTATTTGTTTACATGACAAACCTCCCCATCTTGTCACCTGCACTGCTAGCAATTTCAAAAAAGCTATCCTCCACCTATCCACTTTCCCCTATAGGCAGATGGGAACTGAAAGACAACCAGCAGCAGGACTGCATTTGCAAAATACCTAAACTGAAGAATCACTGAAAGGACTTTAATTTTCATATCTTTATTTTTCTTGCTTACTACAGTTTACTAACCATGCTTGCCATCACTCTATGTATTTCCTTGCTATTCAGAATAGCAAAGTTGAGTGGGTAAATTCACTTGTCTGCCTATTAAGAAGATTGCATGTACTCCAGGGTGGTCTTGGGACTGGGATAGAAAGCTCCATAAGAACTAGACAAACATATTTGTAGGAATTCACTGCACAGAGGTTGGCACTGTAGAATGTTCAACCAGTATGGTTTTCAAAAATATCTAAACCTAGCCATACATTAATTAACTTCATTCCACCTCTTTTCAGTTTTTGAAAATTATTTAAACTTACCTGGCAGATACTTGTAAAATTGGCAGAAAATGTCCCACCTGACTAAACAAGGTTCATTCAACTTCACACTAAATATCAATCACTTTTGGCTGATTCAAATTACAAAAAAAAAAAAAAAAATATTGGTTTATGATGAATCAATAAAATTATCAAATGAAAGGCTCAAACAAACAGGAAAAATATCAACCCCGTGTATGGCAAACAATATATAAAAAAAAACTGCTCTAGCATTTTAGCTGATTTTACTAGAAGTTACAGTTGTACCTTTAATTCAGGTGAAAGTGGGGGATCGTTTCCGTACTGGATGTGTTTGCGAAGATGATTACAGATGGCTCGAAGAGTGGGATGGACTTCCACGCAGAAATTACATTTGTAACCCACAACTGCCTTTTCCTTTAATCCCTTTTTCACTGTCTCTTGATCATTTCCTGTCTGTAACTATATCCAGAAAAATGCACAAAAGTCACAGCCATATAAAACACTAAAATGAACATTCTTCACAAGTAGTAATTGGCGACTTTCTACTTGGTTAACAGACGAACTAGAGAAATGGCCAATTTAGACTAAGTGTCTTAACTAAGTGTCTTATTACTCACAAGGTACTGCTGGATAATAATGCATTGTATAAAGTACAAGAAACAAAAATCTCCATCTCTTTTGAATTTGTAAAAACAATTGTAATATTTAAAAAAAATTCAAATTTACAGTTGACTAAATCCATTTTAGAGATCATCATAATATATGCCAATAAATTAAAGTAAGGATTCATAATGCACCCAATCCATTATTTTAAATTATTTATTTATCTGAGGAATAGTTTAGTGGAGGTCCCAAATATTATTATTTTTTTAGTTAAAAGACAACATTCACTGGGTAAAAACCACTTCACAAACCAATTCTTCATTATGTTTTCCTACCATGTATACACTTTGAATTGTCTTTGTCATAAACCATTTTTTTCCTTCGATAAACCAAAGCATTTAGGCAACCCCTTTATTATAAAACTGGATATTTATTATTTACATGACAAAATGACTTAACCATGAGTGCTTGCAACCCGAATCAACCTTTTTTCAAAATAACTGCTTAAGATATGATGATCAATATCAAAACTCCTTCCAGCTATTGACTATCAACAAGAGAAACAGAGGGCTACAAACAAGGCAGCACAAAGACTCACACAATGGGATATATCAAGGTCTTTAAGAAACTACAAGGATTTAGGCTATAGATGACCACAAAAACAAAATGCTAAAAAAATTTTTATATGAAGAAGTGTGTGAAAACCAAATGTTGGATGAAATGTCAATTTGTAAATTATATCTCCCAATATATGACAAATGAAAATTTTTTATTTAAATATAATTTTAATAGAAAGTACACTTATTAAATTATACATATTGCTTTCAAGGAGACATTATTATTATGTATACTACAAAAATTGTGTTCTGAATACATCTTATGTATGTTGACCCTTTTAAATAACATATATAATACAGCAACTTTAACACATGGTATATATGGAGATAAGATTTTAGATTTATGACTATTTAAAATATAACTTCAATTTAAAATTCAGTTTTGTAATCTTTGGCTATAAATACAAAACAAAACACTAATTTCTTTAAACTTCCGGCCAGCCTTGTATAGAGAAAGTTTAATTATATTCATAAAAACACTTATATATCTACCCAAAAGTCAATACAACACACACAATTAGGATTCAATAATAACCTAAGTTGTTACTGAATTCAGAGCTAACATTGAAAATATAACAAACACCAGCAAGCAATTATCAATGAGAAAGTGTCTTTGTATTCCATACCAACTCACTTTCAAACCCCAACTAGGCCCAAAACTGAACAAAGCAAATTATAATGGTGATCAGACTGATAAGTGGTGGTCTAAATACTGGAATTATCGGCAAAAATATTCTTACACACTGAACTACATCTCGTTTTCTTTAAAATACCAGCTAAAGTTAAGGTCAAACAGGTATGAGAATGCAACACTCAAAAGTGGAAGAACAACAGATGCCAAACTACATTTTTCTGCATTATAGTGTAAACCATGTGTTTAAATGAGGAGGGGTAGGGCATGTAGTCACAGCAAGCAGGTGGTAAGGAATTGTAAAATATTGATTACCAAGAAACAAAAAAGGCATATTAGGTACATAGGTATAGCCAAACACAACTGCAGAAATAATTTTTGAATTTATTTTTTAGATATTTGCTTTAATTTACACTAACCAACAATATTGCTTTGGGAATTTGCCTTGAAGGATTTTTGGTTTAGTTGGGATTTAATCTAGTGCTGGTTACAAAAAAACGCCCCACTGTTTTACCAGGGTTTATAGAATGGTCAAGACAGTGTGCTTTGAAATTTTAATCTTTTCACTTAAGATACTTATAAAAAAACTTTTTAAATATATAAGATATCATATTTATGAGTATCTTACCTTTTCCTGCTTGCAATCTGAAACTGAACTTTCAGTTTTTTGCTTTTGTAATAGCTGCTTCCTTCTTTCTTGGCGCTTGGCACGTTTTTGGAAATCTTCAACGTGTGAGTTTATATGGAAGGTTAGCTCAGCAATGCTGCTTAATTTGGTATTGCAGTGTTTGCACTGATAAATGGTTGTATAGGAACGGGTACCTGTGGTACCCAAAATGGAGAAGTCCCTCTTTATGTCTTTGCAGTGATGATCTGTGTAGTGCATACACAGCAGATCAGCTGTGCTAAATGACAACTTAAAGCATTTGATACATCTAAATGGAAGCAGTTCCGGTTCTTGACTTTCTGAGTCCTCTGATGGTGCATCCATTTCAGGTTTCTCCTCCAAAGAGTTTTGGCTCTCATTTTCTTCACCATACACAGGTGTAAAATAATCCCCAAGCTTACTAGCATGCTGTTTTTTGGGAAAAACTCCAGGATGCCTTTTTATATAATGTGACACAATACCTTTTTTGCTATAAGACTGAAATGCACAAAGAGAACATTTTTTGCTATCAATGGCCATTTTCAAATCATCATTCATTTCAGAAGAGTCTTCCTGTGTAGTTGGAATGACAACTTTGTTTGGTTCATCATCAACAGTTTTAGATGCAGCTAGGCAATGGGTATAGTAGGCATCTATATCATGTCTCTTCTGGTAATGTGCAGCAAGGCCTTTTCGAATTGGATTAGTATAAGAACACAGTGCACATTTGAACAGATTGTTTTTGCCTTCTGGTTGAGCTCGGACATTATTATGTTTGATACGATAATGCCTTGCGATCCCTTTTCTGGTAGAGCAGAAATATTTGCACAGTTGACATCTAAATAAAGTATGTGGGTTAATGTTCTTGCGTGGCCTGAAACCGGTAAGTCCAGTAACTTCCCCAGGTTCCAGTGTAACAACTGTGTGAGGAGGTATGTGGTCAGACTGAATATCTAAATTAGCACTAGTAGCCTCTTTCTCTGGTGTCTTGGGGAGCATGTCAGGCTCTGCTTGATGATGATATCTTTCATAATGAATTTTCAGTTTTTCAAGTGTGCCATGGGTATAAGGGCATAATTTACATCTGTAGGCACCATATCCTTGTTTAAATATTTTACTATTTTCATCACTTTCATTTTGAGTGGATTCATTAGGTGGTTCCACATCATGCACAAAATCTTCAGCAGTGACCTTTATCAAAGGATGACGTTTTTGGTAGTGGGTAAGAACTCCATGTATACGTGTGTTAATATATGGGCAATGTCTACATTTATACACTGCTCCTGGGTTAATATCTACATCCTGGGCAAAATCAGCAGCTTTAACCTTCATGCCAGGATGCTTCTTACCATAGTGTGTTAGAAGGCCGTGTAAATTATTGTATTCAGATTGGCAGACTGTGCACTGATAAGGTGATGAATACTGGGAAGCAGACAATGATGTAGATTTTTCTTGTACTACAATGGAACCATCTCCTATTTCTAAAAACGGTTCTAAATTTATGGAAACTTTATGAGAAGACTCAGTAAGTGATGATGATTCTTCTGAATTTGACTTTTGTACAGTTCCTTTCTCCTTTATGATGTCAAGGAGTACAGATTCATCTCCTTTCAGTGCCCATGGATGGAAAGATTGATAGTGATTAGTGATATCCCAAATAGAAGGAGCTTCAAAGTTACAGTCTCTGCATTTATAGGATTTGATTTCAGACATTACTGGTCCATGTGTAGGATCAGGTCCTGCACATAACTTTGTTGCCATATAAGTATAATCTACATAGTGCTCAGGATGTCTCCTTTGGTAATGTTCAAGAAGACCACTTGGCTCTGAATGAGAATAAATACACCATTCACAGTGATATCCTGCTTCAATAAATCCATCTAAGAAAGCCCATTTCAAAATTGAAGTCACTGTAGCCTTAAGATTAGGATGATCTTTTTTCATATGCTTTCTCAGGGCATAAACATATGGTGATGAAAACGAACACTGCCTGCATTTGAGACTCCTAAGTTTTGTCTTTTCTGGCTCTGTCATGAAAGGTGGATTTTGTGTACCAGTCATCTTCCTTTGGCCTTGTTCACAAAGACTTCTTATTGCAGCTGTATGTTGTCTAACCGTATCTGCATTCACCTTGTAGTCTTTGTGCTTTTTTTGATAATGTATAAGAACACCTTTGACAGTTTGATTTCCATAGTCACAATGTTGACAAAAAAACATCTCATTATCTTTGGGCTGACTATTACTTTTTTTTGTGTTTTGCATTGGCACATGTGGCTGCTTTCCTGGCATGTTTTGATGGCCTTCCACATTTCTTATTGACTCAGATGTTGGAGGTGCCTGTCTAATATATTTAGCAGTAACTTTAATTTCAGGATGTCTCTTTTGATAATGCACCAATACTCCAACAACAGAGCGGTTACTATATGAACAATGTTTGCAGTAGTATAGTTCAACATTTACTTCTGGGGCTGAAGCCACGTTGGTAATACTTGGAGTAACAGAAGCCCCTCCATCAAATGCCAGCTGAGAAATGGCTGTTCCACTATCCACGGAAACAACACGCATTGTTTTCTGAATCCTGAAATATGATGCCTTCTCTTCAGGATGCTTTTTCTGACAGTGAACTAAAACCGAATGCATATTTGGACTTGCAAATCCACATATGTCGCAGTCATAAACTACTACATTGTTAACAGAACTCTTCTGGTTGTCATTCTCTCCTGGAAATGACTTTTGAGTAGTTTTAGCAAATGATGATGTAGAGCTATTTCCATGGTTTGATGGAGTGGATGTCAACATGTTCTTGGGAGCAGAATTCAAGATTTCTCTTAAGGTTTGTGATTCCGAATTAAGGTCTTCTGGTCGGTCAACAACATAACTAGAAAATATCATAGCATTATTGATTTTTACAGTTGGGTGCATTCTTTGGTAGTGTGGCATTAAGCTCCTAACATTAGGGCTTGTGTATGAACAAAAGCGGCATTTATAAATCAGGTCTGACTGGTCAAAGTTAAGAACGTTCATTGCTTCAGGGTGGTGCTCTGTATAGTGCTGCTGCAAATCCTCAAAATTGTTATAGTCAATATAGCATTCAAGACACCTGTAAACCGCACTGTGATCATTAGGATCCAAGATATATCTAAAACTAAACTTTATGTAGGGATGCATCCGTTGATAATGAGTACTAACACTTCTGGCGGACTTATTGCTAAAATCACAATGCTTGCAATAATATAACCTTCCAGACTCCTCATTGAACTCAGCATTTTCACCCATTTGGTCACTCTCATACAGATTAGAATGGTTCAAAGAAATAGAAGAATTTTGTTCTTGGTCTTTCATATTAGCAGACTGGTAGAAGTAATCATCTTCATCATCTGATAAAGTCAACTCAATTTCTGCACTGTTGCCTCCAGAATAATTATTCTGTGTGCTTCTAAAATTTGGGTTCTTTTGTGCCATTCCAATATCTCTATTCCACACTTGTTGCATGTGATACTGATCTCCTGACTCCATCTGTTCTGAGGGATCATCTTCTTTTTCTAATTCCACTTCTATTTCCACTTCATTCTCCTCCTCATCTTCATCATCTTCCACATTAATGATTGCATCCTCCTTACTTTTGCTTTGGTTGATCTTGCTCTGTAGATTGCTTGCAATTTCATCAATTCTAGTTCTTTTCTTTACAGGTGACAAGTCCAAAGGAAACTCACTTGAGCTTTTACGAGATGCTTTAGCTACAAAATTATTTTTGGAAGATAATCCTAAAATAGAAGTCTGACTCTTTTTTACTGTGCCAGAGTCATTCAAATCAGTTTCATCACCTTGCATTTGATGTACCAGATTACCACTACTGTTTGGCAAGTTATCACAGAATGAGTGTTTATGTTGTTGGTGAACACGCAGACCTTTTAAAGTTGTTGTGGAATAATTACACATAGTACATTTGTATGGGTTCTGCTGAGATGATTCTGCTATACTTCCAGTTTTTTTGCCATTTATGTTGTTACTATCATATGTTTCGTTTAATGATGCAGACATGCTTTCATTAAGACAATTCATAGGATCCCAATCTGATGATGTACCACCATGGCACTGTTTGTGCACACCAAGCTTTAGTGGACTTTTGCATGAAAAGGGACATTCATCACACTTGTAAACAGGGGTTTTTCCAGACAAGTGTATATTTTCAATATGACGAGAGATACTTCGTCGATGCATTGTTAGAAATGGGCAAAAGGGACATTGAAATCTGTTCATGAACCTTCTAAAGGGAATTCCCTTTGTCTCCAACAGTTTGTTCTCTGATCCCAACAGTGGTTCTCCAGACATTCCAAGTTCCATTGAACCTAAACCATTTTCCCCATCAATGTCTATATATTCATCATCTGAACTTGAATCATTTAAAAAACTGTTCTCATCCATATCCATCATGGAACTGGACCTTTCGGACATTCCATAGGTAGACCTTTCTGACATATTCAAAAGGCCAGGATTCGTGGTGGGTTTAGGCTTCACTGGAACATATGGCATTGATTGATATTTGGATGGATTGCCTCCTGAAAGATTACTTATAGGATTTCTGTAAGCTGACATACTGGCATTAGCCGCATCATGCGTTGCCATGTTTAGAGGCATATAACTGGACCCAGGATTAGGCATTTGAGAACTTCTATTTTGTAGATCGGCTAGATTTAGTCCATCCTGCCTTAAACTTGATAGTATTTTTACCATTCCCCGGTGTTTCTTCATCATGTGATCACACCAGCGCTCCCGTCTTGGTGTCTGGTAGCTGCACCATTCACAGCAGAAGTTCCCCCTAGACTTTGTCAAAGGTTTCACCATAGATTCTAAAATACTGCGTTCCACTACTTCAGCAGGAAGTTCTTTACAAGTTTCTTGTATTGGCAATGATACAGAAGGAGTTTGCGAAACTGAAGTTGCTGACATTTCTTTCAGGCTATTCTTGTGGTACATTTTCTGATGCTTAATTATTCTTGCTTTTCTTGGTGACTTATAAGTGCAAAACTGACAAGAGAAGACCTTGCCAAAACCATCATGTAGCATAACATTATAATTTACATTTGCAGAGCCTCCAGCGTTCCCTCCTCCAGATCCATGGACTTTTTTAGTATGCTCCACAAGAAGGTATTTAGATCTAAAATAACGAATACAGAATTTGCACTGGAAAAACTTATTGGTTGGTTTAGAATTGCTGGCAGAAGATAGCCCATAGATTCCAAGGCCTTGACTGTAGTATGATCCTGTTGTTGCTTGAGTAGAAGTCTGACCTAAAAGAAACACACAAGCAAAATATTAGTTCCAAAATACACTCTCTAAAAAAGTGCATCTAAAACTAACAAAAGACAGGTAAGCTCTCGGGTATTCTACTTGTGATCTGCCACCACTCTCACACTAAATATGAAATCATTGGATGGTCTGATGTGACTAGCCAACATGATTAAATGGAGACTCTCAATGACCACTGGAGTAAACAAACAATGTCAAAATATATTGAACCCACCATGAGTTTCTTCTGTAGGCACAAATTCATCTTTCATAGAAGGAAACACAGCTTCTGACTGGTTGGTGGAATTCGTACCCACAGATCTAGCCTGACTAGTGCCTTCCTCAGTAACATCTGTGGGCTGCAAAAATGCTGTATGAACATCTTGTATGTGAGCCTTTAGATCTTCATAGGATTGAGCTCTGAAGTCACAACCATCACATTGAAGAACTTCCATGGTCTAATGTTATTTTTTACATTAGGAAATTCTGAAACACAGAAAGAACATACAAACTTGTAATATAATGTACAACAGAACCTGCAAATTTATCTGATTGAAGATATTAAAAAACATTTGCAGGGCTACTTAGTGTGGTTTGGTTAAGTGGTGTATCCCTTCACTTGGTTGTAGTATACCAGAGACAACAGAGCACAAAAAATGTTTGTATGATACTGAATAAAATTCATATTTACAAAAAATATTTAAGTCCTTGGTGCTACTAAACGTTGTCTCCATTTGCCTTTTCACATTACATTAGAAACTTTATACGTTACCAATAAGGTAAAAACCCAAAATGTAATACAACTAAAAGCAAAAAACATACAAATTATTGATACACATATCTTTTCAAGACTGGAAAAGATAGACTATCAAACTAACAAACCCAGAATGAATTTCTTAAAAATAATTTGCTATTTGCCAAATGTTTTCAATCCTGGACCAGATCCATTCAGGATTGCTGGATCAACCAGGTTTTCCCATGATAGTCTATCTTCTACAATTTTAGAGAACTTTATTAAATCAGACCGGTGGCAACTCTTGACCATGTGCCATAAATCTCAGGGACCCCCCCAAAAATAAGGACAGAAATGAAGGTAAGTCGTTCTCTTCACAATAAAACCTGGCAGATTTTGTAATTCAAACACACTTTATTTAAAACTTTTAAAAGTTCTCTTGCTAAAATATATGTTTTTAAAAGCTTTTTAAAGTTTTATTTTTGCTTATAGGAGTATAGATATAATCATACTTTTTCACCTTTGATCCATAAAACATTTTAAACTTGTGAAGATAAAGAGGTAAATGTGAAGTAACATGTCACCTGAGTGCAGAGAACAGCAATATAAGTTTCACAATTTCCTCCAAAAAAAAGTTCATCTAGCTACAAATATACAAGTAATAGTAGGCAAACGTCACCTTTCTTCAGCCAATGGCACTTATCCTCTAGTAGAAAATTGCTTAACATGGCTTTGTTTCATCTAAACCAACAGCTTGTCCTTTTTTTGTTCCTGCAGATCTGGATACCTTTAATATAAATGATCAAATACGCCAAGCTCTAAATTTACTGAACACAGCACTGGATTGTGTGAAAGAGGTTGATATCTGCTGTAGATCAAATTACAAAAAAAACACATGAAACCCCACCCCATGTCTCTTCAGCACAGTCCATTACATAGCAGAGCCTTTTTTTCTTAACCAAAAGAGCAGATGACTTCTGCAGTCAAAGCTCCATGCTAAGAAACAGATCATCCACATTCTTCTCTCCACCCTTCCCCCAGTTTTAGACATTTTTTCTTAGATAAAGAAGGAACTTCTCTTATAAGCAGTTCCAGCAAGCACATTTTCTAGAGGAAGAAGACAAGTGGCTTCATAGAAACTAGAAAGCTCACCTCCTTTAGAAACAGCAGGTTTCCACAATTTTTAACACAGTGAACACAGCCATAATAGGCATGCAGCCTAAACATAACATGGATCCTGACAGTGACAGCTTCTTCAGCTACAAACAATTTCTATGCAAAAAAATATCTAGCAATAAAAAGATCTTGGATATAAAAACAGAATACTTGCTCTTTTTATGTACAAAAAAGAAAGTTTCAAAAGAAAAAAATGCTTGAGACTGCAACAGATTTTAGGAGACTGAAACTAGTCATTTTTTTAAATTTTATTTAAAAGTATATTCACCAGAGCAAAGTAACAAAATCAGGTAATCCTATAACAAAAAAATTGAAATATAACCCCCCCCCCCCCTCGATTTTACTGCAGTTCTTTTTCTGTAAAAGGATATCATCGGACTGTTTGCTAGATTCCAAACAACTCCAAATAAACTTTGTTATCACTAACTGGTCTGTCTGCATCTAGAACAGGGGTGTCAAACTCTGGCCTGGGGGCCAAATTTGGCCCCCGTCCTTTTTTTTGGTCTCCAAAAGAATCCTAAATATGAGTTTGCAGCTGGCCCGCCACTGCATTAAAATAGCACTGCTACTACAATTCCCGGCATCACTCGCGTCTATAGACATGGCCCCGCATTGGACTGTTTTATAGATGCAACTAATGCCGGGAATTTTAGTAGTGGCGCTATTTCAATGAAGAGGAGGTTTCAGCGGCGGGCCTCCTAAGATTTAGCTCGGCATTGGCTGCGTCCTGCATTTTCAGCACTCATTCAACCCCTCAGACTTACTTTTCCTTACTACTCCAAGGCATGGAATGGTTAGATTTTCATAGAAGAATATTTGTATTATTATTGTTAGCCTGTGCAAAAAGCTTACCATTGAAATTTAACTCAAAAGCTACAAATAGAGAAAGAAGCATAAGACTGATTCTTAAATAAAATTTTTAAAAAAATGTTATGCCTCTTTTATGCCTCTCTATTATAAGCTTGTTCCAGATTGAATGTGAAACAAAACCTTTTTGTTTCCATATGAAAAGGGTTTATATCTAATGAGAAGGAAAAATTTCCTCAATTTTTTTTAATAAATTTCAAGGTTGGCCCACGACTTTGTCTAAGGCCCGCTGTGTATTTGAGTTTGACACCCCTGATCTAGAACATGCTTAAAGACACACCCTTCAACACATAGGCTATAGCCCAGGGGTGCCCACACTTTTTTGGCTTGCGAGCTACTTTTAAAATGACCAAGTCAAAATGATCTACCAACAATAAAAACTAGGACTTAATAACTTTCGTGTGCGGTAGAGTTTATTTTGAAAGGCAGGGCTCTGCGATCTACTCATGTTGCCTTTGCCATCTCCTGGTAGATCCCGATCCACCTGTTATACATCGCACCTCTGCTATACCTATCTTCTCTCAACTAAGTTCTCTAGAAGCTTCATTGTCTGCCTTAAAGAAAAAAATATGGAACCCACGGAAAAACATGGTATAAAAGGTAGAAAATATCTAATTAGGTAGTGATGTTGCAGCTTTTTATAAATGTTTACTGTATTGTGGACACAAAATGCATTACATTCACCTCAAAACCATGCTCATCAAAGCTGCTTAAAAATCTTGTTTAAGGTAGGTTTGTAAACCTAGGCAGTATGTAGTTGTCTAGGTTTTGATACACCTTAACCCTGTATAATTACTGTTTGTTCTTTTATGTTAACAACAGGAAATATGTTGGAAATTGCGCTTTATTAGGATGGTTTCTTTGAGGTTTAGGTTGAAGAGATCGTAGATGTTTTAAAGAACCAAGTGTGCAAACGTTTTTCTTCTGCTCATCTTTTGCTTTGTACAGGTTGGTGGATTAAGGTAAACTAGGTGTCAATATTCTCTGTGGGAAATCTTCCTTTATCTAAGCACTGCGGTCAAAGTAACTAACCTTTTAAAATCAAACAAAATTTAACACTGGAAACATGTAGGACAACAAGAACAATCAGATGCAATCCCTCAGGAAAATGGGGTTCATAAAACTATAGATTAAAATGTTAATAATACAAACTTTATAGTGGACACTGTACAGATTTTAAAATATTTTGCAAATCTATATCTATCTACATATACCTATCTACATACAACTCTTTTATTTATTAAAAAATGTATAAAGCAGTGCACCGGTCCCCCCATCAACATTTGCACATTTGTAAGTACTATAACCACCATGGATTTATTTGTGATTCATTGTCACCAATGTGCATTCATATTTAGGCAAAAAAAATTGGATGATAAATGGAAAGTATTACTAAAATTTGCTTTAAATCTACAAAATAGGCTCTGGTTCAACCAACTGCCTTTAAACAATAAATACCTAAATGGACTCCTGAATTTTAAGTGTCCCAGGAACTTAAAATACATACACCTAAAAGTCCTCATAGTTAGATATCTAAATAGACAACATAATGCCCAGGTAGCCATCATAACAAGCCTGCAAAACATTTGGTGAACCACCAAGATTTGTGGAAATGAATCCCATTTTTGAACATAGACCGGAACATAAAATTATGGTGTGAAGAGAATCTATACAATTATTAGTGACTGTTTAAACAGAGCATTCATTACATGTTAATGGACTTCCATTCTTACTGTACCCTCTTAAGTCTAAAATTACCTATACTCAGCAGTTCCTGGGTCCAGTGTTCATAACGGACATAGAACATTTCTCTCCCACTTCTTTAGTGAAGTTTCACTACCTGCTAACATTTGTTGCCACACTACCCTGGATCCAGGAGGTATCTGTGACCCAATATTAAGAGTCATCACAAACATTAACAGTGGATAGTAGTACAACAGTAGTGCAAGCCTCGTAAAGACAAAGTAAAGTTTTTTTTATAAATATTATAAAGGGTATATAGAATAAAGAGACAAGGAATATCAATGTTTTATTGGTGAATAGAATGATTACCAATTCACACAATTTTCCTTTTTAGGAAAACAGATGGAAGTGGTTTGGAAAGCCTTAGGACAACCATAGCATTAGGATATGAATTACCTTTTGAAAATCCTTATTTCCACTCACATGAACATGATGGTTCGAGAAAAGATTGAACTGCCAAATTAAAAGTCCAAGATCAGATAGTGTTACAAATAAAGGATGTGGCTTGTATTTTGCAAAAAGCTGGTTTCCTGTCCATAGTGGACTTGCAGTAAACCTAGTAAGAATTTACTTTGCAAAGAATAATCATCTGCAATAAAATGTAAAAAATTAGGACTACTTCTTGAACCTTTTTGTGGGGGACACAGACAACAACAAAGACCTGACATAATATCTTTACAGAAAACAAGAAAGTTTTGACATTAAGCAAATACCAATACCACAGCCAGTAAATAGGTCTGGCTAAATATAGGAAATATCTGAGATAAGTAATGGGACACAACAGAGACCGGGCAGGAAAGACTGTTCTAATGAAGAAAGAGAACGCCACAATCTAGATGGAAAGGAAGACTGCTAGAAAATATGTACAAAGGTACATGTGTTGTCCAAGAAATGTGGAAAATCAGGAAAGCATCTCGTGTGTCTGTATAAATATATTGCACACAGACAGACATTTACAGTAACACAACATTTCCTTGTATAACACTGGCTAACAACATATTTTTTCCACTGACTGGTGGATTACTGGTATTTTTCCATCTAGGATGTTCAAAGAACATGGCAACATTTTAAATATGTGAATCTCTAGATACTAAAAAAAATGACCACTGGACCAAATGACAACTACATAGTAGTAGAAAATGTCTATCCTTCTTAGCATAATAGGCTAAACTAACCTAGAAACTCTTAGTTCCTCCTTACCTCACTATGACAGCTGTGGCCACTTCTAATGTTTTCTCTGGCTGAAATGATTCTGTAGTGCTGGTCAAGGTTTTGATTATCATCATGCTGTAAGAGTAGACCTGAAGAACTGTTTTGGAAGGTCTTTTTTAGGGTACTGAGGGGGCATGCACTCATGTTAGAGTGATAACAGGAAAAACAAGAACAGAAACTCAAGACAACCAATTATATTAAAGTTTTCCTTTTTTTTCCCAAGGAAGGTTGAATAAAGAAAGTATCAAGTTCACAGCAAGAAGACAACTCCTAACATTTTGAAGCTCACTCTAAAGCTTTATTGATATATAGCTATCAATGAGAGAAAGTATACACAACACTAAAGTAAGAGAATAAATCAATATAAGAACTTTAACATTTAAACAACTATAAAACAAATAAGATCATACTTTAAGGTGAATAAAACAATGTACTAAAAAAAACTTCTCTAATTAGCAATTCAAAATAAACACTTCACAAATTTTCTGTGGAAAAGATTCAGCTTTTTTCTAGTTCTGTTCCAGGAAGCAAATGACAAAGACGGTCACAACCATTACCCAAATAGCAGGAAGCTGTTACACAGAACAATTCCTCCAAAGGCTTGTATACTGAACTGGCTCCTTAAAATGTCCTTCAAGCAACACTTGAAGGTCAAGTTGTCACACAGCGTTTTAGTCAATCCAGCCAAATCAGTATACATAAAAAGAAACCATGAGATCCCAAGCCTTACAAATCCAGCAAACTTGTAATTCCAAATCTAACAAATTTACATTAGGCCAGTTGGGTGTGTTCTTTAATAAATAGGAACATCAGCAACAACAAACTGTTATAGAATCCATCCAGAAAATGGAAACAAACATCAAGTCAAGGCATAGGGATATGGTTGCATGGATCCTATAGAAGCAGACAAGTTTGGTTTCATGTTACTGGCCAAAACTAGAAAAGGAAACATATTATCTTTCAATGCAGCACACACTGGTAAAAAGATTTAAAATTTACATATTACTTATCCATTCTTCATTACATTTTTTCAAAAACATCTTAAAACAGCAACACCTGCAGCTGTATTTTGAAGCTAAAGCTTGCGAAAAATATAAATACTGGCTAATAATAAAAATGTAGTTATACCTACTGACTATTGATAAAAGGTGTAGTTACTAACACCATTGGGATTCACATTAAAATAGACCTTTAGAACAGTTTGCAACCCTCTTCTGTAGGAAGTAGGAATGTTTCAGGCACATGCATGATAATGTATATATACACACACAAGTTGAAGATGTCTTCGAAACAAATCACATTATATAGTAATATCAAACAAAACATATACAAAATCTATCAACTCCTGCAAGAAGTAAAACGTTTATTTCCTAAAAATCTACTAAATGCAAAGATATTTCTTTAAATAAACACTGGAGCTTTTGAAGCTTCTTGCAATTATCCTTACCAATACAGTGTACATTAAGTAAATACGTATAAAGTCACAAAAAAACTCAACCTTACAGCCCTACTCCAGGAAAAAAAAAAATATATATTTTTGCAGTTGGGCTACCTCTGTGACTGCAAAGAGTTAGTGTTTGTTTAGGTCCAGGGTACCCCTAGAAAGGCTTTTTACCTACTTTACCCTTCACTATTGTAGGCTGACACTGCTTTTTTTATAACACCATTCTTTTCTATAGAGCACTTCATATTGTGGTCACAGGTTCTGGTGACAACCCCTTCAATGGAGAACCAGCAACCCTGCATCATAAGTGGTGATGTTGAAGGACCTCCAACATCCCAGAGCATTAAAGAAAAGGAATATGCTGACTTGTAAGGGTGAGGAAGCAGGGGAGGAGGTTAAGTAAAAAGGTTTTATACTCCCCCTAGGTACTTCACTGAAAGAGTTCTTTTATGACTTCTAGATTCTAGATCAGGTTTAAAAAATAAATTCAAAAGCATGTGCAGTTTTTACTGTCGCATACAATTAAAGAAAAGTTCAAGGTCTTAAGAAAAAGTTTCAAAGTTTTAAATTAGGTTAATCTGTAAGTAAATCTGTCATGGGGAAATGCAAAAGGCTGCTGTAGCAATCCTTGTTTTTAAATTGTTTTTGCATGGCTGTTATCTTCTGTCACTGAAATAAATATGCAGATCAATAAAGTCAGATCAAAACCAGAGGTCATCTGCTTTCTCCAGGGTAATGGTCAAGGTAATGGTCTCAAAATACTAAGGAGGAAGCTTACATCATTAAACCAAGCAAATAGCTTTTTCAAAGAGAGAGATCAGCAATGATGGCCTCTATATTTCTCTCAAGATTGGTTTTCTTTAAAGGAATAAACAGATGAATGTAGCTTTGAGATATGGAGAGTCACAAAGACATATGGGTAACATAAGCAGGACCTTTTCAAATGGATTGAAATGGAAATTTGCCCACTATTCTTGTTCTGGTGGCAACTAGACATTTTATATTATTCCCCACTTTCTGTCCCAGTGATCAAGGTCACCAGGACAAATCATGAAGGAGTAAATCTCTGGAACACTGCTCCTAATATATAAACCAATTCAGAGTAGTTATTAACTATACTAAAGGTATTTAAGGTAGTTAATTATCCTTTCACTATTCAGGTGGCAACAACGATTTGTACATGGATTACAAGAGACAGCTTATTCTTTTGTGAGATTGTGTAAAATCCTTCCAATGCTGTAGAGAAGCCAGTGGAATTTTCCACTCTTGAATATGATCTGCTGCTCCAAACCATATCTGCCCTGGGAGCTGGCTGCACAGTGCTTAAATATCAGTGACTGAGCTGGTCTTACAGAGGTGATGAGGAAATCCCATTTGATATCCATGGTTTGATTAGAAAGGCTAGACCTTTAAACATCAAATAACCCTCATGCCAAATATGCATTGTTTTTACTAAAATTGCCAGAATTCTGCAGCCATTTTTGTAATAAATATATTAGAGGTAGTAGATTTCAGCAATCCTAGCAGACTGAGCCACACGGAGTCCCATATATATATATATATATATATATATATATATATATATATATATATATATGTATTAAGCAGCCTGTGTGCATGCATGCCAGCGTTTAGTCAGTTAGTCAGTATTGAAATTTTAGTATGATGTCAACTTGACCTTTACTATTAAGAAAGGTTTGATTACACAACCAATGTTACTGGCTTGGTTAACCCATCACAAAAGAGAATTTATAGAAACACTGTGTGAATCCTCAATAATGTAAAATATTTTGTAATGTGGAAAGACAAAAACAACTTGCTTCATTTAGTACATGTTTTAACTTACTGGTTTGAGATGTTCTTTTAATATATAGATCTCTGATTTTTCTCTGATTTGACAACCTACATAGATAGACATATGCATAGACTAGACATATGCAAATTTAGGCTTGACAATCCAAAACACCCAGTTTTAGGTCTTACGTTCTCAATTTTATAGGAGTTTTATGTGTATTATTTCAGGCCTTGCAGAGGCTTGTATGCAAATACACACATGAGGAAATGGCACAAGTGACAGCTTTATACAGCAAGACATTAGGACATGGTCCAAGACTATCTTGCCAAGTATGTCCATTTCAATGAAAAATTTGACACTCCTAGCTGACATTTCCATATACAGAGCTAATCTGTGATAAGACAAACTTTTCCACCCATGGCTGTTCATTCTTTTAAGCATCACTTGCCATAAATGTTTAGATTGGTCCAAATAAAATATTTTTTTCTTCCTATGCTTGGTTATCTGTATAGGTGGCCATACACTAGTCAATGGTTGTGCAAGCATTGTTGGAAAATGATCTCTCCTTGACATTGATCATTTACTTGGTTACTCCCATACAACCATCAAGAGGCATAGCCAGTATTACACCAAGAGAAATCCCTAATAATTGTGAGATATTGTTAGCACTCTTCAATGTTTACTCCACCAACTGGTAGAGCAAGATTGTTGTTGTAAATGGTGGGGAGTGCTCCATTGGCTGGTGGTTGTTGGGGTGTGTTCCATACTAGAAAAAAAAACAGGTTGGTCAAACATCAAGCATTCTTGATCAATATATCAAATACTGACCAAGAATGTCCTATGTTTTAACATATTATGATTAGATTTAATGTTTTAATCAAATGTAATGTCTACTCTATTAAAATCTCGTATATGGCCACCTTTAGCTTTGTAAATACATTTACCATGTGTCTTAATTTGAAAGACGAAGCCATAAAAATTTAAATGTTTTCAGTTTTTCTGGCAATCCTTTTGGAGCAATTTAAAATTCAGAAAAAAATTTAATGGCTGGAGGACAGGTAAACATCCAGAGGTAAACCACAAAAATGAAGTGAACTCAATGTAAAACAAGCAATACATATTAGGTCTGATGTATCAAAACTACAAACTTGAGTCACTTTTAACCACTAAATTCAAAGCCACTCTGAAATCTGAATGAAATTGATGGCTGTGGGAAAAGAAGGTCTTATTCACACAGGCTACAGTCTGTATTTCAGTAAGCTTTGTTAAATCCTTTAAGTTGTACCTAATGTTAGGTCATAGCCAGAACACAGCTTGTTTAAAGTCACAATCAGAACTTAACATAAGATTTGTGTCTACAAGCTTTCCAAAAGATTGAAAAATGTTCCTGTACAAGCCACTCTTATAGAAGTTGAACACTATGTGAACAAGGCCTTAGAATCTATGACAAATCACAAAAGACTAAGTATTTTCCTAATACAAGGTACACTTCAGAGTTAAGGCTTTTCCTGGTAAATTAAAATATCAGAAGTTCATGGTCCTAACACATTTAAGATAATCTATAAAATGGTCATAGGTGTAGAGAACATGCAATAATAGTAGATCATCATAGATCTTCTTTCTTGCTAGAAAATATGTGTTGTCAGAATAGAAGGACGTTGCAATAATAGGAAGCTTTTTAAAGGAGAGGAACAGGATCATTTGATCTGGGAGTTGAACTTGTGGTAGCTATGAGATATCAATATTATTCCAAGGAGGTAGGCACCCACAGCCTAAATAGATCATCTGTCTTCCCACTGATGGTACTAATTTTCCAAAAAAATTATCATAAGAGTTCCTAACCTTCATATAAACATTTACCGAAGATCAAGAAGTTAAATCTTTCATTGTAGTTTTGATAAAATGTTCACACATGTCTATTTACTAGCACCTATACACAATTTCTTCAGTTTCTATCACTTTACCAGAAAAACAAACTAGTAGAAACTAAATAAAAAAAAGACACAACTTGGGGTATTCATATGCAATTAAATGTTTACGTGTTTTAACTAAACCCATAATCTTGATGAATTATTGTACATTTTCCTGTAGCCACTTTAGAATTTCCATTTGAGTGTTACAGATTTTTCGATTTAGTAAGCACTGAAGATCAGCATTTCCTATTTCCTGCTCATGTCTAAAATTAAAAAGAGGACTATGAGCAAAAGTTAGAATTACATTTACCAGATGTCTAAACATGACACTTTCCACAGAACATTATCCCACAAGTATTTTTTTATCTTGCCCATTCAGAGATACAAAAGTATGACTTTATTAACATACACACGGTGACAAGAGGCCAATATGCAGAAAAAAACAATGCATTACCAGAAGCCCTCACTGATACCTTATGGCAAACCTTCTCTTAGGTTCCATTAGCACTGGACAAATTGAGCAGCAGAAGCAGAAGACACGTTTTAATCAGGTTTTATACACTGTACTTTTCTGAGCCATACACAGATCCAAAAAAGAGCATCAATTATTTCTGGCAAGATAGTATCACTTTTCTAAAGTCTCATGGGAACTTCTGCAAAGCATTCTTTTTTCCACTTCAAGTCATTCACTGAATGTAATGGATAGCTTGCTTGAAATGATAGCATCTGCAACAACTTCCTTTCAAAATTTACAGCAAGTTCTTTACACCACACAAAACGTAAGTAAATTTACCAAGAGGCCAAGGTCTTTCTCAATCGAAGAATAGCTTTCTATCAAGACTATGATTAGCAATTAATAACCACAACATTTATCGCTCCTAGGAGTGGCAACAGGTGGTAGCCACTAGGTGTTTGCAAATGCTTGTGCAGGTGTTTGCTTGCGGTTTGAAGCTCTGTATTTTTTTTCCAACTTCTAATGGAATTACATAGTTTTTATAACCAATTGGAGCTGGTAACCAATCTTGCACATAGCTACCGAAAGCAAAGACCCAAGGAAAAAAAAACTACTGAATGAATGAACCCAGCTGTTTAAAAGATAACTTTTTTTTAATCAGAAAGCTAAACACAGTAGTATCATGTAATATAAAAAAAAAAAAAGTTTGGCCTGAACATAAGCTGTACACATGTTAGACATGTTAGTTGTTTACAACAGTCATGCTTGTCTTGATTGAAATCTCCTTCGATGGTCCCCTGAAAATCCAAGGCAGACTGATAAATGACTGGATCAGGAACAATTAGGTGCCACTCACTTGTTACCCCATTTCCCCTCTCCATAGAGCTAAAAGAAGTTGTGGGTACAGTGCTTATTCATTCATCTAATTTTTTTATGAAAAATTGTTTCTAGTGACTGTAATCTGACATCTATCTGATGTTTGTACAGGGCCTTCACCTAAAAAAAAAATATTGTACTTTAGCCAACATAGTGATTGCACATCAGATCAATGGACAGCCAAAGGAGGGCCATTTAAGGTTACCTTGTTGGCCAGCCCTAGCCAGTGGTACAGAAAGGGAGGGAAATTTCCTACAAACTGTATCAGTTTCAACAATTTGTGATACGCTCCATTTAAATAGTAGGCACTGGGAAAAAAAAAGCCTGAGTGCTACAGTGAATAAATACAGTTGGTGTCATAATACAATAACTATCTTCTGTTTACCAAAACATCATCATCTTCACATTATTTATACAACATTGCCCCAATGGGGACACAAAGAACAACATAAAGAACAAAACCTTTTTTCCCCAAGTACAGTGGAAAAAGGTTAGAACTTCTGTTAGGCTTTTAATGCTCTATGTGTCCAGACTGTGATCATCTCCCTTCACATACTCTCAGTGACACTCTGTGTGCCAGGGTGTGAAAGGAAGTTTAGCAAACTAAAAATATTTAACTGGCAGAGGTTTAATATCTATACCCTGTGTAGAAAATAAAAAAGCATGGAGTTAGGGCGTATTGTAGCTGTGCATCTACCCGGTAGTGGCACTGAGGACCACAGAACAATACACCTGCTTTCACATGCCCAATACAGCAGTCTCTGACCATCCTGTATGATTCTACTTGAAAAAGGAGGCAAAAAAGTTAGTATTCCCCCTTCCCTGAGAAACCTACAGCACTCCTCTTTTTTCTTGTTACAATGGCTAAACAGAAACACAGATTTGACCCAAAACATTCCTTTTTAGCATTACAGTGGAGCCAAAAGATTTTGAGATACTTGGATCATGCTTGCACATCCAGCTGTCATCTGATGCCTACAGAAAGCTTCAATCCACAAAAAATGCAAATGGAATTTGAACAAGGATCCCACAGTTACAAACTCCTCCACGGTAAAAACTTATTTTGAGAAAAATATGCACATTGCCAATTCCTAAAATGTCATGGCTGGTTTGAAAAGACCAAGTCTTTGTCCAGAAGGAAGTATGCAAGTCAAGAATTCTGACTTCATTTGCTGAGCACTTGTTCTAGGTCAAAGACTTATAGGTAGGATTTGAGGTCTGACACAAACGTACAACTGGCATTTTGTAAAGGTACAATAACAATCTACATTATATGCTTCACAAAACTCTGATAACCATTTATATAAAAATGTGAGTAAAACAAAAATTCCTTCTTTTTACATTACTTCTTTAGTAAATTTTAATCAACTCAGATCTTACTTATTAAAACAACAGTGAGCAGTGTACAAAAAATTAAAATGCATGTTAGAATATTTTGGAATGATCTAACAGAGGAACTCATGAAGTTATAAACAGAACCTGCATTATATTAAAACAAAAAGGAGCAAAATATGAGAAAGCATAATGATTACAATGAGATGCATAATCATAAAAGTCAGTTCAAAAAGCTTTACAACTACAGAATGTAAAAATGATGCACCAATGATTGTTAAAATGAAGCTGATGGAGACAAAGTCATTCTGTTATCCTGCAATGTTTAATACTTTTTTCTTTGGTAGTTTTATTCTAAACACACCAGTTTTAAAACCTCTGTTTCACATATTTTCCTTCATGAAATCTGGCATCACTAACTTTGGTTGATTGCATCTAGGAAGAAGCAGTAGAATCATTTTCTATGCTTCTGCTGTTCCCACCACCATGCTCTGACTTCCCCAAACACACCAGAGAAGCTTCCCACCCCCTCTCCTATCATCTCAAAGCAACCCCATCTGCAGATACAAACACTCTTGTATGCTTCAGGCAGTCAGTGATACACAATAAAAAACACATCTACATTAAATAAGCACCAGAAAACAGATAGAGCCATTGAACAATGTAAGCAAACACTGCTAAAATACCTTCACATTGCACAGCTGAATATTTTTTTCTCCTTTATCTTCTCTCCATTGTGTCCACATTTCAACTGACTCACATTTCTTTTCATGAGCCAGGCAGGAAGTGATATAGAGTGACTCACTGTCCAAGTGCCCACCCACTACTCAATGATAATAACCCAGGTCAGGAAGAAAGAAGCCAGAAACTGAAGATGGGAGAGGACATGTGCTACAGAAAACCTGAAGCATGAGAGCATGATCTGAAAGACAATGAGGATCTTCTCAAATCCAGTACAGAGAGACTCTGTGTTTCCAACTGCTGCAGAAAGACATCTTAGTTTCTGTATTAACCACAGCAGGCTGACAGATTTAGTACTAAAACAGCCTTCAAAGCCATAAATGTTCTACCAAAGGAGGATGCATTGTCCTAACACCAACTAGCAGATGTTCAATACATTCAGATAGTATGTTTACTTATTAAATGTTTAATTTATTAATCTTTATTTAATGTTTTATTTTTAATTTCAACAGTTAAGTTGCAAGTGTCTACACCTTCCAATAACTCCTAAGGTATCAACCTCATATTTTCATGGGAAAATCATGCATCTGTAAGAAATCTATGGTCAAAGAACTGGCTAAAAGCAGGTGGACATCAACATTTCATTAAAGGTCACAGACAATGCAGCTGTTGCCTCCTATCAACTTGCCGTACTCATTTTCTAATGAGACAAGAATTATTTGCTCCACATACACAGAAAAGTGCACATAGACGCATTCTCAGGGAAAGACTGTTATTCTCCAGTTTTAGGAGGCTACACACAAGCCAGGTTTTATCCAGGTACTTTCTTAGCTCAAGGGTTAAACCTTAAAAGGTTCAAATACTCAAAATGAATACAAATATGGACTACCAATGATTATTTGTCTTTGCAAATGTTGGTGACGTGGTTGTCATGCTTATCCTTGCTTCTCTGCCAGGATAGAGTACCAACCCAGAAGAAGTATCTGCATCAAAGGTCTTGGCAATGAACTGCTCTCATGCTTTTATTTGTCCTGGCAGGCTTATGAGCAACTAATTTCCTTGAAAATTCAATATGCAAAGGATATGTTTTGCCGTAAGTTTCAGGGATAATATGTTACCTTCTGTCACACAACTGTTTTTTTTCAAAGGGGTGGGTGGCCTTTACCTTTTTGGCTTTGCATATTAAAGAACTCAAGAATTTAGGAAAGTAACAACATCCTAAATGCTAAAGCGTAGGCTAACGTTACAAAACTGGTATCTTCCGGAAGCTTTGTCAGAACATAATGACAACCTTGTATATCCTTTGCTCACACTTTTAGAAGTACAATAACATAAGTACATAACTCCTAGTAAGCCCTAAAAATTCAACTTGCACTGGTCAGATTGTATTTTAATGCTTCGCAGAGTCTAGTTACCATTAGAGTGTACAATTGTCAGAGATTACGCACTGCAATATATTCAGATTGTTAAGAGAATCCTAAACACTTATGGATAATACCAGGAAACAAAAAGTTACTCTCTCTGTTTAAAAGACGTTAGAAAAGCTAGATGCTAATGATGATAAAAATTATCACAACATTAGGAGTAGTCAGTGAAAGGGAGTTCCCTCTTGGAAGAAGGAGAAAAAACTACAACACATATCAAATGGTGGCTCAGGGCTTTTCGCAATAAGACCCAACAGCAGGTCACAAAGATCACACCAATATTTGAGACACCTCTGTACATACATCTCTATCCACAACAAAGGAGACACACCAGGGGAGCCATCTTTCTCTCAGTTCATATCTACTATTCAGCAATGCCAGCCTCCACAGAAGGTGTATTTTGACCATACTTTAGATAGAAGTATGAAGATGGACAGAAAGTACAAGAACACATTAGGGAGTCAAAACAACCTAAAAGGCACGTAAAAGACAGTGTTTATTAATTGAATACAGACTCATAAAAGGAATAAACTGGAGAACCAGAAAGACTAAATCAGGGATATAAAAGACATGGTATCATGCAATATACCATTGCTGGGCTTCTCCAAGGGTTTTGAGGTTACAATGTTGGAAACGTTTCTAGGAAGGATAGATAACTTACATAAGTGAACTTCATTCCAACAGAACAACACCCCTAAGAGCTCTGTCTAAAGCTGCGTACACACGTCAAATTTTTCTCGCCCGATAATCGGCATCGGCCAGATATCGGGCGAGAATCTGGCGTGTGTACAGCCCAGGTCGTTCATCGTCCGTGGATCTGTCCTGGTGGATCCACGGACGATGAACAATGAGCGATCCTAATGCAAGGGAAGGGGTAAAGCGCGCAGCAGGGTGCCGCTCCGTCGCTCTCCTCATAGAGCAGAACGGTGCTGTATGTACAGCACTCGTTCATGCATCTTGCGGTTCTTATCGTTGGAAAGGATTGTGAAAGATCCTTTCCAACGACAAGAATTGCACGTGTGTATGCGGCTTTAGCCTACAATCTCAAAACTCTTCCTGCACTTCAAAGACAGGCACCACCCTTCAAGTGTGAAGAATAGTACCAGACCTTATGTTTAATGGAAATATCTCTATTTATCATTATTTTTCTGCCTACAAAGGCAGCAAACAGCTTTTTTGTCAGTAAAGTAAGTCTCCATGGTATTGAATAGAGTATGATACACATTGCTACTGATTGTGCAACGGAGGAAGCAAATATCTGTCTGGAACATCAAGGCTATAGTCATTTTCCTAAATCATACTGTATGGCATCATGTGACCTTCTCATTTAATGTGAATGTTCAATCACTGTCACTTTTTGTAGAATGTAATGGCTTACATTCCCCACTTTTTTCTCTATACCTAAAACCGGGAAATCTTTTGTTATTGTTTTAATACCTTACTGACTTTTCCACTTCAAGAGAAATTACTTACAATCCATTATTGTCTTGGTTCAATGTCAACACCTAATTCTAACGTGAAAATATTTGCTGGCTATCTTGAAGTATGCATATATTGTGAAGCTTTTCTGCTTTAAATAAACTAGACTATAATAATTAATTTACTGTGTTATAACACTGATAATTCCTAATGATGTTCAGAGCATATACTTTAGCCTGTCAGAGTCTATTAGCCTTTACAACTGTAATTCTCAACTGATACCAATCTATTTCATGGGGTTACCTACTAAGAACTATTCAATTTGACTTCAGAGTTATTACATATTTTCTGCAAGATTTCTGCAGTTATGTAGGTTTTGTTCATCAGTCAACCTGCTATGTCTCCATTAAATTCCTACTCCATATGACTGACATATAACCATGTTTTTTTTCTAATGCCCCCCCATAGTGGGGACAATATGCCATTCAAATGTCTATAAAAGTATTATGTAACCATACTGTAAGTTGTAATATGACCGGCCCACTTGAATCTATACCAATAAAGTGACACAACTACAGTAGTTTATATTATTCCCAATTAACATTTGATACATATAATGTTATTAAATTGATCAAACTAATTTTTAACAGATTTCAAATAGAATCAATGTTTTTATCAAACCTTATCTACACAAAACATTGGGTTGTACATGCCCAGCTTAAAGCGTACCTAAACTCAGAAATTTCACTTTACATAAAAGGGTAGACAACCCTTCAGAGAAAAATCTGCAGATCTCACACATGCGCAGTGAGATCGGCAAGTTTTTTTTCCAACCTACATCACCCAATCTTGCGCCTGGGTCAGGTGGCGTAGGAAGAAGAACCAGGAAGAAGAGGCGAAGAAACCAGGATGACATGGGACCCAATGGAAGACACCTCCGGATGGATCAGACTGCCCTGTGGGATTGAAGGTAAGTGGATTTTTTTTGTTTTAGGCACTTTTCAGTTTAGTTCCTCTTTAAGTCAGGCAACCAAATGAATCGGAGTTGTACACTATCTAAAATTTCCTTAGTCTAAGAATTTCCTAATGGTGGCAATTTGTAAAAGTCTTCCATTCATCTACGGAAAATTTCCTTGAAAAATATTTATGATAAAGGTGAATGATAGGATGAACAGATTCCAAACCTATTAACGTGGAATGCTACAAAAGTGTGGAATACACATTTAGAGGTCAGCAAGATAAGAGATGATCTCATCTATAGCGGTGGTCACCAAATTTACTGGCTCCGGACCGCGCAAAACTTCCCCCATGGTGAAGTCATGATGCCAGAATCCTCCCACTTTCCCATCACAGGTGTGAGCTGTCAACCGGCCCACTTCCCTGAGCCGGCGATCCATATGAGGGACATGGTCCGAGGCTCTGCCCAATGCGCCCCCCAATGGGGTCTTTCTTCTGACCCCGCTTGGGGGTGCCAGAGCCCAAGGGCCACCAACATTTTCTCGACCGCTGATCTTTAGGGTATTTAGGATGAGGTCGGCACTAGATGGCATATCTTTTCATTTCTAGGCATAATGTTAAGAAAAAAGCAATTCAAAGAGAGATTAGAGAAGAAGAAGAAACTGCAACAAACGCCGGCATTTAGCACATATGCACATCTTTATATCTTTTTTTTGGAAGCATGTAGCAATTAGAAAGAAAACGATGTGTGTGACTTCGCCCACAGCACACAACTGATCACCTTCTGTGGTGTACATTGGTCTTCTGAGCTCAGTACTCAATGTTATTATTAGAAGATGACAGTGGAATGACATGAGCAATGCTCCAACTCAGTCTAAATCAGCTTAGTCCTAAAGATGTTATTTGCTAGGCTAAAGCTGAAGGAAGCTCAGCTGTGTAATGCTGGATGCCAATTTAAATGAACTAGTAAATCAAAGCTGAAAGAAAAAAAAAAGAACTGGTAAAAAACTAGAATAATGAAAATGCGTGTGTTGCCCTTAATGATCATGGTTTGCATTAATTTGCCGTGCTACATTAGAACTTGGATTCATGGATTCAGGTTGCCATGGGTAAAAACAATCCTCTTTCTTCCAGTTTTTTAAATCGACACCAAAACGCTTCCAGTGAGTTACACAAATCTTGATTTTGGTATACTTGTAAAAATGCTAGCTTGCCTTTGCCTACAGTTTTATGTTATTTGGTAAATTACGATGACAAATTAAATTCCAATGTAAATTAATTTCTTTTGTTTTTCAAAGTGTGGGACAAGTGCCACACTTCACACCTCTTTAGGACTTTCTTCAGACAAAGGATAAAGGTCATTCAAGTAGAAGTTGTCTTCCAAATTATGCACAGAAGCAAATAAAGTTCAGACAGGTGTGCTGAGTCTAACTGCACCGTTTGTTTAGTTTATATGTGGGGGCTAGCATCATAATTGAAATCATTAAAAGTGAGAAGCAAACAAAAAGTATCCCACAGCATAAAAAAATACATTTTTGGAAGTTAATTTTTCTTTCTTTTTAGGCTTTCATCTGAACATGGCCAAATAAAGGTTTGTACTCGGAATGAAATTTTAGAGCACTTGTTGTTGCGAGGAAAAAATCTGCTTTTGCCAGTCTCTATTATTTTTAAGAATTGATAGTTTATCTATTTGTGGAAGATTGTGGTATAGCAGAGATGATGAGGAATGCATGGAAATGAAGGGGATGGCCACTATAAATCTATACTTCTGTGAATACATATTTTGAACATGAATCCAAAGCAGACATTCCTCAAAGTATGTAACATGAGGCACTTAATTAACAGCAGGCCAAAAGAAGCCTAAAAATAGCTTAGCCTAGATCTTTCTTTTTTGGGGGGATTCCTTATTATCAATATTAAAATAACAAATAATAACTGTATTTGAAGGATAAAGGGTATTGGAATGTATTTGCAGTTTTGCTTCAGGTTTCAGACCTGAATAGAAAAGCCAATGCTTTAAAAAGTCATTGAAGGTACATCAGGTAGCTTTAAATACCTTGTCAGTCAAACATAGGATTTGACATTGTCTGCTTTATTAAGGTTCATATAAAAAATGTCATCCATTCAAAACACATTTGAAGTAAGTTCCTTCAAGTGTTTTCAGAGTGCTTGCTTTTTGAAACCAACCTGTTTGTCATAGCACTCTTCACTGTGTATACCCAACCTATCTCATGGCACTGGTCTAGATTTTAGACCTGATCACTGTAAGGACTATAAAAGTCATATTATGTTCATGCAACCACAACTAAATAATTGAGCAGTGAGTATTAGGACAATATCATGGTTGGAAATGAGACGATCCTGATAAAAAAATATATTTTGAAAATGATCTCTTATACATTGACCTTTTACAACCAAGAAGATAAATAAGACCTAATGAGCACCTAGAATGGCTTTACGTACAACTAAAGATTATATCTGACAAATATCACAGCAGGCTAGGAAATCCTTTCACCAATATTCAAACATAATCTTATCTGGATGTAGGAAATCATGTGAAAGGTAAGTTATTAGACCATATTCGTCCGGGTTTGGCACTCATTAAAATACATGTAATATTTGATTCTGAAAATGAGTCTTGTAACTCTTTCTTAACTGCTAGTTGAGTTAACTAACACAGAGCAAGCATGAGAATCTTAATTGTCCGAACAATATGATATAGACATGCATGTTTCAAGGCGATGGCTTACAATTAGGAGAAAGAATGAGGTTAAAAAAAGTCAACAGCATAATCTCCCACGTTTCGGTCCTTAAAGGGTACTTTTAAAGAACTAAGTGCTACAAACCTAACTCCGCATTCAAAATTAAGTTGGAGAGGAAGAAAAAAAAAAAAACACTGGTAAAACTACATCATAGTGATGTATTGAGTAGATAGCTGACAGTGGATAGCTTTACTTGCTTCCTTCTCTATGGTGTGAATATGAAAAGAAAAAGCCAATGGTTTTATTTAGAAGATTTAGGCTTGTGTTCCAGTAATGAAGTTTGCACCCTAAATTCCCTACTATTTACTATACGTCCTTGGACAACACTCAATCACATTTTCAAGGGAAAAAAAAGACTTAAGAATTTCTCCAGTATACTTTCAGTTCAGCCACTGCTTTTTCTTTCTCATCAATGTCAGCCTTTGCCCAGGATAATTTTAACAAGAAGAAATGAAGATATGTCAGGCTCTTATTTCACGGCATAAAACTGGATTGTGCATGAGATCTTTCTGTCTGATGTTGATCAAATTACTTAGCAAATGAACCTCCACCCCATGCCTCTTCAACTCAGTCCATTATAACTCAGAGCATTTATTTTCCAAGGTGTAGATGGACTTCTGCATTCTAAGCACTTCTCAGAAATAGCAGATCACACAGTTTTTCCTCTACCCATCCCCCAAGCGTATAGCTTTCTTCTCAGATAAAGAAGGAGCTGCTCTGCTGAATTTTTTCCAGCACAGAGACTATAGACACAGCTTCACAGAAGCTGCAGTGATGTTAAGTCCTCAGAGCTTTAGAAGCAGCCATTTTAACTCAGTAAATGCAGAGTGAAGCCTGTAGCCTAAACACAACATGGCTTCTGACCATCCCAGTCATATCTAAACAAAACACATTGCTCTTGCAGAAAGATCTAATGCTGGTTAATAAAACTCTGCATAATTACTGATAGAAACTACACCATTTTTCTGGATTAGGACAATATGTTTAACCATTTGCAGAACTTGCTTTCAGCTAGCATAAAAGCAGTAATGAAAAACTAGGAGGATATTTTAAAATTGTGCATTATAGGAAACCCAACAAATGGCCATCAGGGCTTGAAAAAAAATAAATTAAACTGAAGCTAAAAAATAGGTCATGTCCAAATTCCATCTGTTCTCTTAGGAGTTGTCCTTCTGCTCTGCAAAGAGAGGACACAGACTGACTGTTTGCTGGATTCCAAAGTCTAAATAACCTTTGTTAATCTCTAGCCAGTCTGTCTGCATCAGAAAACCCTGCCAACAGACACACCCTTCAACACAAAGACTACAGCCAGCATTTAAAAAGGCTTCTTAGAAGGTTTCATTGTGCAACCATAAAGGAAACAAAATGTCTTCTGCATTAAGTCAATTAGCACCAATATGCATCACAAAATAATTTAAAAAGCTACTCAGTATATGGAAAGGTGACTCTACATTCCCCAAGTTGGTAAACAACTGCATTGTAATTGTTTACATGGTTACCACCTTATCTAATTAGGATTGTGTTCAAGAGTTAGTACCCTAGTTGCACAGCAATGTTGACTTGCACAAGAATTTACCAACCAAAATAAACAGCATTACAAAATGTCATAACTATAATTTCATGCTTATCTATAGGTCATAGAAAATGACCTAATAAATTGGTAAATTTATTCGTGTACATGGTCTGTTCTGTGCAGTTTTAGAACACCTTTGGCACGTTCAAATACACTTGACCATTTGTTATATGCCATGTCCATGATGTGAACACAGTTCTTCAGCAAACAGACCTTGTTATAGAGGAAGGGTGCTTGGAAAGACAACCATAGATGGCTTGATGTAGAACTCAAGAAAAAACTCAAGAAAGAAGACAAAGCCACTGGGTCTCCAAAGTACAGGATTCCTGCTTTATTATAAAAGCACTGTCACACCATGTTGATAAGTCAACGTTTTGTAGGCCACACAGGGTCCCTTCCTCAAGGCAAAATAGTGTCAATCTTAGAATGATTGGTCACTATGTTGCCTTCAAACAGTTGACTTTTCAACATGTTGTAAAAGTGCTTTTATAATAAAGATCCTGTACTTCCAAAACCTGGCAACTTCGTATTCTGGTTCCATGACCATTCAACTTGACTTTTTTGCTGGGAAAAATTCTGACTTTAAACTTAGTTTAAAAAAATTGTTCCTCATAGTAGTACTGGCTAGCTTATGAACACAATAGAATAGGTAACATCTAATGGTAGAATCTCACCTCGGTACATCAACCTACAAAAAGCCCAATTACAAGGATTTCAACTATTCATGTACCAGTACATGAGTAGATAGCATAAAACAATTGCTGTGATCTTTCCGAGGAACAGTGCCTGGGGCATCTAAAAATGTTATTTAAAACCACCACCACGACTTTTAGAAGAGAAATGGCAGCTTTTCTGTTACATGAAACATAAAACTCACATGATGTGGGGAACAGTACTTGAAAGTCCTCAAAATGTTCTATTTATGCAATAGTCCTTTTCTGGGATAAAATTACAAGTTGTAGTCGTTTTATTGGTCTTTGATCACCAAGGAGGTTACGAATTGGCCCTCTGAAGAATATCTTGACCCTACTGTATTTAAACAAAAAAGTGACGTTTTACATTGGCTCCATGCCAAATCCTTATACCTGCCTATTTGTTCCTGGTTGCATTTTTTATTTAATAGATCCCATAAACTAATATATTTTCCAGCTGTTTAAATCAGAAAAGGTTACTGAGGAATAAGCAGACTGATCTTGACTTCCTTTTTCCTAGGTTTTCCTAAGCTATTCCAAAAATTTTCTGCCAGTTGGAAATAGCTTTTAAAGGAGTCATTCAGAAGGAAACTGTGTAAGATGCTAAAGCATAAATATACGGTTATTCATGAGAATGGAATGACTAATTTCAAAACACCCAGTGAGCTTTTCAACTTTTCAAAATTTTGGGCTGGGTTGAAGGCTTTTTGACATTTTCCACTAAGCCAGCAGGCTAATGGCAACCTTTTTAATTACAGACAATTCTCCCTAACCCCTAAACAGGGGCCATCTTTCTCACAAGTTTAGAAGCAGACTACTTTTCTAGTAGGGTCTTTGGATTATGCTTTTTTCTATGATGCACTCACTGAAGGTAATTTAGGAGTTGCCCATGCAGACATAGGTATAGTTACTCCTAAAATAACCTGAACGGTAATCTGAACAAAAAGAGGCTTTTTTTTAAAGCTATACAAGATAACTAAGCTTCACAACCTATCATCCAAGTCTAACCATCCCAAATAAGAAACTTTATTAACAATTAACATAACTTCCATGCATGACCTTGAGAGGTAAAAACAGAAATCACGTTGGAGTAGTTACTGCCAGTTCATCCAAAATGCAGATAAAGTTTCTCCACTGGGGGGAGTTTCTCCACTGCCTTTCAGCAGGCTATAATACATATCTTGTAATAAAATATTTTGTGTATCCTTCCTCTGAATTTCCATTTAATGTCCCTAACTACTAACCCAATTAAAACCCCAAGCAGAACCTATGCGTTTCATGGAGGTGTATCTGCTACTTTGGAGCAAGAGGATAGAGATATTTTATTTAATAATTATTGATCAAAAATAATAATGGCCCCGAAATCCCAGTTTTCTTTTACCTTTGGGTTCTTTCTTAGATTAAATATTTTATGTATTTTCTATATTGCGCCAGACAAATATAGAGAACTATATCCTGTAGCACGCTCTGTGTGTCCCAGCTATTGAAAAGGCTTACAGTCTAACATTCCTAGTTATAGGACCTATCTGGTGAGAGGCCAAGTAACATATAGGGCAGCACGGTGGCTCAGGGGTTGGCACTCCGGCTTTACCAGCCCTAGGTCCCAGGTTCGATTCCCAGCCAGGACATTATCGGCATGGAGTTTGCAGGTTCTCCCCGTGTCTGCATGGGTTTCCTCTGGGTACTCCAGTTTCCTCCCACATGCAACATGCAGTGAGGTTAATTGGCTTCTCCCTAAAGATTGACCTTAGACTATAGTAATGACATATGACTATGGTAGGAACATTAGATTGTGAGCTCCTTTGAGGGACAGATAGTGACACGACTATGGACTTTGTACAGCGCTGCGTAATATGATGGCGCTATATAAATACTGTGTAATAATACCATATATGTTTTGTGTCTGTGTTAAATTTGGAAAGAGAACAAGAACCTCCTTGATAAACCTAATTGTCTGATACCCAGTTCAAAGTTGTAAGCCAAGAGTATTTAAAACTTAACTATTTTTATACTGAAATATCTACCCATTTTCTAATCAGTAGCTTGCTTTTCTAGTTACAAGTTGGCTTTTAGGGTTATCATGATAAATCAGCAATATATTACATACTGTACAACAAATAATCTTGGGGTGAAAATCTCGTAAAAAAAGCACATACAAAAATATGACACAGGAGAGTGACTTGCCTGCTGAACAAGTTTTCAGTCTATGAGATGGAGAAACATTACATATGAAAGGTAAGAGGAAGCTGTTGTTTTAAAACCAGGCTACAATAATCAAGATACTTTTAGAACTTGGTTAAACACCAGGCCATGTAGAAGAGATTTCTATCTGCTGTGGATCAAACTACAGCAGCATGAGGCCCCACCCAATGTCTCTTCAGCACAGCATGTTTTTTCCAAGGTGCAGATGACTTCTGCATTCTGAACACTTGGCAGAAAAGCAGATCATCCAGTTTTCTTCTCTAATAACCATCCCCCAGGCTGAGTCCTTTCTTCTCTGAGCAGGCACAGTTCAGCTGAATATTTCTAGCTCATGTTCCTGAGACAGGAGAAACAACTCCTTATAAGAAGCCATTTTAAAGCACTGGAAGCCTGAAGCTTCAGCACAACATGGTTTCTTATCCCAGTGTCATCTGAAAACAGAAAACCACTAAAACAGAAGTGTACAAGACTAGGTGTTGCAAAATTCATTGAGATTGTGTGCTGCACAATAATGACACAAAACAAATTAAACTAACCAGTGCTTGCTTGAGTCTAATTTAGTAAACCTAAGTATGTGAGCCTCTAGACTTTCTGCTTACTACCGGACACAATACTAACAAATGTTAACATTGTGAATAAAAATATAGGCTGACCTAAAATTAAAAGAAATATATAGGTCAAAACCTTCTCATGTGGGATTTCTTTTCCATTTGGAATGAACATAATCTTACTCTTGTGCAACTTCAATGAAATAACTACTGCTTGACCTCACTTTGACTATCACTTTGTGAAGGTATTTTAAGTTTAATCATGCATCTTTTAATGGCATCAGATCAACTTCAGCAAAAGTAAGAAGTAATAAAACAATACTAAGCAAAAATGTTTGTAGGTATATGGAATATTAATCTTTATTCCTAAAGCATCTCCAGAGAGTGACAGAACTAATTAGGACTAGAGTTATCTGACACAAAAGGTGCTGGATCAGAACTTACAAAATTGCCTTAGTAGTAATGCACATATTTTAGAGGAATGCAGATTCCGAGTAAGAAATCATTCAGACTGAGTAACAATAAAATACATCTTCAAACCATATTTATTAGCTTGGTTTCCAAAACTCTCAAAGCTCAGTTCATAAAGCAAAACTGATGATAAAGAATATTCAACAAAGCATTTTACCTTAAGCAGTTTTCTAAGTAGACAGGGTTGCAGGGTTTCTAATCATAGACTAGGTAATCAGTAACCTGGAGAATGCTCCATAACCTGTGCTGCATTGGTATACATATTTTCTCCACTCTTTACTTCATTGCCTTGTTTTACCAGCATTACCTAATGTTACATATTAGTTTATATAATATAAACATACTATTATTTATCATGTTAATAGACATAGTGACCACTTGTTCTAGAATGTAGGCATTTTAAAGACCTTTGAAAACATGGAAGAAAACACTGCCAACACAACAGAGTTTGCTATGTAGCTGCCTTCGATACCAACACTCAACTTACTAAAACTTATGACTCAAGCAGAGGAAATTATCATTATTCAAGACTGTTCTTTATGAATCTTTCTTCAGTTTACTCAAATGTGTTTTCTTTTAAACCTTTTTTCGTTTCACGGAAAATCATGCATTGTTAGACCTAAAGATTCAATGAAGCAAGTTTGGTCAAGGAACGAGAGGAAAGTTGGAGGGAACCAGTGTTCATGTCATATCCCAGCCCAATCCGTGAACAAGATCTTTACACAAGGTACAGGTTTATGTGATCTTATTTAAAAGATTTTTGTTCTCAAGACCACTGTGGTGGAATAATAGTTCTGGACATTTACTACAAATTCAAGAGTATACAACAAAATAAGAATGAATTCTGATGCCACAAAAACTTCCATCACATTTGTGTAAATACAAAGGAACATGCACAAAATAACCAATGGAAGCAAGTACTGATTTACATGATATGTTTAATGCTTCTTGGATCTACAAAACATCTTAAGAATTGTAGGTATTATTTTAGCCATACATGAATCCTGTAGCCTATTGTAGCATTCCACATACTTAGTACATGGGTTTCTTATGAAAGTGAGATGAGGTAATGAACAAACACATAGTTCAAAACTAGAACATCTAAATTTCAGCTGCACAAAGATACAATTGTTTTAGATCGATCCTTATCAATTTAGGATACAATTGAAAAAATAGAATGATGTCGTTTTCATTTTCTCACAATATCCAGTATCTATTACGCAATGTATATGTATTGGGTGTGATCTCTTTTGCATATTCATATATTGAACTATCTGCAACATGCTACTTTGTGCCAGCCTGCAATATGGTGCATTTCATTCAACCACAATAACAAGAAAGCAAATGAGTAGGTCCACCCACCCAGTCTTTAAAGCCATGAAGCCATTTCTTAGGGCATTTTAGAGCCAAACATAGTCAGGTGCAGTTCCTCATGAGTTTCTGACATAGAAAGAATCCAGAATTTGGTCTAACACAGTGTTTCACGGCTGGAGTTCCTCCAGAGGTTACTAGGGGTTCCTTGAGCAGTGAGCAATTTGTGCCTCTCAAGTCAGTTTAAATGACACCAATTAATTTTTTGGCTATCCAAAAGGCCAGCAAAGAAGCATTCTTCCTAATGATCACCACACTAATGCACTGTGAGCTGTGGCTATAGTAATTAAAGTAGGGGTAGACCTTAAAGTTGTTTCGAAGGGCTCCCCATTGTTAAAAAGGTCGAGAAACACTGGTCTAACAGGTATACCTGGAACTAGAAATCCATATAGCCACCATCTTTGGACAGTAAAATAGTTGTTGATTAATAATGTTAAGTCAATATTATCTCATCTGGTTCTTTTTTTTTTTTTTGAGACATGCAGAAACTCTATACTAAGATAAAAAATTAAAGACCATCCCTCTCAACACAGAGGATGTAAAATGACGATACAAGAATTAGGACGTTAGATAAATCTACGCAGACTTGAAGAGACTTCTCCTATATATTTACCTGAACTCCTACAGACAGCCAAAAAGATCAATGGTTAAATTGACCTGAGAGTCCCAAACTGTTTATTGCTTAAGAAACCACTGGAGGAACCCTAGGGTTCTACGAAACCCTGTTGAAAAACAGGTTAAGAGGCTGAAGGCCAAGTTTTCCCAAAACTGAAATCTAGTTGTAGGTTGCTACTCATAGTCTGCATCCTACAAATGATTTGTTTTGTCTATTGGGAAATTCTTTTGGTATTACCTCAACACCAAAGTTTTCTTCTTGGACCTTTTAGAGCTGTCATCTACCATATTGTAATCAATGTAAAAAAACAATTAACTGCGGGATTAGGATCACTCATGAGATAATCATTGAAGTAGATGGACATACATAGAAATCATGGTGGAGAGGCATCTCCACAAAAGTATATACAAAGATCATTGTAATTCAACCTGCTACACCAACCATCAAGTATCGACTTTCAGTTGGCTTTAAATTACAAATCAACACTGTTGTAGGTACATTGTCTTCAGTTATAATTCTGGAGTCAACCTGGTTACTTCCTCTATAGGTTTTGGGCTCCCTGGGTCTTGTAGAAACGTTAATCACAAATGTAGTATGGTTTTTTTTTAATTTACCAAACTATGAAACAGGTGTAGAATTATTTGTATTACCTTTAGAAAACTTGAATATTTTAGTTATGAATATAGCATGCAATGGAATAATTTCACTTTCTTAAGAATAGTCATGGGGGGTCGTGTCTGAGGCTATAACTTGGAGACCATGTTCTTGTAAGATACCTGCACAGTTTGGTTCTAAATGTAGTATCTAAATCACATTTGAGTATGCGTTCCAGAACAAAAAATAAAATGTTCCTAAAAAAAAAAAAAAAATTGGTTTAAAAAAATGAAAACAACTAAAAACACTGCTCAAAAATAAATAATCGTAACCAGGTTTTGTAAACTAAAAAAACTTTATTAAACACCAAAATGTAATAATTAAGAAAGATTGAGCTTGTAGAGCATGATTACCAAAAGGAAAACCAACAAGGAGATCAAGAGTCATGCTAATACAGAAAGAAAACCTCCATGTCAGCTTTGTCTGCTTTGAAGCCCTCTATTCTCCATCTTCTGGTGGAGCTACAGCATGACATGAGTTATCTGGCATACATTATGGCTTTCTGCAGCAACTTGCATAGTCACTTCCTCTCAAAATGTCATCAGATTGTTTCAACCACATGGAAATAACACCACTAATGAAGCTCCAAGTGTTGAAGGTTCTTGTCCATAAAAATACCACTTAATGATTTCACCATGGTTCTAGAATGTTAGGTTGAGCTTTGAAAGGCAAAGAGCGATGAATAAAAGGAGGGTAACCAGGAGGAGCTTACTAATGACTATGGTGGAGCAGAAGCTTTGTACTGAGGTCTGGACAGAAACCAAAGCAGACAAGGGCAGAGATACAAAATCATGGACAGGAACCAAAGGCTTCCAGGTTCTTAGGTGATCTAGGTTCCATCTGGGGTTAATCACATAGATATACAATGAGTGAAATAAAAGTAGCAGAGGTAACATGAGGACTTTCCATGTAATATTTAATGACTGTGCAGTGGTTTCTTCTCCTTCACCCTCCAGAAGCACAACAACCCCAATCCCTCCCTCCTAGACAAGAGAATCCAACTCAGAATCAACCTTCCATGTCAACTGAAGCTTAGGAAGGAGGGGGTGCCAGAAGACCTCTAAATAGGCAGGAGGAGGGGGGTGGTGGAAAATCCAAAGCAAGCAGCTAATGGAAGAGGTCACCCTACTGCTTTGGTCATGCAGCCACCGAGCATTCAGTCCTATTTCCTACCCCCCTCTGTGTCTGTCACTGTTTTACTCCAGACACAGAAGTACATGCAAACATAGCCTCAGGAGTCTTTACCTCCCCCATGATCATCAAGGTCTTTATTTTATGTAATCTCCACTACCACATGGGGCTGTTTGGGTAAAGCAGAAGAGGTCAATTAATGAATTCATTAATTTGCTGGTCTTCTCCACCTCCTCCTGTCCTAACCACCACCACCACCTTTCTTCTCTAGACAGCACACCATAGAGGTTTCCCAAGCCCAGTCTGCAGACCCCACCGCCTTACTAGTCTCATTATTCATCAACAAGGAAACAATAGCAATAAAGAAGGAGAGGACTTCAATGGAAGAACTTACAGAGCTCTCTGGACGTGGCTGCACCAGCCTCTGTTGTCCTGCTCCTTCAGAATGTGGCGTTGTATCTATGAGGAGAGATGGTGGCTCTCAGCTTGAACTTGTTCCTTGACTCTCATGCTGCCAGGTTCAGCAATGGAGAATTGCCATCTTCCTTGCTTTTTATTTCTCCTCTCTCTCCTTCACTGGCTGCTGCTGCTCTGCAGCTGCAGATGACCTGAAAGATCCGTCTCTCTCACTCAGTGTGTGTGTGTCTGCCTCCTTCTGAATAATGAGCAACCAGAAGGGAGAGGGAGAGCGAGAGAAGACAATCTCTACCACACAAAACGCAAGAGCACCAGGGGGTGCACAAAGTCTATCTAACAGCAAGGAGCACGTAGACATGTCTCCTATCTGTGGAACGTGAGCTACACATATTCAAGCACAGCAGTGCCTCCTTTAGCTGAGATGAAAGGACTAAGCTTGGGGGAAGGGGAGAAGGAGGAAAAAAAACTTTTCTTTCTGCTTTTCTATGAAGTGCTTTGAATGCAAGAGTAATCTGCACCATGAAAAGAGAGAGAGGGAGAGAGAACCGCTTTGAGATGTAATGGACTGTGCTGAAGAGACATGGGGTGGGGCTTCATGTGCTGCTGTAATTTGACCTACAGCAGATAGCAACCTCTTCCACACAATCCAGGCTTGTGCTCTGAAATAAGAGCTTCAAGTATCTTTGTGTTTTTGTGAAAGGATCTAGTGCTAAGGCTCATATTGATGAAGGAGGAATAGACAAGCTCAGGTGAAAGTCTTTTGTGAGAGGATGTTCAGTCTAAGCAGAGCTTGCAACACACTTCCTGTTTACTTTTTGTCTGAAGGCAATATTAGAAAGGGTTGGAAATGTTCCTCTGCTTGTGAACATGACAATTCCTTCACAAGCTTGCAAGTTCAGACCACTGCATGAAGTTCAGCTTCGGTTGTCCATCCACCATAGCTTGTGACCTAGACAAGGACAACCTACCATCAATACTCATGCAGATAATATTTACCTATGATTTCTGACTTGCTAGTAGCACAAAACCATGATTATTTCCATCTCATTTCTCTGTATGTGACACGTCTTTTACTGGTAAGGGTTTATTTCATGGAGAAACTTGAATAGATCAAGCTAAATGGGAAAAAGTGTGCAGTTATGGGTAATCAATACATCGATACACATATGAGACGTGTTTGGTATCTAAATTCAGGGTTTTTTGTACTTCTTTAATTGAACAAAAAATGTCCATATCGTTATTCCTTTAAATCGACCCTTCTTGACCTCTTTAACATGGAGGAACCATTGAAATAACTTTAAGGTCTTAGGTAAACCCTGCTATAAATACTATATCCACAGCACACAGTACATTAGAGCAGCCTTTCTTAAACTTTTTAACAAGGGGAAACCTTGAAATAATGTTCGGGTTCTCAGAGAACCACTACTATGATTACTATATCTACAGCTCACAAAATATTAGCTTGGTGGTCAGAGGAAGGATGCCTTTTACATTTGTGGCCAGGGGGAAAAATGTTATCCTTACAGGTAGCCAAAAAAAACTGAAAATGACCTGAGAGGAACAAACCGCTCATTGCTCAAGGAACCATAGAGATCCACATAACCCTGGTTGAGAAACACGGCATTAGAGTGATGGTCAATGGGAAAAATGCCACTCTTACAGAGAGCCGAGAAGATCACATAAACTGATCTGAGAGGCACAAGTTGTTCATTGCTCATGGAACCCCTAGAAAACTCTGAAGGAATCCTAGAGTTACATAGAACCCTGGTTGCAAAACACTGCCTTAAAGTGGGTCTGGTTTATTAAAGCTCTCCAAACTGGAGAGGATAGACTATCAAGGGAGAACCTGGATGATCCAACAAACCTGAGTTAGATTTCTTAAAAATTATAGCTATTAGATGGGAAATGTTTTCAATTCTGGACCAAATCCATTCCAGGTTTTCTATGTCACCCACTTTCTCCCATGATTGTCTACCTTGTCTTGGAGAGGTTTGAAGGCCAGTCCTTCTAAAGCCAAATGTTTCTTTTTCCAAAGATCTTCTTTCTTTTCTTCCTATGGCAACAACACAAAATCTTGCTAATTACCCTACTTTTTCCAACAGCAAATGACCATGGAAAATAGAGAGGACAAATTTCCCAAGCAAAGGCCAAAAGAGCACTAAAACCTCAACTGGGCTTCCAAACCCTAACCTAATCTTAAATTGGCTTTAGATAAACGTTAAATCTTAATAATATGTCAGATTAGGGATACAGAAAGCAATGTAATCTATTTGACTGTTAGTTTATCAATAGTTGTATCTTTTATAACTGGTGTCTTAAGGTGCGTACACACTTCCAATTTTTATCATTCCAATCGAACGACGAACGATCGATTGGGCAAAAAATCGTTCGTAAAAAAGTAACCAACGACGCCGACGAACGAGGAAAATTGTTGGAAACGAACAACCGGACCGGCGGATCGGATTGGGCGACGATCGTTGAACATCGTTCGTGTGTACGGTCGTTCGTTGATCGTCCATGGTCAGAGCATGCGTGATGAACGAACGTCCGTTCACTTTCCTGTCGTGCACATAGTTCCTCTATCGCTTAAACGATCGTATCTATTGTGTGTACAATATCTACGAACGATCGTGTCGTTACCTCTATGTGCAGGATCGGTGCTATACGATCGTTCATATATATCGTGCAGGAACGTTCGTCGTTCGTTTTCCGACGATAATAATTGGAAGTGTGTACGTAGCTTTAGTCTGCAACTGTTATCTTTCATGTTCAAATGTTATCTTCAAATAAATAATGGTTACAACTCAAAGGTTAAAGGGTTCAGTGGGACTGTTTAAGCTTAAGGCTCATATTTAGTTAAAGATAAACTATTACTAATTCATTTGGTTGATTCAGTGGATTTAAAAGTGAAATAGTTTCTGGGATGGACTTGTTCCTCTCCCAAAGGATCAGGGATTTCTTTCACTATACCTGAAGCTTTTATTAACACACACGTGTGAAAACAATCAAGTATGGCTATTGTTCTGTAAAAGAGTTTATAATAGAGGAGAGATTAGTATAACCAAAAGGGATGGGAGTTTTCATCTTAAAAGAAATACATTTAATGCATTATAGAAACAGTTAAAGCTTACCTAAACTCAAAAGGGTAGAAAACCCTTTAAAAAATATATGGTGAAGCACCGCCCCCTTAATTCTCGAATGCCTAGGCGATCGAGTATGAATGGGAGCGCAGAGCCTCCCTGGATACTTACATCACGCATCCCGGGATGCTCTTGAGTGCTCCTTCCGTGCATGTCCGAGATGCGCCCAGATTGCCAGAGATTGCTTTCGTCAAGCATGCGCAGTGAGATCGGCAAGTTTTTTCTCAAACTATGTCACCCGATCTCGTGCCTGCGTCGGGTGATGTGGAAAGAAGAACCCGTAAGAAGAGGAGAAGATGCTTGGAGTGCAAGCCTGAAGACAGATACCAAGACGATGCGGGACCCAATGAAAGAAACCTTTGAACGGATCGACTGTTCTGCGGAATTGAAGGTAAGTGTATTTTTTTTGTTTTGGGTAGTTTTGAGTTTACTTCCTCTTTAACCTTTTTTCCAGAAAACTATTCACATAATGTAATGCCCTTTTGGGGTTTTGTCAGGAGACCAGAAATAACTAGACATATCTAAAATCTAAATTGGTAACTTTGCTGTTGTAGATTTTGGCTATGAAGAAGATATACATTGTTTTTTTATCAGATACACACTATAGCCACTTGGTCATGAGCTTGATGTGTGTTAAGATTAGGAGAAGGTTAGAAGGTAAGGAGATCAAAATTGTTTAAGCAGTGTGTGAAAAAGTACATTATATGGTAAGAAGTCTCTTTCTGGTATGAGGCAACTTGCTTTGTGTGTTGGACATTTTATGATTTTTTAATATTTAAAATATTAAAGTCCACATCAATTCACAACATGTAATTGTAACAAGTATTTTTTTTTACATTTAGCAATATCTGAGTTGTACTTTTATTCTTTAATCCGGAAGACTAACTAACAAACCTACAATCATTCTCAAAATCTACCATTCAAAAAAATGTTGGAACAAACCTTCAGTTTCTGGATTGGCACCTACTAAACATGTAAGTAACATGTGCTAAAGTTGTTGCCTGGCTAGTTTTGACCTTTATTAGATGTTTTTGAAACAGAAATACAGGAACTTGCAAAAAATCCTTCTGCAGGAGGAGAGGGCTCTTCCCTTGCCCTAGAAAATTTGATTATTGTCACGGTGTCACAGGGTGGAATGGTGGAACTTACACTCTACAAGCTGATGTGGGCAGTATTCTTTCAAATATTAGATTTAAAAAAATTGCCTTGTAAAGTTTTGTTAATTGAACAGTTAGGCTATCCGATTAGAGTCTATTCCCTCTAAGGGTATGGCCATCTTCTTCTTTCTTCTCTTCCTGTATGATCTTTGGCCACCCTTATTGGCCGAGCTGGGATGAAGTAACTCCTGTGCTGGAGTACATTCATTCCTGGCACGTGCATTTTCATTCTGGCAACCAAAGCTGAAGCTGGGCATCTGCAGCTTAGCTATTTGAAAGATACTAGGAGTGATCGGGCAGTTATGAGGGATTATTGCAGAAAGGGACATCTCCTGTCACTTCCTGCAGTAATGACTTATCAGGTCCTGGATTCCTAAAAGATGAACTTTAGTTCTGCTTTTGTCACAGTCCCTTCCATGACTGAGGTTAGAAGATCTGGGAGACAAGCTGCATGTGAGGTTATCTGACAGTCTCTTTGTTTTTACTTGTTTCTGTGTTGTTGTTTGTAATGACCACACCCCTTGTATCAGCTGCAGCTGGTGGTCATTACTGCTCCTCCATTTAGTCTAGCCCCACACTTTATGCTATGCGGTTGATATTCACTTATGGGATGTGAAGAGCTGGTGTGTTGTCCTCTCCAGAGTTCCTGCTCCTCTATTCGCTAATTAAATTAAGTTGAACTACTTTTGGTGTTTTGTTTTTCTTTTGTTGTTACTAGGCCTCAGGGAGACACTGGTTCTTTCATCAGGGAAGGAACCAGTAGTCTCAAGCCCAGTCACTACTCCTAGGGCTATTCAGGGCTACTAGGGCCTAGGTTCCAGTGTATGAGTATTCCCACCATCAGGGGATATTCCCTATTGTTTTTTTTGTGTCAGTGCAGCTATGGATACTATCTCTGCACTGGTCGCACAACCCTCTGCACGACCGTCTCACACATACAGAGACCACAGGCAGCTGGTTCTGACAGCAGGAATCAGGCCTGCCCTGAACCCAAGGTGGCGCTCCCTTTTATTCAGTTAAGGGAGTCGTGCAAACTATATTTTAAACTACGTCCACACTCCTCTGGGGACGAGAGTCAAAGAGTGGGTATAATCATCTCATTGCTTAAAGACGACACTCAGTCTTGGGCTTTTTCGTTGCCGACCGGATCTCAGCCCCTCCGGTCGGTAGATGAATTTTTCAGAGCTATAGGTCTTATCTATGATGACCCAGATTGGGTCTCCCTGGCCGAGACCAAGTTGCGTGGCTTGCAGCAGGGAAAGCGTTCTGCGGTGACCTATTGCTCTGAATTTAGGAGGTGGGCTACAGATACTGAGTGGAATGATCCTGCTCTCTGTAGTCGATTCTGTCAGGGGCTATCTGAGAGCCTGAAGGACGCATTGGTGTTTCACGAATATCCTGGGTCATTGCAAGCGGCTATGTCCCTTGCTGTACGTATGGATAGACGCCTGAGGGAGAGATCTAAGGTTCCTCAATCCCAAGACGTACAATAATATAGGATGGCGGCCTCCTCTGACACTTTGAGTGGAGAGACGCTTGAGTTAATGTCTAGTGACGAACCTATACAGTTGGGGGGAGCTACCTCTGGACCTTGGAATAAGAACCTTGGGAATAAGAAGGAACTCTGTTTTTTCTGTGGAAAATGGGGACATTTTGTCAACATCTGTCCTTATGTTCAGCGCCAAGATGAAAAAAAAGGTGTGTTTAACCCTCATCTCTCACTTGGTGGTCTGTGTGGGAAATCAGAGAATTTACCTTTGTCATTTACCGGTAGTACTCAATTTCTCCTGTCTGCTGAGGTGGCGCTAGACTCCAAAACTGTGGGAATTGAAGTGTTTATTGACAGTAGGGCAGGGGTTAACTTAATTGATGGTCAGTTCGTCCGTGTGCATGGGTTAACAACTAGTGCATTAGACAAAAATATCTCAGTGTTTGCAATTGATTCCGCTCCACTCATGCAGAAATGTTTGTCACAAATGGTGCAGGACTTTCGTTTAAAGGTGGGTGATTTTCATCAAGAATCCATCTCGTGCTTTGTGCTGGAAGGTCTGCCTGCTCCGTTGGTACTAGGTTTACCATGGTTAAGCAAACATAATCCTACCATCGATTGGCAAGCGAGACAGATTCTTGATTGGAGTGATTATTGCATAGACAACTGTCTTAACACATCGTTGTCTGTTGTAACCACTAAGGTTGTACCTTCGTTTATTTCTGAGTTTTCTGATGTTATCTCTGAAAGTGGAGACCAGGAGTTACCTCCACATCGGGAGTATGATTGCCCCATCAACCTTATTCCCGAAACTAAGCTGCCCAAGTCTCGGTTGTATAATCTTTCCGAACCCGAAAGAGCGGCCATGCGAGAATATATCACCGAGAGTTTCGTTAAAGGTCATATTAGACCATCCAAATCTCCAGTAGCCACCGGGTTTTTCTTTGTTAAGAAAAAGGACGGAACTCTTAGGCCATGTTTGGACTTCCATGAGCTTAACCGTATTACTGTCCGGGACCCCTACCCTCTTCCTTTAATCCCTGATTTGTTCAATCAGATTGTTGGCTCCAAGGTGTTTTCAAATTGGATTTGAGAGGGGCATATAATCTGGTAAGGATCAGAGAGTGGGATGAATGGAAGAGGGCCTTTAATACCCCTGAGGGTTATTTTGAGAATATGGTCATGCCTTTTGGGTTAACCTATGCTCCTGCGGTTTTTCAACATTTTATTAATGACATCTTTCATCATCTGGTGGGCAGGTTTGTTGTGGTGTATCTGGATGATATACTAATTTATTCTCCAGACATGGTGAGAATAAATTGTATGCGAAGATGGAAAAGTGTATTTTTGCAGTTCCGGAGGTGCAGTTCCTGGGTTACTTAATCTCATCTTCAGGTTTTCGTATGGATCCTGAAAAGGTATTTGTGGTGTTGGACTGGGATCCACCCGAAAATCTGAAAGCACTTATGCGATTTTTGGGGTTCACCAACTACTACCATAAATTTATTTTGAATTACTCGACTGTGGTTAAACCTTTAACAGACATGACACGGAAAGTTCCAGATTTCTCAGTCTGGTTGGATGCGGCATTACAAGCCTTTTCAGCTGTTACTGTATACTGGTGCAACCAGATGTGTCACAACCATTTATTGTGGAAGTTGATGCATCTGAAGTAGGGGTAGGAGCAGTCTTATCGCAGGGTCCTTCACCTAGTAACTGGCGCCCATGTGCTTTCTTCTCTAAAAAACTCTCTAATGCAGAGAAAAATTATGACGTAGATAACAGAGAGTTGCTGGCCATTAAGTTGGGTTTTGAGGAATGGCGTCATTGGTTGGAAGGAGCGATTCATCCTATTACAGTAATTACCGATCACAAAAATCCGGCATATTTGGAGTCGACTAAACATCTGAACCCAAGACAGGCCAGATGGTCGTTGTTTTTTACCAGGGTTAATTTCATTGTCACCTATCGCCCTGGGGTTAAGAACGTCAAGACGGACGCTTTGTCGCGTAGCTTTCCCGGGGGGGGGGGGGGGGTTATTCGGAAGATCCTGGTCTGATATTGTCTGAAAGGTAGTAATATCCGCCCTTTATCCCGATCTTGAGGCAGAGGTAATGGGGGCCCAGAGAGATGCACCGGATTCTTGTCCTTCGGGGAAGTTGTTTGTTCCCTGTGAACTACGACACAAGGTGTTCGAGAAACACCACTATACAGTCCTTACAGGACACCTTGGGAACAGATCCACGATCGATCTCATCTCTCGTAGATTCTGGTGGCCCGGGTTGCGTAAATGTGTTGAGGGCTATGTGTCAGCGTGTAGTACTTGTGCTCGTGCTAAGGTGACACATATTCGGCCTTCTGGATCCCTACTTCCATTGGCAATCCCATCCCGACCTTGGACTCATTTAGCCATGGATTTTATCACAGATTTGCCTAACCATGATTCTGGTGATTGTTGATCGCTTCAGTAAGATGTCACACTTTATTGCATTGTCAGGGCTACCTAATGCTAAAACCCTTGCACAAGTGTTTGTTGATAACATCGTGAAGCTACACAGTATTCCCTCGGATGTGGTGTCTGATAGGGGGACTCAATTTGTTTCCAGATTCTGGAAGGCATTCTGCACTTGTCTGGGGGTGCAATTGTCCTTCTCCTTCATCCTCAATCGAACGAACAGACTGAATGCACTAACCAGAATCTGGAGACTTATTTGAGATGTTTTGTCTCAGAGAATCAGGAGGAGTGGTCTTCATTTTTGTCTTTGGCCGAGTTTGCCATAAATAACCGTAGGCACGAGTCCACTAATAAGTCGTCTTTTTTGGGGGCAAATTGGTTCTATCCGCAATTTGGCACATTTTCTGGTACTGAGACTTCAGGCATTTCTGAAGAGGAAAGATTTTCCCCTTCTTTGTCATTTATTTGGCGGAAAATTCAAAATAATTTAAAAAAGATGGGCAACAAGTATAAACCTATGGCTGACAAGAGATGTATGAGTGGTCTGGACCTAAGAGTGGGTGATTCTGTGTGGCTGTCCACAAGAAACATTAAGTTGAAAGTAGCTTCTTGGAAGTTGGGTCAGGAGTCAGGGCTAGGTTAGGGTGTCCGTAGGGGGTGACTGTTTCCTTTTCCCTAGCCAATGAAAGCCTAGTCCCTTGTATATTTCTTTCTGTTTTCCTCCCCTGCCCAATATCCATGACAGCTTTAAGTATAAGAAGTTCCTAACTTCTTAAACCTGCCTTCCTAACCATACGTTTTTGTTCCTTTGAGAGGTGGCAGATTGTTATGGCACCTGATGGTGTCTTTATAGTCCTGGCACCAATGTAGAGGCAGCGATGTAAGACTGGTAAAGCATTTCTTCACATCTCTCTGTAAGCATTGCCATTAGTTGTTGGTAATAGGAATGGAATTCCATTGACCTCAATGAAAAAGGACATTTTTTTCCACCGGCCACCATTGTTACAGGGTCCTTCTCCCAGTGACCACCATTCTGTGTGAGAGGTGTTCATAAGTGCTTCTGCCATTGAGCTTCAGTCTAAGGGGGCACTAGACTGACCACGAACATAAAAGTTACTCTTTTACAGGCTTTCAATGTACGAGGACACTTCTAAACTCAACTTACTTACTTACTCAACTTACCACCAAAGGAGATACTACAAAGACCATGTTACAGAACATTTTACTACTGACCACCAAATCAAAGTATTAATGCAATTTTAACTTTCTACATCTCATCTACATCACCTTTTTGTGCCAACATAATTATTTGTTAAATTTCCTGCTTATTACTCTGAAAAGCATGTGGTCTAAAAGGGTGCTAATATTAATTTTTTTATGCTCTCAAATTAGCATACAGCTAGCTAGCTGTAAATATTTCATTTTTAGCATGGGTTAACTAACGGAGATTGGAAAATGATTTTGGCCTCAAGTCTTTCTGAGTTAAGAAAATTTAGGAAATGCCACTTTAGAGTTGCCCTTCATCTTTTTTTATTTCTTATAGCACAGGCTACATGGGCAGTATGTCCATCCATTCAGAAGTGAAAGAAACAAAATGTCAATCTTTAGCAAAATGAAAAGCTAACATAGTTGATACAATTCTTTTCCAACTACTGTAACTACCAGAAGTAGCAATGTGAATTCTGCCAGTGCCTAAAGCTTAAAATATTTTCTGTTACTTTTTGGGTAAATAGTTTATTGACTATTTAAACTTCTTTTGTTTGGAAACGTAAAACAAACATGACCAAAATATAACGAAGCTATGCTATGGTAGAACATATTGCACTCCTGCTTGAGTTTTTACAACCTATGAAACATATTTATGCATCTTTTGTACTAACTGAATAAAGTTGGGCCAACTTTACATGCAATAACATTTAAAAGAGCATAGAATTAAAAGAACATTACACAAAAGTGTAATCATCTGTATGATGATTCCTTATGAAAGGTTAAAAACCTTATTAAAGGTTTCTTTCCAAGAAAAATTAAAAAAAAATAAATAAAACAGGGTTGATCACACATGAATGGATGACTAAAGTCAGTGCAGCTTCACTTCATTGGCTGAGCTAAATGAAATACTGAGCTGAGTTATTTTGCAGCCAATAAAGAAGAAAAAAAGAACATATGTGGGACATGTGCATGTATGTTTTGTGTATTTATTCCAGATCTGCTCAGTAATCTAGGGGGAATATTTTGCCTTGTTGCTTAAAGGCTATGAGTCTTAAAACGAGAGCAGCTCTCCCCCTCTCTCTCTCTCTGTGAAGAGAGATTGGACTTGTATGTGCCCCCTCTCATATCTCTGCTCTCTACATAGGATATGTGCAGAACAATGGTGAACAATGGTGAAAAATGTTTACAAAAGGCATTTGAGTTCAACTTTAAGATACTACTGAGTTTTTTGTGGAAGATAGAAAATCTTTCTGATAATGTAAGCTTTTTAATTAATTCTTTAAAAAGTAATTGCCCTTTACAGGTTCCTAGGTGCAAAATATCAGTGTTTAATACCTCCTAAAATATGCTCAATTAGTGGCTAAACTGCTAGGGTTTCATATCACAGGCAAACCTTTTAATCCATTTTGTAGTTTCCCTTTATTCTTCTAATGCTTTAATTATGGTTTAGTTTTTGAATTGCTTTCTTATAATATAGAGTATTGAGGGGACAAATATTAGTTTATGTGCAAATATGCAAGAACGAATAAAGAACAGTATTTCAAATGCCTGCAATTCTCTTCTTCCAACTACATTAACTATGGTTAACATTTTGTTACTGAGCTTGTGCATATGTTATGACCAGACCATACAATACCTGTAATTCAGACTGTATCCAAAGCAAGTTGTGGCATGCATGATTGCTTAGCAAATATGCTTTGCATTTCAATAAACATTAATTAGTCTGCTTGCCATAAACAAAGAAGGGCTATACATTTTTATAAACAGTTTATACATACATTTTTTTTTTAGTTGTCATGAGAGTCTATTGCTGTTGTGCAATCACAATTGATTTTTTTTGTTGTCTTACATACACTAGACAATGGTACTTGAAAAAATACTTTTTGGAAAGAGTGATTTGGGCAGAGCGCTTTAGAGAAAGTACTTTGAGAAAATGTACTTTGGAACAGTGTGATTATTAGGCAAGTAAAACCACACTAATTATTTCCAGTTATACATAGGTTTTTTTGTGTTATCTTGTTTTAACATGTCCTGAAGTGCAAGATAATTTAACTCTTGACCTGGATCATGGATGACTGGGCTAAGAAATAGGACATTGGAAAAGGGTTGCATGTTGGACTTCCAGGTCTGGTATGAGTACTTCTAAGGATTCCACTGCATCTGGCGATAGGGTAGGGAGCAGGAACCGAGAATCAGGAGCAGGAACCTGGAGCAGGAACCAGGAATCAGGGAACAGCAACCAGGAAACAGGAACCAGGAAGTTGTCACGATAAATCTGCACTGGAAGGAAATCATGGAGCCGTCATATAGTGCCATCCTAGTCTCTGATTGGAGCTCGCGCTGGGCATGTGCAGACTAAGGATACACACCGAACATGTACGAAGTGCCGTGCAAACTGAGCATGTGCAATACGGTTCATTTAGTTGAAGTTCCTTCAGTTCTGAAGTTAACTCTTGTACTGCTGGAACAGATAGACTAGGCGTTGGGTCAGGAAACATGTTTGGGTGATATTCAAAATTGGCAAGGAAGGGAGACATCTTGGTAGAGGTGTGCATTGCATTGTTAAGAGCAAATTCAGCTAAAGGTAGCAAACGCACCCAATCGTTTTGAAGAGATGAGCAGTAGCAGCGGAGGTACTGCTCCAGTACCTGATTAATGCACTCTGTTTGGCCATCCGATTGAGGATGATAGGCTGATGAGAATGCCACATTGATCTGGAGACTCCTGCACTGTTGAACCCGCATTTAGCCGAAAATTGTGACCATCGATCCGACACGATCTGCTGTGGGATGCTATGAAGACGAAAAATCTTCTTGATGAAAATCCTGGCAGGGTCAGGAGTCGAGGGTTATCCCTTGAGGGGAATAAAGTGACTCTGTTTTGTGAAACGATCAACCACCACTAAGATGGTGGTACATCCTTCCGATGGGGGAAGTTCTACTATAAAGTCCATAGGGATGTTATCCCACGGTCGGTCGGTTAATGGTAGAGGTCTCAGGAGCCCCATGGGTAGCGCTGTTTGACTTTTGCTTCTAGCACAGACATCACATCATTGGACTTGGTACAATCCTTGTTTAAAGTAGGCCACCAGAACTTGCGGCGTGTTAGTTCAATAGTCTTGAGGGAACTAAAGTGTCCAGCCATGGGATGGGACGGGCCAATCGAGGACAGCCAAAACCTTACTTTGGTCCATGGTGATGCCTTGAGCTGAGATATCCAAGCCTAGGATGTGTAATCGATCCCTCTCAAATTCACATTTTTCAATCTTTGCGAAAAGATGATTCTGCCGGAGTCAAGAAAGGACATTTTTTACTTGTTCACGATGCTCCTTGAGGAAATCTGAAAAGATCAGAATGTCGTTCAGATAGACCACAACATATAAGTCCAGTATGTCTTTGAAAATGTCATTACCAAAACTTTGAAAGGTCCCTGGGGCATTACACAGCCCGAAGGGCATTACTAGATACTCGAAATGCCCGTACCGGGAGTGGAAGGCAGTCTTCCATTCATCCCCCTGTCTGATGTGGATCAAATTGTATACCCCGTGGAGATTCAACTTGGTAAATGTTCTTGCTGTACGGAGCCTTTGGAATAGTTCAGATATCAGAGGAAGTGGGTATCGGTTTTTGATGGTTATCTGGTTCAGAGCACGATAATCAACACATGGTCGCAGGGAACCGTCCTTTTTTTTCAACAAAGAAGATACCCGCTCCGGCTGGTGAGTGTGAAGGTCGGATGAATCCCTTGGCGAGGCTTTCTTCAAAGCAGGTTTTTAGTGCAAGGAGTTCTGGATTGGAGAGTGTGAAAATATGGCCATAGGGGATAGTAGACCCTGGCAATAAATCGATGGGGCAGTCATATGGCCTATGAGGGGGCAAGGTATCGGCCCCTTTTGGATCAAAGAAATCCATGAATTATCTGTACACCTCTGGGAGCAATGCTTCCTGTTCCAAAGACAAAGTGGCCACAACTAAGGATTCATTGATCTCCCGGAAACAGTTCTGCTGGCAAAACATAGAAGAAAAAGAAATGGTATCCTTAGACCAGTGGATATCGGGATCATGGATGTGCAGCCAAGATAGTCCCAAAAATACTGGAAATATTGGCGAGGGTAGCAAGTCAAAGGATAAGTGCTCATGATTCCTCGAAGGGGTATGTACCTCCATTGGAGTGGTACAAGTGGTAATTGGCACGGTACAGGGAGTGGGACCATCGGCCAATGAAATAGCAATGGGAAGGTTTCTTTCTTGAACTGGGATTCTTTGAGCGTGGGCAAATTGTATGTCCATGAAACAGTGAGTTGCACCGGAATCAATAATTGCGTTGGTCTCGGCGATGCCTGCTGGCCACTGAAGGATAAGAGAGATGGATATAAACATCTTTCCCACAGTCATTAAAGGATGGCATATAGGGGTCTGTAAGTGAGACTTAACCACTGGGCATCGTGGGCAGTTCAGGCGAAAGTGTCCCTCAGCACGGTAGTATATACAAAGTTTCTCATCTTGACGCCACTGTCTCTCTGTGGCTGAGAGGGGTGGATGAATAGTCCACAATTTGCATAGGTTCCACTTCTTCTGTAGATGGGTTATTAGTGGAGACCGAAGGAATGGCTGGCAGTCGTACTCGACTGAAAGTTTTGACGACGTCCCTTTTCTCACAGTCTCTCTCTCTCAGACGACGATTGATCTGGGTCACCAACATGACAAGGTCATTTAAACACTCAGGAATGGAGACATGGGCTAGATCATCCTTGATTGGTTCTGAAAGACCTAGGCGAAATTGGAATCAGAGTGCTGCTTCATTCCAAGAAGATGTGTCTCCGAAGGCCACCCTAAACTCTGCTATGTAGTCTTCAACAGGACTAGAGACTTGGCGTAATCTGCACAGGGTTTATTCTGCTGAGGCTGCACGACTAGGGTCATCATACACGCATTGCAAAACCATTGAAAAAACCATGCCTGCGGCTCCCCCCGCAGTAGTGAGGGCACCACTTTGACCTGTATACCATCTGTGGGGTATGTCCGTGGCTGTAAGTCAAAAAGCAACTGGCAACAATTCTTGAAAGATCGGAAGTTCTTTTGTTCTCCATTAAAGTATTCCGGTAAAGGGACCTTGGTTTCGTGGTCCTAGGGTGCATGAGCCACAGACCCCGGGGGAGCGGAGTTCACAGTGGAGGCTACTTGAGAGCTTTTTGCTGGCTGTCAGACATTTCTGCAGGGTATCCAGTCGGTTCTCGAGTTGCGAGTACCCCCCATGCAGGTTCTGTACTGCTTGAGTAAGGCTGGAAAGTTGCTGGGCCATTACCTCAGGGAGTGAGGGTTTCCCTCCTGAGCTCATAGCGGGCGGATTAATACTGTCAGCCTTCAGAAAGGAGAGCTCTGTTTGAGGGAATCTTGATGATTAACCAGGAGATCACACACACATATATCGGTTAACTATTAAATGTCATGAGCAGGAACCAGGAACAGGAACTAGCAATCAGGAAACAGCAACCAGGAGTCAGGAAACAGGAAGTTGTCACGATCAATCCACACTGGAAGGAAATCATGGAGCCTTCATATAGTGCCGTCCTAGTATCTAATTGGATCTCGCACTGGACATGTGCAGAGTAAGGATAAGCACTTAGCATGTGCCAAGTGCGGTGCAAACTGAGCATGTGCAATAAGGTTCATTTAAACATAGGTTTGTGACATTGAGCCCATGCAAGTAGATTGAGCTTGACTTGCTCCAGAGGAACACGATTGCCACAAAGATCTTCTGCATGTACTTCAAGTTAAACTGCCCACAGAAGGCCCCAACGCCAGTGCCCAGGAAAATTTGGAGAAGATTCCCTAGTTAAACCTACTTCCTCTCAACTTTCAATTACACTGTTTCCTGTACGGATCTTGTGCAACAACTACCATTTCTGGTCCCAAACAGGTGTCTGCGTATATTATTCCTGTGGTACTCCTATCAAAACTTTTAGTGGTCTCCATGGTAAATGGGACAGTCCTGTCAGACAGTATACAGAATGCCTCCACTCACTATGAAACTCAGGCCTTTACACTCTGAGACTTACCAGACTCCCTACTGTTCGTCAAGTTTGCTCCTCATCCACTTGCCTGGTACCTGGGTTACCTAAACAATACTGAGAATTTGTGGATGTTTTCAGCAAAAAGCAGGCAGACACTTTACCACCACATTGTCTTTCTGATTGTACTATAGATCTCCTCCCAAGTTGCCTCAGGGCAGTGTTTACCCTCTCTCCATTCCAAAAAACAGGGCCATGTTCTGTACATCCACGTACATCCAAGAGAATTTGAAGAGAAGCTTTATCTGCAATTCTTTTTCCCAGCCGGAGCTGGGTTCTTTTTTGTGCAGAAAAAAGCATTCCTGTATTGATTGCAAAGGCCTAAACACTATTAAATACAAGTATTCACTGCCTTTAATCTCTGAGCTGTTTAATTGACTCCAAAGAGCATCAGGCTTCTCCAAACTTGACTACTGGGGTGCCTACAATCTAATTTGCTAACGTGAAGAAGACTAGTGGAAGGCTACTTTCAATACATTTGATTGCCATTTTGAAAATTTGGTAATGCCGGTCGTGCAATGCTTCACTTGTTTTTCTGATTTTCATGACTGATGTCTTCTTGGATCTTCTTATACGTCTATGTACTTGTCTACTTGGATGACATTCTTGTCTACTCCAAGGGATGCTAACTCTTTGTGTTGCAGCGACTTTAGGACAACAGACCTTACACAGAACTGGAAACATGTCTCTTTGACCGTTCTGAAGTCCCATTTCTGGGTTACATTGTTTCAGCTGAAGGTTTGTAGATGCCCTGCAAACTTTTGAAGGTGCTTCACTGGCTACAACCCCTCGGGCCAAAACCCACTTCGCCAATTACTACCTGCAGTTTAACAAAGACTGTTTCTCTATAGTGGCTCCAATTACATTGCAATGCAATTGTAAAGTCTGGTCACCAGAGACTCTCCAGGCCTTTCAGTTACTGAAGAAAGCCTTTGATTCTGCTCCTGTTTTAGTTTTCCCTGACACCTCACAGCTTTTCTTCGTAGAAGTGGATGCTTCCCTGCTCTGCTTGGCTCTCCGCCAAGCCCAGAGAGGATATCCACTGCCCAGCAACAGGCAACTCAGGATTCACAGGGACAGTCGGCTGCAGCATCACCCCAGGTGAGCCCTACCCACTCAGCCCTTTTATCAGCCAGCCCCCACAGACACACTGTAGAATCACAGAGCCCCACGAAGGGATCTCCAAACACCCAAGGGGACTGGGACAGGGAATCTGTGCTGCACATTCTTCCCACCATTAGTTTGTTCGAAAGCTTTAAGAAAAGTTTGGAGGACACATTCCACTCTGAAATAGCCACGCTCAAACGCGACATAACACACCGCTTTGAGGCAGAGAAGGCTACTGATGATCTTCGGATTACGGCAATATTAAAGGAGCACTCCATGATCCTACAGTAATTACTCACTCACTAAGATGACCTCGAGAACAGAAGCAGGTGCAACAACATACACATCAGGGGGTTGCCCGAATCAGTCGAAACTTTGAATCTCTATGTGGCGGCTACTGCCTTATTCAGCATGCTGTTGTCGAAGCCCAAAGATACTCAAATTGAAATTGGCCATATCCACAGAGCTATAGGACCCAAGTCATGTCCAAGGGGGAACCTAGTTCCCCCTGGGATGTGACCTGCTGCCTTCATATTTACAAACTCAAAAACGACATCATGAAACAGGCATGGAACCAAGATGGCATCACCTTGATTGACACTTAGGTCCTGGCTTTACAAGACTTGTCTCGACACACTTTGGCTTTTCGTAGATTCCTCAAATGGCTGCTGGAATCTTTTCACACTAAAGATATCTGCCTTTGCTTGGGCTTAACATTTTGATATGCGGCTCATAAGAATGGTCAATCGGCAACTTTCTGGACCCTGGGAGACTTACCAGCTTTTCTAGACACTTTCAACCTGACGGAGATTTCTGTGCTGGATTGGCCAACTACCCCGGCCTCACTGAATTGTCCCCAGGAGGATACCTGACAACTCGCCACTAAGAAATGCCTTTGGTCACGGGGGTCCACTCTTCCAAAGCATCCTCGTCGACAATGATTGAATGGGAACTTTTTCTTCAGGGGCCACAATGTGGTCGGTTTTCAACTGTTACCTACTACTTTACCAATATACGGGTGTTTATACATATACTCCTAACTGAATACTGGTAAGTTATTTATCAGTCCTCACATAGAGAAGTTCTCATTGATTTGATGCATATGATATAAATGCTTGGTTTATATTTTTGCCTGATGTCTTTAATCTTTTTATTTTATTAAGTACTGTGTTATTAGTATGACCCATTCCCGGAGTGGGTGGGATAATAGAGACAGCCTACTCACCTAGTCTTTCCTGCATATATCTAATCCGCTATTTTGAAGCTACGAATCAGGAGTCGTTCTTAAATTCCATCCTAGAACATTTAGAGGAGTTTAGAGCGGGACCTCTGGTGTTCGGTGGAGACTTTAATTTTACAGACAAACACATCCAGAGATACCTAGGGTGGTGTGCCCAGGGTAGGTAAATGACTTAGGCGGTGGATTCTCCAGCATCAACTGTTTGATGCATGGCGCAAACTTAACCCTCAAGAGAGGGATAACACCTATTTCCCCAAGACATACTCCCAACTTGACCATTTCTGGTCAAACTGACCTGTACCGTATTAGAAGTTGCAACATAGGGGAGATGTTTCTCTCCTTCCTTCCCCGTGTAAATATACAGTTCCTGCATTCCTATGAGCCTCCCAAGTTCTGGAAGTGATCACTAAATGAATCTCTACCTCAAGCCATGGTGGTGACCAGTGAGATAACTGCAGAATTAAGAAACTTTTTTAAATCAAACAACACCCCTGATAGTTACCCCATAATGGTGTGGAAGGCCCATAAGGCAGTTATGCAAGGTCAATTTTATCCAGCATGGAGCCTGCCTTAAGAAAGGTAGACAGCAGGATATTCTGGGTTTGCTTACAAATATTTACAAAATGGAGAGGAAACAAAAAATTAGACCCGCGGCAGAGGTGGGATAGAAAAATGGAATCCATGAAAAAACTAGGGGCAATATGCGTTAATAAGGTGAATGCCACACTGGCCAGGCGTGGAAGATCCTTCTATAAATGTGGTGGCCTACTGGCCCTGCATGATCAGAGAGAGCACACATTTGTATGTTGTATTTTAGACAATAAAGGTTGTAAACAGTACCAGGTACACGATATAGTTGCAGAATTTTGAAAATACCATATGCAACATTGGAAATCAAGATCTCAAAGCCCAGGGACCCTCTCTGATCGAGGCAACCCACTTATACTTGACCTGAGTCAAAATGCCCATGCTTTCAGCAGAGGAAATGGAGTTTCTTGAAGCACTCATTGGGAGTGAAGAGATACAAGCAGCCATTCTGGCATCCCAGCATTGTTGGGAAAAAACACCAAGCCCCAATGGGTTCCCTCTAACATACTATAAACAGTTTCAGGAGATCCTGTTACCTTACTTGACACACGCTTATAATGCCTTCTCAGAAGGCATCAGAGTGATCCGGAAAAAGGACTCCGCCAGCTGTGCCAGTTATTGTCCCATATCTCTTCTAAACCAAGACCTAAAACTGTTTACCAAGGTTTTGGCTGTGAGGCTACAGAATGGTATTGGGAAGTTGGTATACTCTGACCAGGTAGAATTCCACTGAGGGAGGCACAAGACAACACCTTCAAGGTGCTTAACTGGATACATTTGGCAAAAAAGCACTCCACTCTGGCTTAATTATTACACTGGGGAACAATTTTGAACACATTTTTTATTGACTTCAATTTTTAAGCTTATTTATACTAAAATTGGTCATTTGAATTCTGAAAGTGCAGTTAGTTTTCTTCTATCATGTCAGGTTTTTTCTCTACCGCTTTATATTAATGCGATTACTGTAGCGTGGATTTGTATAGGCTATTCATTTACACGCAAGACAGTGTGGTCAGAGGTTGTGCGCTGATCTACATAGTGAATAAGCTTTCTACTTACACACGTATTTCCTTTCTTTCAGATTATGGCTGGCTCTGCTGTTTCTCGTAAGTTGTAAGTGCTTAAACAACCCTGATTAATTTTGTTATATCAGTGGCAGTTTCACCATTCCCAGTCAAAGGGCGAACATCAGCACATTCGTAGAGCAAGACTATTTGGCATATTTCAAAGTTAAACTTGGTGATCAAGATAAGTCTTGGGCCCTTCATAAGGGGGGTGTAAAGAACTTATCTGTCCTGTGAGCCCGCAGCGTCCCTGGGGATCCCAGAGGGAGACGGCGCTGCAGCAGGCAGCATGGCCAAGGCTGCTGCCCTGCTCGCAGCGTGTCTCTCTCTGCAGGAGGAGGGATCCGTCCTGGCCAAACTACTGTTCAGCCAGGCGGCATCCCTTGCATCTCTATGGACGTGATTACAGAAAGTCCTGTTTTCAGCACCCCTTTGGATGTGCAAAGTAGGTCACGTCCCAGGGGTGCTGTGGGAAGAGGTGCGCGCGCTACCACGTGTGCCTTCTGTACCCCCCGAGGGCATGGCACTCGGCTGCCTCGCCACGGGGCGGGACATAGTTTGAATTCCCTGCGGTCAATCAGCCGCAGGGGATTCAGTTACCCTCCAATAAAATGGCGCCAGGTGGCGCAAGGTCATTGGTCACTCTGGCCATTTAAGGAGAACATGTCCTGAACACCATTGCCCGCTATAAGCATCTGTGTACAGAGTGTGCTTGGGTGCGTTCTTTGTGTTGGTTAATGTTTCTCCAATTTGTCATTATAATAGCGACCTGGTCTGATACCTTACTCTTGCCTGAACTCTGCCTGTCATGACCTCGGATTGTTTGTGACCTCTCTTGTTTGCTGCCTGCCCTGACCTCAGCTTGTTCCTGACCTGCCTTTACCCTCCTGTACTACGCTTATCGGACTTGACATCTGTAAATACCCGTGTCTTGTTTTATGACTATAATAAAACTCAATAAAAGGACTTTTGAAGTTGGCTGTGGTTTGTGTGCCCAGGCGCATTACAGGGGGCAAACAGTGTGTCGGGGGTTTACAGATGTAGACAAAAAGAGCACGTGATATGATGCCATTTGGTATACCTATGGTTTGGCGAGAGCCAGGAGATCATTTCAGTGACTGTTACTTTTGTATAGTTAAAACTTCAGGATATAACAGGAAAAATAAATTTATCCTAGTCCACGCCCAGTGGCTCATTCAGATGAAATCCCAGTGCCAGTTTTCGTTACACTACCCTCTCTTGAAGAACATGATTATGGTGATGAACTAGGTGACAACAGGGATGAAGAGTTTGAAATTGAAGAAGACTCTGTTTTTAGGGATTTGATTAGCATGAGTTGATTTGGGACTATCAAAGAAGGCTTCAAAACTCCAGCATCAAGATTGCATGAGAAAAACGTACTTGAACGAAGGTATCGTACTTTCGGACCAGAGAAATTGCATTTCTGCAGTACTTTAGAACTGAAAGTGGCTTTGTGTATTGCCATAACATACTTGGTTTCATGGAGGAATTGGGAATTCCAATATATAACTCAACTGAAATGTGACTATTCATCGACAGCTCAAAGCAGAGCTTAAAGTGTGTCCTCCTTCACAATGGCAATAGATTTGGGTCAGTCCAAATTTGCTGGGGTAATTTCTGGATTCACCACCCACAAAATTAGTAAAAAACAAGTGTAAGTTCTTACTCAACAAAAATGCGTTCCCCAGTATTATCTACTGATGGCGAGAAGGTGTTTGACAGGGTGAACTGGACTGGACGTTCTTGGACAAACTTTAATACACATAGGGATAGGTCCCAATATTCTGTCCTGGATACCCTCAGTTTACTCATGCCCCATGGCAGCAGTGTGTGTCATTGAACATATATCTGAATACTTCACCATCCATAACGGAACTCAATTGGGCTGCCCATTACCCCCACTCATATTTCTATAGACACTGGAGCCTCTACTAAGATTTCATGGGTTTAAAGCTGGGTGACAGGTCATATAAGATCGCAGCGTTTGCAGACAATCTCATGTTTGTGGTCACCAATCCAATTATGTCCCTACCAAATCTGCTGAAAGAATTATCTCATTATGGTACCCTGTCAACTTTAAAATCAACTATACTAAATCTGAACCTATGAACGTGTCTCTACCAGATCAATTGTGCTTACAACTAGGACATAGGAGGGTAAGGGATATCTAGCGATACGCTTGACGAGGGACATTTCCCATTTATTCCAGCTGAACTTAACTCCTCTATTGACCTGCATTAACATAGACCTACAAAAGTGGAAGTCTGACACTCTATCTTGGTTTGGGCAGATACAGGTGGTAAAAATGAATGTGTTACCACGATTCCTTTATCTGTTCCAAACTCTGCAAATTAACCACCAGTTATTGATTACATCCAAAATGGTAGGGGTAATCGGGGTTAATTAACTTCTAGTGCCCGGGGATTGCAGTGAAACTGCAGATGAACTCTCAATGGAGAAACTCTAGTGCCGGGGATCGCAAACAGGAGGATTCCCAGGGTTGCAAGAATGAGCGCAGCCCTGGGAATCCAGTGTGATCCCGGGGCACTAGAGGTTAATTACCTCTAGTGCAGGGGATTGTAATGATTTCCTCGATCTTCTGATGGTTTCGCGAAATCGGTTTGCCGAATGACCCATCGCTCATCCCTACTCTCCTCCCTGAAGTTTGCTTCACCTTTCTTTGGACTTTATGTAATTTCATCTAAGATTGGTAGCTCCTCTTGCCAGGAAGTTCCATCTTCACTTTCCTCTAAAACCTGGACCTCAGCTGATGGGGATGCCCAAGCTGGTGGGGATGCCCCATAAAAGGAGGGGGCTAATGTCAAACTTACCTCCTCCTTCTGCGCATGTGGGCAGTTTTGACCTTGGGCGTGTCTGCTTTTCCAGATTTGTGTCTCCACTAGTGTCGAACCCCGATCTCTGCTGAGCATTTCCTCTGCACCTGTTGTTTAATCAAGTGCTTTCCTAGTCCAGACCCTGTGTTAATCCTTATCGCTTCCCAGTCTGTTGGTTCCTTATCTGTCCCATTGTGCTGTTCCAGTGTTCCCCTGTGTCTGCTTTGACCCCCATGTCACCCATGCCTCCTGTGTCTTTGTTGACCCCTGTGCCACTGGAGTCTATTCTCTGGATTCCTGGTACTTGACCCCTGCCTTTGTTCCTAACTAATCTTGTCTGCTCAACCCTGGCCATCCACAACTATTCTCTGCTTGCTGATTTTATACACTACCCATCCTGGTGCACCGAAGTACCGCAACCTGGCAGTAGTCTGCGGCCCAACATCCTCACCACTAGAGGCTCTGTAGACCAGAATGCTTCTTAGATTCTGCAACTTGTCCTTTCTCAGGACTCACACCACTATTAGGCAAGCCATAGCTCCCCTAGAGGCTCTGTCTCTCCAAGTGTGACAAGGTGCAGCCATCATACTCTTTTCCTTTAGCTTAAAATCATAGAGCAGCATCATGCGGGCAGCATGTATTAAAGATAGTTAAAGCACAGAGATCCTTGGTTTCCACTGACTCAGACAGGCCTCCAAATTAAATAATAATATACTTACTGCTGATTTCCATATCATCCTGGTGAGTCACCAGTTGTTTTAAAAGCAATGAGTTGAGGATAGACTTGTGGTGACTAACATGGGTGCGGAGATCCTTATTAACCTTCTCCACCCCCTCTATGCGGACATTCATGACCCCACAACTCTCTCTATTCCTTTGTAGTGTCTCTGTAGTGTAGGGGAGTAAGGAAGAAAATAATGCAGAGCTTAATGGGGCTGGAGGACTAGGAACTGGAGGAGGAAGCCATGAGCCAAGTACTTGCCTGCAGGCCAGCAGGTAGATCTCCCATGAGGTTAGGAAACTGAAAACTGAAATTACTTGTTTTAGAGTTGCTGGTGGGAGCTGAGACTTTATAGATCTGCCATCTGTTCATCAAAGCCATTGCTAGAGGGAGAAAATGCTAGCTGAGGAACTGAGCACAGGGGTATCCTATCTGGCCATATGCGAGACTAAAATAAATATTCTGTGTTACCAATGTTTAGACTATAGTAGTGCATTTTTTTTTACATAGCCTGTCTTGATTTGTACTTACCATTTGATACATATACTATATTGTAAAAACAGAAAAATAACAAGAGAAACTGCAGGAACTTTCATACATAACAACAGCAAAAAAGGAACTGATAAGAATGTTTAGATGTCACATATATTAAAAAAATCCCTACCCTTCCATGAAGCCGATTAATATCTTGCTTTTATTTTTGGAAATTTATGTCTGTCCTTTTCTCCTCCACAATGCATACTGCTTTCAATTCAATTTCTGATTTTTTTTTAAATTCTGCCAACTATGTATACACTGCATGCTACAGGCAAAGACAACATTCCCAGACAACAGTATTGGCCTTCTGCATGTAGTATGTGCCTTTGGTTGTGTGTTCTGTATGCCGGTATATTGTTTCCAAACATTAAAAAGGAAATCGGGTATGCATGACTAAAACCTTATAACTACTTTAAGGTGTGCATAAGATTCAGAATCAAAGAAGGACATGACTCCAAACTAGCAGAAGGAAATTTTAAATCTATCCTTATCCTTTAGTAAAATAAAAAAGGATTATTTTACTAAAATAGTAGTGGATGTCGAATTATGAATTATATTTGTTAAATGTCAGTATAATACAGATAAACTAACACCAAATGTAAAAAAAGTGGAAGACTCAATGGTATAGGAAACATGCTCACATTTGAACCAAACTTTCAAATGTACTGTAACTAAAATATATACAATTTTTGGGAGCTATTTTGTAACCCTCTCTTCATTTAAGGTTTCTACATTTCCTTTATACAAATAATAATTTTCTCAATGAAATGCTATGTTTCTGTCAGTAAATCCAGAAGATGTTGAATGATAAGGTATCATTTAATGGTACTTTATGCAGATTTCAAATATACTTTAGGTGCATTTAAAATGATTATTTGTCACAATGAGTATCCTTGTCATTAACATGTTCACTTAAAACAGGAAATGTGAGCCTGGCAGCAATCCATGCTGCAAGTAAAACTATGCTTTAATTTTCCACTATGTAGCATTCATTAAGAAATCTAGTAAATTAACCACTTTAAGCAAAAGAAACCAGAACAAATGTGGAGCTTTAGCTCATTCCAAATCAGAACCCTTGTTTCCTTGGCTTTACAAAATTTCAGAATGGTTTCAGTGCCTGACAACCTCAGCAACCTTTTCTGGTGTTATCCATCCAATTCTTTCACCTGAGTGCCCATGTGAACTGGCAAAACTCGGCCTCAGTGTTGTGACGTGATTTCAGAGCCCTCCCACACCCTCCTGCGTCAGAGTTGGTGCTCAGTTGAAATGGTGACTGCTCTGTGGCCATACTCAACTACCACAAACTCTCCTGGCACACCTGCCCACTCTAATTACATGGATCCTCCTGGTGCCTAGGGACATGCAGACTCTAACATCAGGTGAGTGCATATACACCCACCTTCCTCCCGGCTGATTAGCTAGAGAGAGTTATTGATATGGAGGATCAACTCACTGAGCATCAATCTACCATTGTCTTGCAGAAACTGTTTCTCATAGAAACTATTCACTGTCAGAGAAAAATTAGGATCTTGAGAACAGGAATCACCGCTCCAACCATTGCTTTTGGAGAATATACAAAGCTAACGATCTCTTCCACTTCCTCACTATGGACTTCATAAACACTCTTCAGCTGAAACTCTGCTCTTCATACAAAGCATTGGATTCCCTGTTACAATTGCTAAATATTTGCTTTTGATTCTTATTTTTCTCTTGTGTGCTCTTTTAAGTAACTTTCTATGCTTTTATTGTTACTCCCTGTTTATTAATAATAAAATAATTTATTCGGGAAAAACAAAACAAGATTCCCTTGAGTTAATGGTCGCAAGAATCTCATTTTCTCAGGAAATTTTTGCATTGGTATAAAACAGACCTTTTCCAGTCTGCAAATTTCTGATGAGCCGCAACATACGTTTTGCCTTACTTTATCCTGCTTATTAAAGGTTACCATTGATGGCTCTCCAACCATCTTTGAGGAACCAGACATTGCTCTGCACCGCTTTCAAGACATATGGTTTTCCATCCAGTATGATATGCCTATTACTGCCTCTTATCTATTTTGATACTGATAATATGGATCTAAACACTCGTCAGTTTTATGCATTAGGTATGGGTTTTATGCATTAGGTATGAGCATTTCCTAACTTCCTTGCTCATCGGTCATATACTATCCATCCCTACAATCTAGATGGCCTGGATAGCCTGGGAAAATCCAGCTCATCCTTGGCCCCTATTCTACCTTTTCACTTTTCCACACACGCTCTACAACAACTCCTCTTTCTAGCACTGCTACCCCACCCACTACTATACTTACAAGAGCACAATCCATCCAAATAAGCATCAAAATGTGGTGTTTCTTCAGAAGACCTATTTAAGAACAAGAGGCATCCTATGCTTCGAAGTGGGTGGGTGATATTTCCCCTACCTCCCACTCTTCAAAAAAGGGAGGAGTTGCCTGAATTTTCCACAGGTCCTTGCCCTCCCAGGTATTGGACTCTTAACTTGACCCATGTTCCCATGTTTGCATTCCATGGAAGATTAGTATCCAAAGGGTAATATACTCCCTTCTCAACTTTTATATGCCTCCACAGGCCCCAACACACTACAAATCCTCCTAGCTACCCCAACTTAACCATTGCTGGAGATATTAATTACCCCCTGTACCCAAAACTAGACAAAATCAGATCCCCCTAACTGCTTGGGCCAGTCCTTCATTGGAATCATTCTCTCTTATTGACCCACTCCTCTTCAGGCAGTTTTCTTTTGGAAATTTTTAATGGCATCTTACTAAATGGCTTTGACTTTCCCACTTTTCCTGGGGTGCACACTTCCCTAATTCACAAACCCTATAAAGATCCAGAACTACATTGCTCTTATAGACCCAAAATCCTTCAAAGAAACTTGTTTTTAAGGTGCTTCACTTTTTCATGACCTTTGACATAAAGGGGGTCCCTTGATCAGCAGGAAGAAGCACTATATTGACAGACTGCCCCTGATTCATCAAGCAAAATCGGATTATCGGTCGCGCATTCGTATTAGCGATCCGGAATCGCGCGCGATCGCGCTATTCAACAACCGGAAAAGCTCGCGCACGGAGCCGCGCTTATCCGACAGCTTTTTACTGGCGATCATGCATTAAAGAGCAGGTGCGCGCTAATTAATTGCTATGATCTCACCATTGTGCTTAGATCCTCCTTAATTGCGCAGCTGAAATGTAATTGCCGTAATTGGCAGATTCGCGACCCCTATTGCGCATGGCAGGAATCCGGCCGGCAGATTCAGGATGCGAGTGGACGCGCGCACTCGAGTCCCGGACCGCGGTAATCCGCGATCGCGGGTCGCGCGTATTATCGCGCTTCCCGCGATCGCGGATTTCAATGATGAATCAGGGGCACAATCTCAAAGTCAGGGACAAGGCAAAGGTCCTGACTGGTGGTGAGCAGATATTGTCAGAAAGTCACAGGAAGCAGTCAGCACAAGGATCACAAAAGTCATAAATGTTGCAAGTAGAAGGGGACTTTGCAATAGCATAGTAGAATGTTGCTAAGACACAGAATGATGTAACAAGAGATCAATTCAGGCTGGATATAGGGCATAGTACTTGTAAAAGTAAAATGATTGGGATTTTTTCGTTTTGTTTTTTCAACTAAATTATTACAGACTGGACACCTGTTCATTTACCTGAAACCTCAAATTTAATAAATGACACATCATAATTTTAAAGTGGGCATATTCGTTGAGATTCTTGTTGTTCCATCTGTGTGCAAATTGCATTTGTGCAGTTGATCTTTTGATATTTGTTTCTCTCCACATATATTAGCCCACATGCATATTTGAACACACGCACTACAACAACTGAGGAATCAAATATATTTTGTTTACATTTCATAACTTGTTCCAATAAAAACTTTACCAATGATTTTGTCCCTTTGAACTTTTGGAAACCTTTGGGTCATAGGCCCAGACTTTACATTGGTCCTTGACCTCTGCATAGTGAAGTCATGCTTCTTCAGGCCCACCCTTTGCCATTCAAATGCCAGTGCTTCAAGGTAAGTAGAGACTATTACGTTTGGCAGTTTAATGTCAGAGGCTTGGTTTAGGAATAGTAGGAAGTGGGACTTGACTTGGCTTGGACAGTCAAGAATTACTAAACAGCCTAAAGCTAATAATCAAGGGACTATAGGGGGACACAGGGATTAATATGAATTCTCTCACAGGAACTTCTGGGCCCCACTGTTACATTAAAACCTTTAAACTCAGGTCAGTCTCACTTTAATAAGCTTTTTATATTCAACTCAGCTTTTGCGATATGAATGCTAAAATGCTCATGCGGACTACCACATGACAAAAAGTGCTCCTAGGAATATCAAAGCATAAATAGACAGTCAATTGCAAAAAATAAAGGTTCACTGTGCCTTCCTATTTTATAGCCTTCAGATATATTATTGCACAGAATATTGTATAGGGTAGATTATTGCAAGCGGTTATTTTTTTATTAAATTTAATGCCATACCTAATAGACGACATGATGCCTGCTATATCATTTTTATGTGGAAAAATCTCCTGTGTGGTTTCTTAAAAATATTTTTATTATTTTACTGAGGGTTTGACTCCCTTGACTTTGGGATTAGACCCCCTCCTAACTGACTACCACTTAACAATAAGAGTACTTTACATGCCAGTAACATGATTTTAAATGTTCTATTTCTAACATCAGACTTTTGCTGTCTGGGTTGGGTCACCCTTTCTATTTGTTTCTAATGACCATTGCCATAGTCATGAGAAAAGAGGGAAAATCCCAAATAATAAGTTGTCTCTGCAAAAGGGTTGGAGAATAAATCCTCTGTTATGGACCCTTGTAAAGAAGATTTTCATTACTTTATAAAGATTTTCTCTCAGATTGAATGTGTTTGCACTTTCTTACTGTAGCCAAACAAAGAAAAATATTGTCTTTATTTAAATTTTTCTACATCAAGCAGTTTAGGTGCAACCAAAACTACTAACAACAGATAGGTCGCTATTTACTGTTTGTCAGGCATTCATACAGGATCCAAAGTACCTATGCTAAAATTTGTTTTGCAGTCCATGCTTTACTTATTATTAGTTTTAGTGTTTTAATTATTTTACAATGTCTTTGTGATAATTTTACTTGATACAGATTCTTCTTCTAATGGAAATGTCATGAATAGCAGCAGTAAAAAAATAACATATGAAGCCTCATATTTTATTTTGAATTGTTCATTGTTCCTAAGGTTATCTTCCATAATAGTTTGCACTGTTCTCTTTTGCCTGATAGACATATGGGTGTTAGCTTTGGTGTGTTCCTTCCATGTGAACTACAAACTTCTAGCTTTATACTTTTCTCAGAACTAGAACGTTAAATAAATGACTTATTGTATACTTGTATTAAATTATTAATTTATTGACAGATATATCTATGAGTCTTTTTTTTATACCACTGATTTTCAGTGATAGCACATGTTTATGAGAAGATGAGTATACCTAAACTTGTGACATCAGGCCATACAAGAAGGTTTCTGTTATGATTTGTGCATTTCTAAATCTATAATTTTGTAGATCTATGCCAAACGTAGGTTAGCTTGGAGAACAATTAGAAAAAGGTTAAAAGGTAAAGGTGCCTGATTTATTAAAGCTCTCCAAGGCTGGAGAAGATTGACATTATTCAGTGAAACTGAGTGTTCCAGCAAAACCGGAAAATCCTGGACCAGATCCATTTTGTTTGCTAGACTACCGAGGTTCACTGATGAACGTGTATCTTCTCCAGCCTTGGAGAGCTTTAATAAATGAGGTCTACAGTTCTTATGCAGACCACACAATTTTTTTCAGACTTGATGCACCACATAAAGAAAATTTCAAAGTACAACTTAATTTTAAGTTCTTTTACATTAAATGACATTTGATGACCATAAGTGGGTGGGACCTGACTAGAAACTCCATCCAAATTTTTTCCTGTATTAAACAATGGAAAAAGCATTAGCCTTCATCAATTCTCTGCTCACTAATTGCTCCTGCATGGTCTTTAAATTGCAAAGTAAATTGTTTTTAGAGACTGCTGGCCAGTGTAAAGTGATTTGAAAACTCCTAGTAAGGAAACAATGATCACTGATGACTGAAAATTGTTGGTTTCAAATTACAACATACAAGTATGAAGGTAAAAGCCAGGAGAAAAAACGCACAATACAAAAACTAGCAACCACTAGGTAGGTGGCAATCAAATAAATGAACATAGAGACCGCAAGGTTAACAAGGCAAAGAAAATGCTAAGCTGAGGGAGCCAGAGGCAGGTGTATGACATATTTCATAGAAGTGTGGGTAGGGAGCAGCAAAGGAATATGAAGAAAGGACTAACACAGGGATGAGGAATAGCAAGGTCAAGGGAAACTGGGAAAATTAAGTAGCACAAATATGAAAGCTAAACAACAAGACACAACTGAACAGCAGACATCAGGGAGCACAAGGCTAGAGTTCAGATACACAAACAAAAAAGGACACATTAGCAAAGCTGGGATGCAAACTCCTAACAAAAAAGAAGGTTAGCTACAGTACATCACTGTTCCAGCATGACTTATGCTGGGTGATAGACTAATATAGAAAGGGAAGACTGAGAAACAAGGCACAAGTGTGAGTGGGAGGAGAAGGGTGAAGATACAGTTCAATGAAGGGCAACATGAAAGACATATTAATAGATGTGAGATATAGTCAGTGAAATGTATTTTCAGAAAGTGTGTAAACTGAAAGGATAGTACAGAAAGTATCTAAGGAACAAGATTACATTATGCTATCCTAATATCAAAAGTACATGACATCACTGCTGTAATAAAAGTGCTATACCTTTTTTTAGGGTAGCACCAAAAAAAATATACTTCTTTTTAGGTACCTGACATTATTAGTCTAAAACAGCGGTCGCCAACCGGTGGTCTGCGGTCCCCTGAGCGGGGTCAGGAGAAGGAACCTGCTGGGGGAACGCACCGGCCAGAGCCGTGGAACACGCCCCCATACAAGTCCCAGGCTTAGGAAAGTGGGCAGGCTGTGCCCCTAAATATAACCTGCCCACTCTCCCATTGCAGGCTTAGATATTAGTGGGCGGGGCTATGTCACGATAATGTCACTATGGGGGAGGTTTCAATCCTTTAATTGTCACCCGGCTCCCAGCACATGCGCAGTCAGGAGCCAGTGATTTTAGTGGTCCGCGGAACCAAAAACATTAATTTTATATTGTAGTTTATTGGTCTGGAGACATGATGCCTACATAAGTCTTACATTTAAGGTAAAATCTACAGAATTTGTGAGAATGTTAGGGCTATACTAACTGGCAGGTGTGACGGGATTACCTGGGGGAAAAGGAGGCCACCAGACTGCTTTTTCTGAAAGGAGAAAACCCTAGGCAATCACCAGGGTCAAGATAGTCAGGTTCGAGGTCAGGCCTGGAAAATAAATCAGGCAAATTACAGCTTGGTAAACTCATGGGTAACATGCTGAGGATCCAGAAACCACAGTCTAGAACTACAAAGGCTTGTCTGTTTCAAAACCCTTCCACTTAACAAGGTCTACAAGATCTGCTTTGTTCCTAGAGCCTAGAACAGCCTCAACCTCAAATGCCTCATTTACATGCACTAGGATAGGTGGAGGAGGAACAGATCCTGTAGCACACACTCTATGTAGAAGATGTGAAAGATCACGTGGACTTTTAGTGATTCACGGAGTGTGAATTTAATCAGCAGTGGATTAACAATTTTCAGAATAGGAAAAGTTCCTATAAATCTGGTTCCCAATTTCATAGTGTTGCAGCGTAATCTTAGGTTTGCCGTGGAGAGCCACGGCATATACCCTATCTTGAATTTTGGCCTGTTCCTTTTCCTCCTGTCTTCAGGAAAAAGCTTCAGGTGGTGGGATATCAAGTCAGTTCTGTCTTTAACCTCAGGTACCATAGACTTAAGTTGAGAAGTGGATGAGAAGCATCTTAAGCATTACTCCAGTGTTTGGTTGGTTCTTCTGGTCTGCCTGTTGGGCTGTGGATGGTCAACAGAAGACAGATCGGATCTGCAGCTTTTTGCAAAGTTTTTGCTAGAACCTGAAGGTAAACTGGACTCCTCTATCAATGCAATCTTTTGTCAGGTGCCTGTGAAGACATGCCACCTCCCTCACGGAGTCCTCAGTGGTAGTCACTGCTGTTTTTTATAACTTCTGAATGAGTTGTGGGATCAGAGGCAGGTGATAATGGAATTTGATGGTGGTTCGACTGAGGTCTCTATAATCGGTACTTAGTTACATAGTAGTCAGGTTGAAAAAAGTCCATCAAGTTCAATCACTAGAAAAAGTAACATATCCCAGATATTAAACCCTATGGACATAGTTGATCCAGAGGAAAGAAAAAAAAACCTGATACAATTAGCTCCAACAGGAAAAAAAAATTTCTTCCTGATTCCATCGGAGACAATCGGATGTTCCATGGATGAACAGTCTCTGTTATCTTTACATTAAATCTTTAATACCCAGTTATATTCTGTGCTTCTGGAAGAGCATCCAGCTTTTTCCTAAAGCAATATATAATACTAGCTGAAAAAACTCCCTGAAGGAGCCTATTCCACATTTTTACAGACCTTACAGTAAAGAATCCCTTCCTTATCCGGAGCTTAAACTTCTTTTCCTCCAGACGCAAAGAGTGCCCTCTTGTCCTTTGTAACGATTTTAAAGTGGACAGTTGGGAAGAAAGTTTTCTATATGCACCATTTATAAATTTTTACATTGTGATCATATCCCTCCTTAAATTTCTCTTCTCAAGGATTCGGTTCAGCTAATCTCTCCTCATAGGATCCTCCATCCCTTTTTATAAGTTAAGTTGCCCTTCTCTGCACTCTCTCCAATTCCACAATGACTTGTTTGATACTGTTTTGATACCTTCCGGGAACACTGTTTTAGGCTGCACCATGAAGTTATCACCTGCTTCCTCTGTGTTCCTGCTGTTTCTAAATTTACCAATCTATGAGAGAAGGACTTTTGGCTGGCAACTGGTAGCATATATACACATGAAAGTTTTTAGTATTATTTGATATTGATTTTTGTTGGCATTTTTGTATATTGACTTGTAATAAAATGTATTCTGTAAAGAAATCTGCGCATTGTAAGGTAATTGCTGTACTTCTGTAAATGTAATACCAATTGTTGTTAAATTTCTAGATCTCCTCCTCCTGAGGAAGCGGACTTAGATTCCGTGAAACGCGTTGAGAAATTGGAATACCTCATTTTTGAGAGTTTACAGAAGGAGATCTAGCTTGTTGCTTGCCTTGTTTTTAGTGTGCTTTGTGAGATATGTATGTTTTTTAAATATACTTAATAATAAAGCTATTTTAAGAAATATTTTTTTCTCTGTTGTAAAAAAAAGATAATTTGGCCCTAAAAGTCCTATTATTGGTGGTTTTGAACCCTTGTTTGTTTGTAATGTGTAATTTGGAATGTAGCCAGGCCTATTAGAACCTCAGAGGGGCCTTATACAATCTTACGTTGTGCAGCAGCAGCATGAGAGCTGTGTCTGTGTCCATGCTACCTCCATGTATAGAACTTCATATCTCCTACAGTGAGTATCATGGAAATGTGATATTTTCAGGGTACACAGGGGACCCTGAGAGCTGTTACTAAACTAAATTTCAGAACCCTAAACATAACAAGTTGCCAGATATGGGCATAAGCATAAAATCCTAATAACAAGAAGGGATATCTTACCACACATAGCTATCCCCTTACTCTCTATGAACCCCAATTTCTTTGTAGGAAAGGGGAAATGTAACCAAGTGCAGGACTCTTATGGCTAACTCCCCATAAAATTTCCTCACTACGGTGCCATCACAAGATACAAAAACTTTGCGTATCAAACTTGTCACACATAGCTGGCCACTTACCTTCTGTGAACTGTAATTTCTCAAGAACAGGGGGACATAGGGATCTGAAGATGTAGTAGTAAAAATATCTCCCCCTTTTTATTATTATTATTAAACAGGATTTATATAGCGCCAACATATTACGCAGCGCTGTACATTAAATAGGGGCTATCTGTCACATGAATTGCATTTCTCTGGAAGTATCCATTGTAGAGATTTTGGGGTACAAAATTCTCTTTTTAAATATACATCTTTAATCTTTGCAGAGTGGCACGTGGGTTTTATCACAATGTCAAATGCGGCCCACAGATGAAAAAAGGTTGGGCATGACTGCCTTAGACCATTCAAAGTACGAATCATTAATCACTAGTCTCTGGATGCAGTCTTTAAGCCAGTTCTCTATCCATTTACAGATTGATTTTTCTAAACCTATTGACTCTAACCTGCATATTAACCATTTGTGGGGTACTGTGTCAAATGCCTTGGGAAAGTCCAGGTACACTATATAGACTGCTGCTTCACTGTCTACCTGTTTACTCATAAAATATTCCTCATAAAAAGAGAGGTTCTTTATCAAACTCCCCAGGACCTTTCCAACTATGGACATTAAACTTACCACTCTGTAGTTACTTGGTAATGACTTTACTCCCTTTTGAAGATAGGAACCACATGGGCCTTACACCAATCCATTGATACCATGCCAGTAATTAAAGAGTCACTAAAATTTAGAAACAATGGCTTTGAAATAACTGAACTCAGCTCCTTGAGGACAAGTGGATGTAATCTATGGAAAATTACTATTTCCCAGTCATACCAATTTTGAGCCACTGTGGGTCATTTAGGGCAGTGAAATTGCTATTAGCAATTTTGACTTGAGCTCTGCCATTTTCCTTTGTGTACACAGAGCTAAAAAAGTGTTTAGTAAATCCACCTGTACTTTATCCCACAGGGTACAGGGTCAAAGACTATGGTCTTTGTTTTCTACAAATATTTTGCCTGTGCTGCGCTGGGGGGATAAATTAGCTCTTTTTGGAGGTTCTCCTCAATGTATTTGATGAAAGCTGCCAATCTCGGTTCAGATGGCTGAAAAACGCTTGGTTCTCAGAAGCAATTCCATGGGGCAATCCCCTTTTTTGTCAAAGACATCCAGATAGTCTTGATAGACAGATAGTTTGAGCTCCCTCTTGACCACATTCAAAACTGCAATCCAAAACTGATGTCACTAGTCTAAAAAAAAGATACTTGAACTATGGACCAATTGATGAGAGGGTTATGCGCTTATAGCCAAGGTATGCCTAGAATGACAGGGAAAAAGGGTGAAGGGATGATGTTGAAGCTCAGAAATGCTTGATGGATAGGAGGAATAGAGGTCAAGAGCGAATATTAATATTATTCAGTATTTATAACACCCAGAAATATTACACATAACTTTACAAAGTCCATGGTCATGTCACTAGCTGTCACTCAAAGGGGCTTATAATCTTATGTCCCTACCATAGTCATATGTCAATAAAAATGTCTAAAGTCAATTTGGGGGGAAGCCAAAAAACCTAACTGCATGTGGGAGGAAATCGGAGTACCCAGCGGAAACCCATGCAAATTCAAGGAGAACCTGCAAACTCCATGCAGACAGTGTCCTGGACCAGATTAGAACCCAGGAACTAGACCTACAAAGGTCAGAGTTCTAACCTGTGAGCCATCCTGCTGTCCATACAATTCCTAAGCTACAACTCTAGATTTTATAACAGAACCATCAACAAGTCGTAGCAGGAGGATTTGAGTCCTCAGACAGAGGGGTGAATGTAGTAGTTTGGTGAGGCATTAGGAAAGCAGGTTCATGTTCCCGAATCAAGTGTTGCTTGGACCTCAAAGGTCTGATCAGGGCCTTGCAAAGGCAGAGTGAGACCTGAGTCACAGACACAGCAAGGACAGGGATGGAAGAAGAAGTGTTTCTCTTTGTTCCACTTAAAGGATGGACTGGGCAATTTTATAGGAAGTGACCAGAACCCCCACAATATAAGCACAGGTTCATCTGGAAATCTCGTTGGTGTTACTCACTCGTCAAAGATGGTCAGGCAAGCCCCAGGTGCATGGGCTCAGTAATGTCCAGGAGAGCTGGCACTGAGGGTGGCCCGGTGATCAGTGTCAAATCCCCAAATATTACAAAGATCATACCAGGGGAGTGAGCAATATGAGGGGTGAGAAAATGTCCTGTACCAACCACAATCTCTCGGACCCTTCAAGTTCCTGTCTCCCTAGGGTCAGTTGACAGCTCATGTTGAGTAAGAGAAAAAGTCTTGTAATGCTTCACATCAATACTAAACACAGAGAGAGATGGAATTCACTTATATGAATGAAAACCCAATATGTTTAAATCAATACTTAGACCCTGGAGAAACAATGAGGCCTAAAGATGGAAGCCAGGAGGCATGGGGCCACCACTCACAGCCTGATACTCCTAAAATATCTATATTTCTGGATACATAGATTTGCACAGCCTGAATGCTATTCACCCGACTAATACTTCAAATTGTCACCCTTTTTCTTTGAGCCATTGCACATTGCATGAGAAAGGAAGGTAAATGTGGGAAGCACATCTAGGCATAAGGAAATAGGGTAGTATGAAGAAGTTGAAGGTAAAGGAAAAGGAGTGAACAAGAGAAAAGAAACGGGGCCAGAGGACTTAGTAAGGCCAATTTAAAGAAAAGTTACTGTACATGTATAATTCCCTGTGTTATAATGTATACATCCTCATCATGTATAATGTTTAATTCTCCATCAACACAGGTTTATGGCCTACTTGGAGGAAGTAACTAGGCAATGTGCCCATACTTATCTGCACAACCCTGTATTGACTTTATTTTTTAAAAAAACAGGCCATCCAACTATCATAGTATATAGAAGAGTAGATTCAATATGATTCAGAAACTATGATTCAGAAACAGTAGGATGCATTACATAACGTGAGACAGTAGATACTACTCCCCTCTGTCCAGGATCCACTTGTGTAACACTCAAAGGAAAATATAATACAAATGCAAAAAGAGTGGAGACAGTCTTGTTGTAACATCAAAACTATGCAACCACTAGATACGGTACAAGGTCCTGTATCTATGATAGATGTACTTTCTCCTGTACACCAGAGAAATGATTCCAGCAGAGTATCAAGCTTAAGAGTGTATTAACACAAACATTCACATTCAGGCTGCTGGAACTACTTTACATGGAACTACTAAGCATGGAACTGCTGTCTTTGGTGGACAGAAGATGGCCCCACATAGAAAGTAGACACAGAGGTGAAGAACAGCCTGTCATCCACAGAAAACGAGTCAAAAGCTAGGAGTTCAGAAAGGCCTACTGGATCTGAGTAAAAAAGTTGAAAGTTTGAGGTCCCCAAATTACACGATTGGCTAAAAATGTAATTCCTAACAATAGGAAGCCCCAGCCTCTCTTACTTGTCTAGCAGTAGTTTCAAATGATGTGGCTCATTTCCACGATAAACTCTGTCCAGCTTAAGTCTAGAAGCAATAGCATCTCTCAAAAGCTGGTTAAAAAAGGCTTACAACATTATGGTATAGGAGGTCTGTTTTTAAATTTTTATGGGATACCATGTACAGGAACATTTTTCCTGCATCACCAAATTTCAAAGTCATCCATAAAGAGATACCAACTGTGAGTAATAAAATACTCTTTCCCTCTTCAACTGAAATACTGTCTAAAGCTGGACATTACTGCCTCTAAAACCCTCAGCACTGGCCATGGATGCAGACACACAGGGTCTGCAGCCTCAATCAAATCCAAACAGTGAAAAAGAAAGAACCACTCTTCCACCAAGATTCTTCTTTCTTACAAGACACTTTATTGCACCAAGGTAACAGAGAGAGATCAATAAAACAGACTCAATCTCCTCCCTCCAACGTGTTTTACCCCATCCAAGCCTTAATTATAGGGATAACCTAGGCAGGAGCTTGGAACATGTGGGAGGCATCAACCTGGCAAAAACTGCCACCTATCCCTAAGTTGCCATTTATTATTCTTTTCGGGACACCATGAAGCAGTGACCTTTGTTTTACAATTCAGGCTACCTCTGCATTGCCTCCCACAACTTCTTCTCCCCACTGTAATCTCTGTCACCATGCTGCATTTTAGGAGGACATGCAAGAAGTGAGACATCCAAAGGCCAGTGAGTTAACCTAGAGGTATCCAAACTAAGATTTTGTAGCCCAGGTGTGTGTGAGGTGATTTGGCAAGGCAAAAGAGAAAAATGCAGGCTACAACCCTTAATTCAGGCCTGTTACTAATGAATATACAATCTAATGACTTTTGACTTCAGAAAATAGTAGATAACTGATTGTACATAGATTGGCTGTCTGTGACCACATGCCAGACAGGCAGCCAATGGCCTATATAAGGCCAGGGCTTGCCTGTATTTACCACTGGTGACAGAGATCTGCTAGCAGACACAACCTCTCCGTGCTGCTGGCAGTGTTAAAGTAAAATGTAGTTAGATAGTTAGACTGTTTCACCGTTAGTAAGATAGATAGTTGTATATTGTACTGCAGTGCTTATGTCCTGTAGTCAGTCAGTGTGTTACATACAGGCATCCAGAGCCAGGGTACCCAGGTACTTGTACCAAGAGACAGTCATACAGATGCAGTGATGGATGTCACATATGTATACTGTGCTGCGTATTACAAGTGTCACCGTTGAAGGAAAGTGCCGAATACAACACACACAGCGCACCTGCATGTTTTGTGTAAATCGCCCCCCCCCAAAAAAAAAATCTGCTTACTGTAATAATTTAAACTTTGTGAAGAATATTAGCTCAAATGTATTTTGTAGGGTGTGAAGAGGCAGGGGCAGCTTTGTCAGGGGTGGCAAGGAAAGCAGTATGGGTTTGTTTTTAACTGCAGACCTAAGAATAAGAAGCCAGCCAGACCTTAGACATTTTAGCGCTGCTGGTGGTGGTGTGCGCCCATTATTTCAGCTCCTTGAACAACAGGTAGTAGAGTACATGACCCAGCCTGGGTCAAATGATTCCACTCCCTCTTCCTCCCAGACTATAGTCCCTGATACACCTCTTCCTCCTACTTCTTCCTCCTTGGCTGGAAAGTCTCGTGTAGAGCAGAATGTTAATGAGTATGTAGAGGAATCCCACCAAGGGGGTGGAGAGGCGGAGCAGAACGCATTCCTTGAAGACACACAGTTGTTTGAGTCATCTGATGAAGAGAGTCAGTTCACAGGCTTTCCCTCCTCTTACTTTTCACTCCAACACTCTGAGCCAGACGAACCACTTCAAGTTGGCTCCAAAAGGCCGCTGCTTCCTTTCGGCACATACAAGGAAACTGTCCCTTCTAATGATGATGATGATGATGTTCTTGATCCGACATGGGGTGAACAAGGAGATCATCATAGGCAGGAAGAGGTGGAGCAGGAGGAAGTAGAGGAGGAGGAGGTTGCAGAGCGCCCTCAAAGGGGGGAGGGAGGAAGAGTGTAAAAGCTGCCAACACTCTGCAGTCTTCATGTACCAGTCAGGACAAGTCCATCGTCGGCAGCTGTCACCACAGGTGTGTCTCAACAATCGCAGACCGCCACCACAAGCACCTTTCAGCCCAGTTCGATGTTCACCTGTATGGGCATTTTTTAGTGTGCATAGAGATGACTTGTAATGGAGCTGTGTGACTGGCTAATTTTTTGGTTCGGAGCTTTTTTGCTCCTGCTCCAGGCCCTTTGCCTCTATCTACTGTGAGGACTATATCACTTGTAACAGAGTTGTGTAGCTGGCTAATTTTTGTACAGAGGACCTCCCTCGAGGCCCTCTACCTCTATCTACTTTGAGGCCTATATCACTTGTAACAGAGCTGTGTAAGCCGTTAATTTTTGGACCGGAGGAACCCCCTCGGGGCCCTCTGCCTCTTTCTACTGTTAGGCCTTTATAGCTTGTAAAAGAGCTATGTAACTGGCTAATTTTTTGACTGAAAGACCCCCCCTCAGGGCTCTCTGCCTCTACTCTGAAGCCTGAGTATGGCTTGTAACAGAACGGTGAAACATGGCGGCTAATTTTTGGACTGTATAAACCCCCTTGGAGCCCTCTTTACCTCTACTGGGAGGCCTGTTTAAAATTGGGTATGTTCCCCTGACCTCCCCAAAAAATAGCCTGGCCAGCAACATAAAAAAGCCTTCCTGATTTTTTTTTCTTGCCTTTTACAGTGTTGTGCACAGCTGTTGGAATCTTGACATGTCTTTTTAAATGTATTTGTAGGCTGCAGAAGCTCTACACAGTCCGGAAAAATAACTTTTCTAAATAAATTTTCCCCCTATTGACGGGCTATTCGATCAAATAGCTGTTGAATCGAATAGTGAGATATTCGACCAACAGAAGTCATAAACCAGTGTAAATATCAAACTTTTAAAAGTTAACATTAGCAGCAACGGCTCAGCTCTGGTGTATACTGGACCCCTTAGTCTAAAATAAAGGTGCATTGTGAAACAGTCTGTGTCCTACAAAGTTCCCTTTGAATATAAGTAACACTCAAAAAAAGAACACTGGACTGAAAGAGAGCAGATCGCTTGACTTTGACAGCTCATATGATGGGTCACTGAGTAATTTTTTTTAAAGCCATTCTTCTGCTTCTCCTGAGTCCTGAAGAAAGTGGAGTCCAAATAACATTTGTACTTTCTAAATGTGTTGATGATTTTTATAAGCACAAACACCACAATAACATTATACTGAAGGTTTTAGATTCTGGACATCAGGACTTGGACTTTTGAGCTTTGGTGGTCATGAATGAGCTGGATTGGGTTTCATTACAAATGGAGAAATTCCCTTTTACACGTGTCTTTTCTAGGCTGAATATAAATACACTGTATATATATATATATATATATATATATATATATATATATATACGAGGGGATGCTAAGAAGTTCCTGGCTTTGCCCCCCTTCCAGATGAAATAGAAAAATGAGTGTGGTGGCATATGACAGCTTAATATCCTAGTATGTAACTGTGCAAATATCAGGTCTTTGCAATTCTTAAAACTGTTTTTTCTTTTAGTGAGAAGCTCTGATGGCAGAGGCACAAGCAAGTTGCACGTCCTTGGAGTTACGGGCCTGCATGAAGTTTTTGTTTCTCCAGGAAAAGTCAACAAAGGACATTCACACTGAGATGTCAAAACCTGGATATCTTGTTTCAAAACTGGGCATTTCACTGTTGAAGATGAGCCCCTGCAGTGGGCACCCCCCAACCTCAACTGACCCAGCAACCTGCAATGCTGTCCATGAGCTGATTATTGATGACCAGCGAATATCTGCAAAAAAGATAGCTCAGATACTTGACATAATATGGGAGTGTGTTGGGTTTGTTATCACCACTATCCTAGACATGCGCAAGCTTTCAGCGAAGTGGGTGCCGAAATGTTTGAACAGTGATCAGAAGGAACGAGTTGAAGCATCCAAGCTGTTTTGGCCCATTTTGAAGCTGCACAGAACTTTTTGGCTAGGTTAGTGAGTGAGGATGAAATCTGGCTCCACATCTATGATTCTGAAACCAAGGAACAGTCAAAAGAATGGTGTCACACCCGGTCTCGCGACAGAAGAAGTTACGAACCCAGAAATCAGCCAAAAAAGTAGTGGCGTCCGTTTTCTGGGACAAAGACGGTATTCTGTTGGTAGACTACCTACCTCAGGGCTCTAGTATCACCGGACAGTATTATGCTAACCTCCTGGACCAGCTGAAGGAGGCAATTAAAACAAAACTCTGTAGAAAGTTGACCAAAGGGATCCTTTTTTGCAGGACAACACACCTGCGCACAGTCCAATATTGTGGCTGCCAAATTGAACACCCTGGGTTTCTAATTTCTTGTTTCAAAGATGCTGCTGAGAGCTGGTTTGCGGCCCAACCAAAGGACTCTTATTGAACGGTCTGCCAAAATGCATCAGTCTCAGGGAGGAATACGTTGACTAAATGTGTTATTTCATAACTCAAGCTCTCAGGCTCTCTTCTTTCTGGACAAAACCAGGAACTTCTCAGCACCCCCTCGCTCGTGTATATATATATATTTATTTGGGTACCCTTGATGTCAAATATGCAGGAATCTGTTCTTTGTCATTCTATTCCTCATTTAAGATACTACCGGGTGTCCTGCTCTGCTCACAAGCTGTGCACCCTTCCTACCACATTACTTTTTGTTGTTGAGTAAAACAGTGGTGAATATGGCATTCATGTGATTCTTTCTACACTTAGCATAGAGTGTGATAGACAGGAAATCTGTGTTGGATATGGGGTCAGGGAAGTATACCGCTTACTTTCCTGAGTTATGAAGAAAAATTTCCTAATGATCAGCAGATTGTTTCCTCTGACCAGAGTCTGGTAAACAATTGAATTATGTCAATTTATTATGTTGGACTTTTACATGTCTGGTGTTTTTTATGATTTTAGCATTGTACTCGTTTTCTTACAAGATATTCTAATAAAAACCCCAGTTTATACCTACTTACAAACCTTTTTGGTTAGGAAGCCTTTTTGTCTAAAAGCTCTCTTCTTCATAAAGAAAGGCCTTCTTGTCTTTCCTGTTCTGCCAGTGTGGTATTTTAGGAAAATATTTCTGCTGTTACAAATGTGAATGCTACTTTTCAAGGACACAGATTTACACGATTTCCTCTCCTTGCAGTGTCAGCAGGCCTCTTTCTCCTTCAGAGTTATCCCTAACCAGCCTGTTTTCATCAGATGTATAATAAGATCCTGAAAGGGTTTTGTGGCATACTGTTAGATGGTGAAGCTTTTAACCTAGATTAAATCCAGACAAAGCTGTTAAAAATAAGAAACACTTTAAATCTAAAAGTTTTTCTTTTTTTTCCTAGACCTCGGTGCCTCAGATAACATCAAACATAACCTTTTGGTTGGGGGATTGGTGGCCCCTCAGACTCACTAAAAAAAAATATAGGATTGAAGTCTTTAAATTTGTGTTGGTATTAAAATTCATTTGTGATCAGGGGGACCTGTGACAACAAAAATTAAAACAAATGTGTTTATACATAACTCAAAAGTAACAATTAGCCTAAATTTACCACTGCAAAAACCACAGCGACAATCATCTGATCATCAATACCCACTAATCTAAACCACATTCTGCTAAATGCAGAAAAGAAAATTTGTTCTTTCTCTACTGTTGACTGGGAAACACAGCCATTGTTTTAAGATAAATCAGAACCTGTGGGCTGATTTATTAAAGCTTTCCATGGCTGAAGAGGATACACTTTCATCAGTGAACCTGGGTGATCCAGAAAACCTGCAATAGATTTCCTAATGTCATTTGATATTTGTTGGCAAATGTTTACAATTCTGCACTAGATCCTTTTTAGGTTTGCTGGATCACCCCGCTTCACTAATAAAAAGTCATCTTTTCCAGCCTTGGGGAGCTTAAATAAATCAGGCCCACTGTCAAAGCAAACTAGCTTTTTGCCTAGCACTAGATGTAAGGAACTTTTTCTTTTCTTGCTAACTGGCAAATAGGTTGGATTTTGATATCTGTAGACTCTGCAGTTAGGTAACCAGCATAGATATTTTCTTGTTTTCAAAAAGACCTATTGATAACAGTCCTTTTTTGTATTTTTGTATTATAGAGTGGGGGAACTGTTTTGTTTGCACATCACTGGTTTGCACTGTCACAGTAGTTAATCATTCTTGCCTCAAAAGCTTGGAATCCTAGATCTAAGTACATTTCTTCTAGCTGTCTGTTTTATTTTGCTGTACCTACCCCTTACCTTTCGGTAAAATATGCACACATTGAACAAGATTTGTTAAAGCTCTCCAGGACAGAAAAAAACTATCATGGGAGAACCTGGGTGGATCTAATCTAGGATTAAAAACATTTTCAAATTAATAGCAAATGATTTATAGGAAATCCTTTCCAGGTATGTTAGATCACCCAGGTTTTCAGATGATAGTCTATCTTGTCCAGTCATAGTTTTGGAAAGTAACCATAATAATGTGGTTTGTAACACCTGTTTAACTACCTTATTGTGCCTTTGCCCCATTATCTTAAACCTATTATGTGGTCTTATTTATACCTTCTCCCTCTCTCACCTTCAAAGCATCCATTTTCACTATAGAAAGCTTTGTTTTATAAATCATGAAGACCCCCATCTTGATCTTTGGGTTTTAGGATCCGAGTTCCTAATATACCAGGACACACTTAAATCTCTATTATAAAGGATGAGGCTGAAGATTACTATTTCCTGTTAGAAAGTTTGTTTCATTTTATTAGAGCAGAAAGCCAAACCCTTCTGTATTCTGGCAGCATTGTTTTGGAAAATAAATTGATACAAAGTGCAAAATAACCTAAAGACAGGGGTCACTGAGTCACTGAGAAACCAAGTACTTATGGCAACAAATGTATTTTTCCTTGCGTTTGTGGTCCCCAGTGCTTTAATAGGATTTTATAACTAATATAAAGCATAATGTTGATCTAAACCTTTTATCTATCTTTAAATTTAATGTATCTTTCCTATATACTTAGGGTCATTAACGACCCGTTTTCATTTTTTAAATTTGCCACAAAGTTTACTTTGTCAGGATCTCCTATGTAAGCAAAACAAAACAAAAATAATCAATTTCACTAAATTAGAAAATGCTGTAGTGAAAATGTATGACCTTTGTGTTGTTTATGGTCAGTTTCATCCCAGTTATACTATGAGAACATATAACAATAATTAGTGCCAAAACTGAAATCATACACAAACTAAAATATGACTGTCAGCTCTCAGTCACAAAACATCACACTAACAGCCAACCCTCTCCTATCCCACCTCTATTCAGGGCTTATCTGTCAGGCTTCTTATCTGTAGCTAAACACACAAAACAAACAGGCATTCTAGACATAGAAGGAACTATTCAGTTAAGCTACGTACACACTTCCAATAATTATCGTTGGTAAACAAACGACGAACGATCCTGCACGATATCGGCGAACGATCGTATAGTATATTGTTTATGTGAAAATGTCTCATATCCATGTGTCGCCTTCACAATATATGTGTACTTAACATTCTTTTTTATTCCTACACAGATTCTCCACAGGATGAAATTTTGGAGAAACTGGAGGCCATGGAGCACCGCTGGAAAGAAGTTTCCAAGATGGTACGCGAGGCGAGAAGTGAGCTGGCGGGCACTCAAAAAATGAATCAAAAAAATTTCTACAAAAAGGTAAATAATATTTTTTTGATACATTTTTTACACTATAATTATTTTTTTTTTAAACAATTTGTGTGTGTTCAAATATTTATACTTGACTGGCAGGTTATTTTTTTTAAAGAGTTGATACTGGTTTCTGGAGAAGAGGAGGTAGTCCAGTCTGTGCTAGAAATTGAGCCATGTATGTACCCAACTTTCAGAGAGGTAGGTTGCATATAATTGTGTGTCGATTAAATTTTTAATTGTTTTTTTGGCTCTTATTACAGCATCAGAGGGAGAGCGAGAAAGTCCTGAGCCAGGCACGTCGGGGCCGGTGGCAAAAAGTGTTGGTAAGCATTCATATCTTGTTTATGTGAAAATGTCTCATATCCATGTGTCGGCCGCACAATATATGAGTACCTAATATTCTTTTTTATTCCTAAACAGTTTCTACAAAGGAAGAAATTATGTGCAAACTGGAGGCATTGGAGCAGAGATGGAAAGAGGTGGCCCAGACGGTGCGCAAGGCAAGAAGCGAGCTGCGGGCATTGAAAAGGATACTCAAAAAAAAGTGTAAAAAAGGTAAATTTTTTTTTTTTTTTTTTACAAAATTGTTTAGACTCTAATAATTTTTGGGTAAAGAATTGGTGTGTGTTGAAATATTTATACTTGACTGGTAAACGATCGTCGTCCAATCCGATCCGCCAGTCCGGTCGTTCATTTCCAGCGACTATTCTCGTTCGTCGGCGTCGTTGGTTACTTTTTTTACGAACGATTTTTGACCAATCGATCGTTCGTCGTTCGTTCGTCGTTCATTTCCAACGATAAAAATTGGAAGTGTGTACGCAGCTTTAGTCTTGCAAAGCACACATCTCTTATTTGCAAAAATGCATAGAAGATATACAAAAAGTGAAATTATGGATTATATCTTGGATGAAAATGAGACAGAGGATGCAGACCAGCACAGCGATACGGAATAAGGTTTCTGAGACGGAAGACGAAGTAGATTATCAACCCCAATTCACAGACACATCTGATGAGTCTTATGAGGAGGCCACCACTGATGAAGCTGCTTCAATACTTGCTGAAACATTCAAATCCAAAAGTGGTAATGTCTGTTGGAGTTCAGTACCTCCTGAAGTACATGGCAGATGAGCTGCTGAAAATGTCATTGAAATGACCCCTGGGATCACAAGGTTTGCTTTGACTAGAGTAAGTGACATCAAGACATGTTTTGATTTGTTCATGCCATTGTCACTAAAAAAAGTCATAATTTCTATGACAAGCCTTGAAGGAAAAAAAGTCCATGGGGACATGTCGAATGACATTGATGAGGAATGCCTGGATGCTTATATTGGTGTTCTTCTTCTTGCTGGAGTGTAATGATCCTGTAATGAGGCCACTTATAGTCTCTGGGACGTGTCATCAGGTAGAACAATTTTCCGGTCAACAATGTCACTTCTGACCTTTGGAATGATATCAAGAGTCCTCAGATTTGACAACAGAGATACTAGAGTAAAAGTTGACAAGCTTGCTCCCATCAGGGATGTCTGGGAGAGATGGGTGCAGCTCCTCCACTGATGTTTCACCCTGGGCCTCAGGTGACAGTAGATGAACGTTTTGTCCCTTTCCGTGGAAATTGCCCCTTCCGGCAATACATGCCCATGAAAGCCAGGCAAATACAGAATAAAAATCTGGGCAGCCTGTAATGCAAAAACAAGCTATGCATGGAATCTATTTGGTGTAAAGAAATTTAGGATGTTCACAGAAAATGTGCAGTAAACATATTTCCAATGATTAGATCAGTCAAGAACAACTCCAGAAGTGGTCAAATCTTACAATATCTTATCTGGCCAAAGGTCTGATTAAAAGAATGATTCTTCCGATATTGTACATTCCTTAAACTTTACCCCCTGTGTTGAGAAAGGCAGAACTTTAAAATCTTTATAAAATCTTTTGAGAATTCATTTGCAAGGACAAGTCAAGCTGGACTGAGCCTTGGCATTCTTTAGCAACCGATGGGCAATAACAGTCCTAATTTTCTTAATATTTAAACATATAATTTGTCAACTATTTTCAGATATTTAAAAGATTGATTTCACGACACCTGTAACCATGGTGTTGCAAAACCATCTCAGCTGTTAGTTTAAAATATGTCTCCAAATGCATAGAGACCTCCTGCCCTATGAGGTTATTTCTAACCCCCATTGTAAGAGGACAGATGCTTTTAAAAAGCCATTCTTCTCTCTTTTAACATTTTGGGGAAACATGGATTTACATCATTTATCACATTCCTCTATAGGACGTAATTGGCAAGAATTTAATTCCTTAACTCTATAGTCTACAGTTAATGTATGAACCTGGAAATCCCTTTCCTTTGTAGAGGCTTCCGCCCAATATCACCCCTTGGGGTTAGCATTATTTTTAGTGTTGGTGTTCGAATTCGGGTTGTCCTTATAATCAACCCCGAAAATGGCTGTTTGAATTCAAGATTTGATAGTAAAAATTCGGATAAAATTTTTTTTAAAGAAGTGTAAAAAAAAAAATTAATGTTAAATTAATTTATTGAGTGTTTGTGTTTATTTATTTATTTTTTTACAGGTTATCCTACAATGACATGATATCTCTTAAGCTGCGTACACACTTGCAATTTTTGTGGTTGGAAAGGATCTTTCATGATCCTTTCCAATGACAAGGGACTACCCGATGCATGAACGGTGCTGTACATACAGCACCGTTCATGCTCTATGGAGAGGAGAGGGGGAGAGCGACGGAGCGGCACCCTGGTGCGCGCTCTCCCCCTTTCCCTTTCATTAGGGTCGGTAGTCGTCCATCGTCTGTGGATCCGGCAGGTCGGTCGTTCGGACGATGGACGACACCGACTGTACACACGGCAGATTTTCGCCCTGATATTTGGCCGATGCCGATTATCGGGCGATAAAAATCTGCCGTGTGTACGTAGCTTTAAGCTACGTACACACTTCCAATAATTATTGTTCGTAAACAAATGACCAACGAACAATGATCCTGAACGATATCTTTGAACGATCGTATAGCACCGATCCTGTACATGCAGATAACGACAGGATCGTTCAATGATATTGTACACATGATAGATGATATCATTTGAACGATACAGGAAGTAACGTGCACCAGAAGAAGTAAATAGTGTGTACGAACGATCGGGTCAAACAAACGACATTCAAGACACTGCTCCTTTGTCCCTCTGTGCAATATGCTCTTCAAAGTTTTTTCAAGGAAGAAGAAAGCAGCTCTTGCTTTGATGTGTCTGCTTAGTGCTGAAGAGGAGGACATTGAGAAGAAGCAGCGAATGTGGTGTAAGGATTGGTTGTTGGACCGAAACAACATTTCACATGAGAATCTTCTATGTGAACTGTGCCACTCATTCCCAGATGACTACAAGAATTATCTTTGTATGTCGGATGTCGGTTTCCAGCACTTACTTTCTACAGTTGGACCTACTCTGAAGAAACAAGATACCTTCATAAGGAAGTCCATTACACCTGAGCAGAAGTTGATTGCCACGCTCAGATACCTTGCCACTGGAAGATCTCTGCAGGACATGAAGTTCTCCACTGGGATCTCACCATATCATCCCCGAGACGTGTGCAGCAATTATCGACTGCTTGAAAGATGAGTACATGAAGGTAGGGGCCCCATACAATCATTAAAACAAAATTACACATTTGCTTCATAACCAAAAGATAACTTTTATTTAACAAAATGCATGTTATGTAACAAAGTGCCAATAAAAAAGCACATAAATAACAACACATGACAATAAATAAACATAAAAACGATACATAACTATTTTAACAATATTAAAAACCATATAAAACCAATTACCAGTTGTGACACACTCCCACTTTAAATCAGTGAAATGGAGGCTTCATTGCCAAAACTATACTGATTTGGTGAACTGGAGGAAGGGCAGTGATGAGGTTCATATTGGTGGCGTGGAGTGTGTACAGGTGCGGGTATGGATAGGGGTAGGAATAGGTAGGGTATTGTGGGTTTAGTTGGTTCAGCATCCCTTTGTTCACCAAATCGGTCATAACAATCTCCACAGCACCTGCTTGTTCTGGGCTCATCTGCCGCAGTTTTGACACAATGTAGAAGTCAAAGCCATCCAAGTGATCTTCTTTTTCATTTAATATGGACATAGCTTTGTGCAAAGCTTCCTTCTTTTTCCAGCTCCTGATGTTTTCTTTTCTGACCTTTTTTTGGTTGGAACTCATTGGAGTGGATGTTGCGGCGGTAAGTGAGCTCTCTGCAGGTTCACTGCAGGAAGAAGTCTGCAAGAAAAATAAATAGAACATATAAACAGACCATACTATTATGCATAATAAACTCGTCCTATGTTCTCCTTTCAGTTTCCTGATACACCAGAGTGATGGTGGAATGAAGCCATCGCTTCAAAATTTCAAGATTTCAAGATTTGCTGGATCGCATGACATTCCACTGCTCCAGTGTGCAGTCTGTACACCACAATGTTTGTAGGACTGCAATAAAAATCTGTATAATATATGTTTTTCTTGCTTTAATATTAATAATATTAGTTGTGCCTGTGTTTTTATGAATTGTATAATAAACAATTTTCAATAACTTACCTTGCCTGGTGTCTTGAGTATCTCAGGAGTCTCATCAATTCTTTTCCCGGCATCCTTGTGTGTACCTGCGGCGAATACCAAGAGAATAAAGTACCATAATTTAGGTACATATCCATCATCCGCTGCAGCACCTGACTGCTGTGAAGACTTTATTTTGTTAATTTCCTTTTTGAACACGGTCCACAAGTTTTGTATCTTCTGCTTGACATATTTTATGTCCGCGGCAGGATTCCCGGTCTTACAGAGCTCCACCATAGCGGTATACACCTTCAGCTTCAGCTAACGGTTGGAATAATCCGCAGACTTCACCTTCCACAGACAGGGATGGGACCTGTATGCCTCAATAATTTCACGTATCATCATCATAGGCCATGATCTGTGCAAAACATATAAAAATATAAAATATAAAACTATAAACATATACTTTAAAAACATATAAAAATATGCAGCATCACTTACCTCAAGAATGTTGGTCGGGCGAATTATCGGGTGAATTTTCGTACGAACAACACACATTACTGCCCTTGCACCTTGCACTGCTTATTTTCCACAACCCTTTGCAAAACCAGCCACTTCCTGTCATTGTTCCCTGTCACGTGAGAGAGATGTCACAGTGAAGAGCCAGCCCAGCCACCCGTGCCTCACCAATGACAAGAGTGGAGATGGAGGTTTTGGTGTATATCCTGGAGAGGTGGGATTATGATTGCAGGAGGGCTCATTACAAATCTCAGAATGCAAAGAAAAATCGAATTTTAGGGAAGGTACAGTGGAGGTTAAAAAAGAGTTTGGTGTTGAGCAATTCAGGGACCAGTTGCGGAAAAGGTGGTCCGATTTAAAAAATCGTGAGAGGGACGTACTGTCCATTAAAAAACGTACGTAAAAAAAAATTATTTCTAAAATATTAGTTTTGTAATAATATTCTTTTTAGGCCATTTAATATTTTTTTAAATTATTTGTAATTTATTTATTTGTATTTTTTGTTATTTTTAATTTTTAATATTACTAATTTTTTAATTATTACTAATTTAATTATTACTAATTTTTTTATGCATTAGGACACTGTTCTCGGGAGGTAGAGGAGTAGCTGCAGGTGCGTCCGGAGGTGCCGGCAGAGGTGGAAGGTAAGATAATGTTATATATTCAATAGAAAAATGTATTGTTTTAAATATATTTTAAATATAATAATTTTAAATATATTTAAAAAATGTTTTTATTTTATTTTTATGCAGAGTTGATTCTGGGTTCCCCTGCAAAGGCTGGGCGTCCAGAGGAGCAGGCACAGGTGGAAGGTAGGATATTGTTATTTATTTAATCAAAAAGAACTGTATTGTTTTAAATATATTTAAAATATAATACTTTTAAATATATTTAAAGTATTTTTTAATTTTATTTTTATGCAGATTTTATTATGGTTTCCCCTGCAGAGGAAGTAATGGAATCTGTGGTGGATATTGACCCAGGTATTTACCAAAACATTAGGTAGGTTGGTAGGTTGCATATGATTGTGTGTATTTTAACTTTTGATTTTTCTTTGCTCCTAATATTCCAGAGGAAGAACGAGAAAGTCAGGCACGTCAGGACAGATGGCAAGAAGTGTTGGTAAGCATTCATATATTGTTCGTGCAAAAATGTCCCAAATGTCCCTATGTGCCTGCTTCACAATATATGTGTACCTAATATTCTTCTTTTTATTTCTACACATATGTTGTTTCCAAAAAACTTAACTGGGTGGTCAAACTCGAGACCAAAAATGGAAGGCTTGTCCTTAAACAAGAAATGATGCAAAACACTTAAGAACTTTTATAGTATTATTTAATTTTTTATCATAGTTTTTATATTTGTTTATTAAAAAATATTTTCCAAAAAACAATTTGTGTGTGTGCCATTTATTTATACTTGACTGCCAGGTAAGTTTTAAATTTGAACTACTCTGGGACAGGATGAAGTACTGCGCTAGAACAGGATGAAGAACTGCGCTGGAACATGATGAAGAACAGTGCTGGAACAGGATGAAGAAAAGCGCTGGAAACTGACCAATTTATTATTACTAATAAAGAGGACCTGTCATATGAATAATAAAGAGGACCTTTCATATGAATGATAAAGAATAATGACAGGTGCTCTTAATTATTCATTTGACAGGTCCTCTTTATTATTGATATGATAGGTCGCACATGCTCGGAACATACACAATCGCTGAACAACCGTACACACGATAGATGATGAACAATGGTCGTCTAATCAGATCCGCCGTGCCGGTCGTTTATTTCCTACAACTATCCTCGTTCGTCAGCCACTTGGTCACTTTTTTTTAGAACGATTTTTGGCCAATTGGCTGTTCGTTCATCGTTCGTTTCCAACGATAATTATTAGACGTGTGTATGTAGCTTTTCTCTGTAACACACTTTCCAGCACAGTAATATTCTGATACATTTGTTACATTTTTCTTTTAACCACTACGATAAAAATGTACCAAATGTATCATACTACTGTGCATGTTACAGAGTAAGAGATACTTGCCGGCCGGCATCTTCTCAATGATTGCAGCAGAGTCTGCAATCATTAAAAAAAGTGTGTATTATTACCCCGGGGCACTACACGTTAATTAACCTGTAGTGCCCCGGGGATCGTAGTGGAACTTCAGAGTCATGTGACCGTTGGCGATCCCCGGGCATTAGAGGTTGAATGGGGACAAGTTTGCCCATTCATCACATCAAGTGCCCTGTGTTCTTGGATTGAGAAACTCTATCCAAGAACACATACTACTAGTACAGTGCAGCAACAGCAATCAGGGTTGTTGTGTCAGTCCTGTAGTATGTGTTCCTGGATAAAGTTTCTCGATCCAAGAACACAGGACTCCCTTGTGTTCTTGGATAGGGAAACCCTATCCAAGAACACATACAACTAGTAAAGGGCTGCAAGAGCAATCAGATAGTCCCTAAAAATAACCCGAATTCTCCCACCATTGACTTCAATGGTGTTTGAATTCGGCATACGATCACCCGAACAATATCTCACTATTCGATTGAATAGCTGTCGAATCGAATAGTGAGATATTCGACCAACACTAATTATTTATTATCCAGCTACAATTGTACATGTTGGGTGTCCTTTGAAACCTCCTGGCCAACAATTGTTCCAATACTTTGGATTTCATGTTCTCAATGACCAATCCTCCTAAGTTAGCGATTTCAAAGATTTACTATAGGCTGAGGGTGAACTTAGAAGATGTTTACCCAAACCTTGCTTTCTATCACAATTTACTGTATCAATCAGCTTGCCTTAAGGGGTCATTTCTGTGATAAGGAAACTCTGGTTGGCTTAACATGCATCTAAAGCCAAAACTTATATTTTAGATAGAGTAGAGAAGAATTAGGAGTTGTATTGCTTTCTGTTTCATTGGTGGGTATATCCACTCTCTTTATTTGTGCTAGTGACCAATGCTAAGAAACCTGAATTGTTACAGTTGTTATCAGGACAAAAGTTGAGGGTGTTGTGGCATATAACAGGGTAAACCTCTTACCTTAGATTTCTTTCACTTCTTGTTGTGCCTCAGAGACAGGACAATAAGGTCTTCATTCAAAAAGCAACATTTTGATCACAAAGTTTGGAGATGGTTAGAGGGTTATCCAGAGAAAAAAGGTAAAACAAGGGTGACATTGCTGATTTCTTCTTCTGCAAATGTTAGTTGCCTACCTATCATGCTGATCCATTTTATTATTATTGATTGTGAGGACTAAACCTAATAATAACAATAGTTTGTTTTTAAAACTGTGGCTTTCTAAAAAAAAAAAAATTTTAAAAGGACTGTTAAAATGTGCATTGATCCCATGGGTATTTACAAACATTTCAGGCATCCTAGAGCCAAGACATATGAGGAGATGTTTATGAGAACTGAAACTGAGACGGTCATGGATTCTGTATTCAAAAGTACATGTATAGGATATGTGATGCTTGCTTGGATTTTCAGAATGAAACATATACATATGTACAGATATATAAATATATATTTTACCATGTTGATAATTCTAGCCCCACATTTATTAAAACACAATTAATTCTTTATACCTCACCTTTAAAGTTTTCCACTAAACATATTCCACTAAACATGTATCACTTGTATTCTAATATGCATACAATACGTCACACATAGGTGCTAGGTTGAACATGACAGCTTTTTACATATCATGTGCCTATTTACTCTTAGCCTAAAAAGCCAGGTATTTTGAATTGTTACGTTTATATTCACAGTAAAATTCAATAAAATGAATTTTAAAAGTTTCTGAAATTTTGATTGCTAAACAAAACCCCAGGTCATTTTACAAAGTCCATGTCATGTCGCTGTCCCATATATATATATATATATATATATATATATATATATATGTGTTTATATATATATATATATTAGGTTTTCCTACAATACGTTTGGTAACCTTCTATAGCAATGGACCCAACAATACACAAAACTTTTGGCTTTTTGGCTGCTCATAAACTTCTGTGGGTTTTTTTTTTTTTTGCTGCATGTTTTTTTTTAGGTATGATTTTAGGAAATGGAGTAAAGTATAAAGTACTGGAGTAAAGTATATTCTCTACTTTATATATTAGTGGTAATTCCAGAGCATCTTTATCTTGATTAAAAATGTATGTATGCATATTGTTTTGTGACCTATATATGTGACATGCCTCTGTCCTGTAGCTGACCACCACCAACTAATGTTGATAATATTTTTCTCTCCTTTATAACCAGTAATCACAATATAATTCAGGAAGCTGAAAGTTAGCTTAAAAATTATGAAATATCTTAAATCAACATAAACAAGATGTGAACATTATTTAGTAATTACTTAGAATATTCCCAATTCTCCTTAATGCTGGTTTGCAATTTGAATTAAATTGGGCTTTTGGATAGTTAAGACACCTGTGTACTCCTGAACTTTAAAAATATCTTTAACAACAACCTAACCTCCAAAACCACTAAACTAAATGTTACTTCTTTTTTTTATGTTGAGCTGTATATAGGAGTTGACATACCGGGTGTTTTCTCATATATTTAATATGGACATGGATTTATTGGTTCTCCTAATTGGCTCATTAAGACTGAGGGTTATATCCTTCTGTTTTTGTTATAATTCATATCTACGTAAATCCACTACTTCATCATTTTCTCTTTCTTTATATTCCGAAACTAGGATTTTATCTCATTGATCATCATCCACCATTCTTTCTTACAACAACCCAAAAGAAACTACTTGAAACCATAACCTTTGTATCTCCCCAGCCGCATAGCAAGTTGTTTGCAAAACTGTATATGCAACAGACATTCAGAAAGCTTCCATATTTATAATTATATTTTTTAGGTATAAGTATAAAGTGCCCTTTCAGAGAAATATAAAAGGTACTTTTTCAAAAGCTGAACTACTATAAATGGAATAAAATGCCACCTATACTACAATTGATATTTTAAAAACAAGTCTGATTAACTTACACATTGAAAAGAGAAAAGATGAGACTCTCTTCAGTACTTTATACGATTCAAAGAGGCTGCTAATAGACATACAGTGGTGATTCCAAAATGCAGATGACACTGCCCCTAGGTTTGAAGTTTTGTATTCAAAAAATTTTATTCCTTAATGGAACACAGACAGCAGAAAAATTAAGGTTTACCTTTTATTTTAATTGGTGTGAATTGTGGGTGAAAAGTGTTTGTAAACATTTTCAAACAGTTTCCTAGTTGTGTTTTTGGTTTAAATGGAGAACCTAGGTAAATATTTCAGGAGATACATTTAATTACCGAGACAATATTGTAGTTGAATTTGTTGCCTCTTTTGAAGGTACTTATACATACTTAAGTAAATAAAAGTTCATTCCCCTTTTCTGTCTGGAGTACAGATTCATACAAGGAGATTTTAGGTCTCAAAGTATAAAGATTTTATTTGGCTTTAGAATATACATGGTTCTTTATATTTCCATAAGGAGTTGGAGACTTTTTAAACACATAGGGCCTGTTTTATGAAAGCTCTCTACGGCTGGAGAGAATATACTTTCAGAAGTGAAGCTGCGTGATCTAGAAAACATGGAATGGGTTTTTAAAAAGCATTTGCTAGTAAACATTTTGAATCCTGGACCAGATCCACTCCAGGTTTGCTGGATCACCTAGCTTCACTGATGAAAGTGTATTCTCTCCAGCCTTGGAGAGCTTTCATAAATCAGGGCCATAGCCTCTGCAGTCATTCAGGAAAATGGATATAGAAAACTTAAGTAACGGGTACTATAGTGACAAACTGGAGATATTTAAAGGGTGAATTACCCTTTCCCTATTAGTATGAAGGATTACATAGTTAGGATGTTAAGCCTGTTGATGATTTTTGGTATATTATTAATCTGTCCTGGAAAGGAAACTGAAGCTTTGTAAGACATCTAATGTTTTTTTTTCTGTTTCAATTTCTTTATTACTTGTCATTACATTTAATTTTAAAGTTCATACTCCTTCCATTATGTCTATCTTTCTTAGCCTACTAGCTCCATGGGCTATGCTAGTTCTCTTTCAACAAATTCTTAGAAATTCAATCTCCCTAAATTGTTTCAGTTTTTACCTCCCCTCTCTTAACCCCTCATAACTTTCCCTTTTATTTCATCTTATCTTAGTAAGTGTTCAACAATTTATCATCAATCAATCTCATCATCCTCCTACTACGGTAGTGACATTAACAGGAGGGGGAAGGAATTACTTCCCTTCTCCCCACTCCGTGTACCAATTTTCATTGTGTCTAACTTTTAACTTTGTTAAAAAAAAAAGTTCTCCCAGTAACAAGTGAATATATAATAAAAAAAATATTTCTTTGTGACTATGTGACTTTAGGGAGGGAAGATAGTCATCACCATTTCCTCATTTAATAGCAACTCTACATAACAATCTAGTTCATTCTCTATCATCCCCTTAGCCCCATGAAATTAAAGTTCAGTTTATTTATTTATAATTACCGTCTATCCAGTGAAACATTTATATATATGTCTTAAGAAAACCTTTTACTACATATAACAAAGACAATACCACAACAAAGTCACAAAGGGAATTGGGGGGTAGTAGGCAAACTCCATAATCAATACCATTGCTGATAATTATATGGTCAACAATGATCGATCCCACCCCATAGGCATGTAGTATTTTATCCATGGTGAACATATTTTTTGAAATTTAGGTACTGAGGCCATCAACAAAGCCCTCATCTTCTCATTCACTAAATACCAAGACATTTTGTTCTCAACATGCTGTATATTAAGGACTGTGGACCTCCAGGCTTTAGCCAGAACCATTTTGGCCGCAGTAAACAAATATGTCAATAATTTAAATTGGTTCATAGTACAAATAAATGGTTTCAAGTTTAAGAGTGCTTCAGCTGGATGTTTAGGAAAAGAACAAGCCACTATGATGTATGCAATTTGATATACTCCCATCCAAAACTTCCTAATTTTGGGGCATTCCCACCAAGTATGGTGAAGAGTTCCTGAGCTGTTACAGCCCCTAAAACACATTGGCTGTACAGTTTGATTGAAATTTAGCAAGCCTGGACGGTACCATATACCATCTCATCATTATTTAATAATTAGTTTCCAGAGCTGAAGCATTAATACTACAATGAGCTATTGTATGCCAAATCTGATCCCAATCCTCTTGTTGAAGCTTTTCACCCAAGTCCCCCTCCCATTTAAATATATATGAAGGGGTATTCACCAAATATGATATTGATATTGTCTCAGATTTTCAGAGTATGTTTCAATATAGGGTTAGATATACCATGCCTCTGTGTATCCGAAACCCAGAGTAGAGCTTCTACCGATAGTGGTGCAACCATTGCATTCTCGATATTTACCCATTTAGGTGTATTATTCCTAAAATAATACATTAAAAAGGCAGCTACCTGAGCCGCCTTATAATACAGGCTCAAATTTGGTACTGATAAGCCTCCCATACTCTTAGTTCGAAATAAAGTATGTCTAGGATCACGTGGTCGTTCCCCCCCCCCAAAAAAATAAACTCAATAATCCTACGCTGTAACAATTTAAGTACACGAGTAGGTATACCTAATGGGAGAACTCTCATGGGGTACAATAATTTTGGTAACCAGGACATCTTTATAGAAGCTATCTGACCCAACCATGATATTTGATATCGATTCCATGATTCAAAGAGACCTATCAGAATTTTCACTAGATAAGGAATATTAGCAGCATATAATGCCTCATAAGTAGAAGCAATATATACACCCAAACAGCTAAGCCTTTTTGTTTCCCATTGAAAAGGAATGTCTTCACCATTTCTGATGCCAAAGTAACATTTCAAGCCTTACGATTTGAGCTATTCAAACAAAGCCCTGAAAAAGTCTGAAAATGCCCCACAGTCTCCATCAAATTAGGCAGAGATACCATGGGATTCGTCAAACTGAGAAGTATGTCATCCGCATAGAGGGAGAGCTTATATTGATTGCCTTTCACCTCTATTTCCTGAATATCTACATTGTTACGAATTGCTATAGCCAGGGGCTCCACCGCCAATGCAAATAGCAGTGGTGATAGTGGACACCCCTGTCTAGTACCTCTACCTATTAAAAAACTCTCTGAGTGATAACCCATATATTGTATAAAAGCTTTAGGGGAAGCATATAAGGAGGATACCCATTTACAGATGTTTGGTCTAAAACCCTATTTTATAAGTAATGACATAAGGTATGACCATAATACTGAATCGAATGCTGATAGCGGAGAAGAGGGATTTCCCTTCATGGAGCCTTCCCTATTTACCGTGCCAACTGAATATCAACGTCGGCCGTGGTAAATAGGGGAGCAACAGCAAGGAGGTGGCACCGGAGCTTTGGTAGTTCCTAACGCCCCTGGCAGATCTTGCAGAACGAACTACCGGCTAGGCCGTATCTGGCCTAAAGGCCAGAGTTTGCGGACCCCTGGTCTAAATTATTCTGATTTCGGAAAAAGGGAGGATAATGTAGCCAAAGCAGCATCATGGTCAGACCATGAAACTGCCCGAAAATCACATGTTGTTACCAAAGGCAACGCCCCTTGATATATTAAAATGTGATCTAAACGCATTAACAATTGATGAGGATGTGAAAAATGAGTATAATCTAAATCTTTAGGATGTAGTTCCCTCCACAAATCTACTAGTGTCTCAGATCTAAAAAATTAAAGCAATCTATTGGATGTGCTAGTATCTCTAAATATATCAGTATCCATAGACACCTTTTTCCTGTCCAGATTTGGCATCAAAGGTACATCACCACATAATAGCAAAATACCCTGTACATGTTGGCGTACTAAGTTCATAAGGCTGTCAAAAAAGGGTAACTGATTGTCATAGGGAGCATAAGAACATACCAAGGTTACTTTGGCATCATTTAATGTTCCCACCAGAAGCAAACAGCGACTGTCCCCATCAGCTACCTCTTTATCCAATTGAAATTACACTGTTTTCCTGAGAACCAATAAACACTCCTCTCCGCTTTACTGTGGTACTTGCCTTGAAAACAGTAGGGTAGGCGGCATGAAAGTATTTTGGGCAAGAAACAGTAGAAAAATGTCTCCTGTAGGCATAAAATATCTGCCTTTTGTTTATGAAAATATTGAAATGCTTGTGACCTCTTGACTGGAGAGTTGAAACCCTGCACGTTGAGAGATAATATTGATATTACCATTTTATCATACTTTCATACTTTCATACTTTCGCCTAAAAAATGATTCTATCATCAATATTTGTACCATGAGCTACCTACCTAACATCAAGAACAATGGGGGAAAGACAAAACAAAGACAAGGAAGACAAAGACCACACAAGACTAACACCATATACAACATATATTCCCAAGCAATGTGGAATTGGGACCTATTCCCACCCCACATCCTCTCCACTTGACACTGCAGCCCACTAGTGCTCACAAAGGGGGACAGAAATCCTTCTGACACTCCAAAAACCACACTAGACATTTTCCTCAAAAACATTGAGGATATTCTAGTGGCAGTAGGAGTAAGCAGTGACTTCCAAGCCAGGACCCAGGCTATTTTAAAGTGCCAAAAAAACACCAAACAGCTTTCCATATGTGACCAATATCATACAGATAATATGATCTAGATTGCAATAAAAACTTCCTAGCTTATGTAAACCCACAGAAAGATCTATTATATGGATAAAGAGACTTCAGCCTCGCTGTCTGAAAAGAGCATACATATAATAAAAACAAACATTAATTGAATATGGATATTCAAATACTACTCTGGGAGAATCTTAGATGTTTAAGTGATGTTGCAATCTTATGTTCCTTGGTCCCCTTTGTTGCTGGAGAACCTCTGACCGCTATGTAGGGGAACAAGTACTTTCTACAGCTTTTGGTTTCCCTGACTGATCGTTATCCAACAGTCCCACTGCTTGAAAGCACACATTAGCCTCCCCTGATGAAGAAATAGCTTACATTTTGCCCTCATAAGAAAAGAACAATTTAAAGGGGAAGCCCCATCTATATGGAATCTGTTGTTTCTGTAGTATCTGTAGGTAGGGGTTAAGTTCTCTACGGCAAAACATTGTCGCTGGTGCCAAATCTGTAAAAAACTGAATAATATGTCCTTGAAAATATAAAGGCTCTTTCTCCCTGGCTGCTTTCATTAACATATCTTTAAATCGACCGTAGTGAAGTTTGACCACTATATCTCTTGGTGGGCCTTCCAATTTTGGTTTTGCCAATGTACGGTGCACACAGTCCAACTCTGAATTTTCTGCAGGTATCTCAGGGCATAATTCTTTAAAAAGCCTGGTAACTGTTGTATTAGATTCAGTTATATTTTCTGGTAAGCCACGGATGCGAAGATTTGAACGGTGGGACTTAGTCCTCTAATTTATGATGTAAGGACAGTACCTCTTGTTTCAGGAACTCTATATCCTCTTCATGTCCCTTATTGCCCGGGGTCCCGGATCTTACGCCGTGTTGGCATCAGTGCTTCTCCTCCTCAATTCCACTGCTGTGATACCAGCTCTCTAGGCCTTGTTTGTCCCAGCGTGGAGTGGAGCCAGCTCAGGGCGTTACCATCCGCCGAGTCCACGCATGCCCCCCGCAACATCTAATGTTTTAATGTTGTTTTAATGTTGGACATGTTAATGTTTGAAATTATGTTTTGTTCGATGGTTTTAAAATGCCTAAAAATGAATACACTTGGTATACGTGGTATTCTCATTTCCTTCTTTGGTTTACAGTACCTTAAATATGCTGATAACATGCAAATCTATCTGTCCACCCCTGATTTGTCTCCCTCAGTTCTGGACAAGGTTTTATGCTGCCTGTCAGTCAACTCATCATGGATTGTCTTGGCATCACCTCTGATTCTGCCGTCTTATTTACCCCCCATATTCAGAACATTTCTAGGTCCTGTCACTTTCACCTGTGCAACATCTCCAAAATCCACTCCTACCTGTCCCCAGAGACCACCAAACTCCTTGTAGATGCTCCTATCATCTCTCATCTGGATTACTGTAACATCCTCCTCTCTGGTATTCAACCAACCCGACTCTCTCCTCTACAATCTATTATGAACGCTGCAGCCAGACTTATCCATCTTTCCCACCACTCCTGTTCTGCTACCTCTCTTTGTAGTTTTCTTCATCGGTGTCCATTTCACCCTAGAATCAAATTCAAGCTCCTGTGCTTTGCTCTCAAATCTCTCCACAGTTTTACTCCCACCTATTATTCTGACTTGGTAGAAAAATAAACCCCTAGCTGCTGTCTTCGCTCCTCCAATGACCTACTAATGATTTCCTTTCTCATTACCTCGTCACAAGCACGGCTACAAGACTTTTCTAAAGCTGCCCCGACTCTCTGGAATGGGCTATTTGGTTTGCTCCTACTTTCTGCTCCTTAAAAAAAGCACTAAAAACTCGTCTTTTCAATCTTGTCTACACTTTTTACTTTGTCCCATATTGCTCTCAAGCTAACAATCATTTCCAAGTTTCAGCCTAGGCAGCCTTAGGCTTAGCTAGTTATTTATTACCAAATAGTGTTTTGACTTGGTTTTTGGAGTTGGTAACTAAATATGATTAAGGCCCTTAGGTTAAAATGCATATCACAAAGTTACTTTAATGAATGATATTACATGTATAATATGGATCTATAATAAGGCATATTACAAAGGATTAAGAAGCCATTTGTTCTGCAGCATGTTTGTGATATTAGAAATTGATCCGTTGTATTTTTGGCTATTGCTATGAATGACAAATTCTCTGCCTCCTTTTATATTTCAAGTGCTCACAATCAGTTAGTGATTGTTTGTTTTTACAGCTAAAAGGCAAAAACTCATCTGGCATCAGAATCTTCTGAGATTTAGGGAGTTTCCTTACTGCTTTTCCAATGGTGTTTAAATGTATGTAAACTCTAACAATAAATGTTCTTTTTTTTTGCTCTCTTTTGGTCTTTTAAATGTATTATTAAAGCTCTCTTGTTTTATCTGTTTTATAAGTGCAAAAAATACCTATCGATTCTGCCAGAAATCTACTAAGTTTCTACTAAGAAAATAGGGGGTGTCTCTTTGAGTCACAAACTTGCTGTTCCATAGATATAGTACAGTAAGGGAGTATTGTCACCAAGCAATAGTCAATAGCCATTTTGTTACTTGCGGATTACCTTTCATTGGTCATTGTATCTCTAGGGCCTCTGAAATGTCCCTTCCAGGTCGTTGTCTGCTACTTCCCTCTTGCAATTTCCTACAAACATTTCACCACATTCTTGAGCACTATTGTTTTTTGTTGCCAGTAAATTACCACTTATTAATAGACCAAACACAATTACCTAATACAAAGGAATAAACCTACCAGGTTGGCTCAAAAGTTTTGCTGATATTACCTTTTCTTCATGTTGATGTGGGTTTTCTAACAAATCAACTTTGCATGATCTCATAACTTACCCTACCCAGACATTTCTTGGCCCTCACCTTACTATTCCATACTACTTTTATCCCCCAACCTAATCATTTAACACTGCAATGAACTTTATTTGCTTTTTAATAATTTGCCTTGCTTTTTATTAAGATATTACTTGACAACCCCACTTATGGTTCTCCGCCGCCTTGACATTAGCTTTACAGAGGTTATTAATTTTTTTATGCTAGTCATACACTATAAAGTTTTTTTCTTATTTGTTATTTTTTATCAACTACAAGTATTTAATGTACCATCGACTTGTTTAATTATATCATTTAATATCTGAATAGCGAATTATATTATCTATATATCTAATCAAAATATAATTTGTAACATTCTTTCCAAATATTGATCAAAAAAGAATAAAAAATTTTGATTGATGTTTGATTGATGCAACATTTCCACTTTATCCACCAAAAATATCACAAAGTGTATGGCTAGCCTTTAAATAGAAGATGACCTAACTTTAGCTTCCATTGTTGTTGTGAAAGGAGAAGGTCAAATGCAGTACCTAAAAATGTTGCCCTCCTAGCAGCTTTTTTATGCTGCTAAATTTACTGTCCATTCGGTGACATAACTCATAGGATGGGTAGATTATCTTACTGCAAGAACAGAAAACTCATTTAGGTATGATACAGAAAAGTGCATTTAGGAGTATGATACTCCTGTAGTTTGCACGCTGTCTTAAAGCTTGGAGCATTAAATACTGTATTGCTTTAATACAATAAAATAAAATGGTCCTTAAATCTATTACTATTAACCCTCCTGATAGGGTTTAGTTATGTATTTGAAGGACTGACAAACAAATGATAGTTTAATGACTTCACGGCATGCGCAGTGAGATTGGCATTCTTTTTTCCCTTTTAAAGTGGGCTTTGTCACCCGAGCTCCTGGTGGCATTTTCCTACATTGAGGGGAAAAAGATGTCAATCTCACGCATGCGCAGTGAGATCGGCACTTTTTTTTCCCCTTTACAGTGGGCTACGTCACCCGATCTTGCGCTTGCGCAGTGCGAGATCGGGTGACATAGCCAGAAGAAGGAAGAAGATGGAGGAAGATGGAGGCGTCTCCTTGGGACTTGTGGCAGTAATGTATACAAATAATTACAATTATTGATTTTGTTTTGCTGCATTGAAAAAAAAGCAAGACAACCTGTGGCTTTTAACAATGTTTGATGTACAGAATGTAAATATATGGATAGAAATGCTCATGACATCACCATTGAATGTAAAGCTTTCCATAAATTTGTGTTTTGAATACAAGTTATTACTGATATTATCGTTGAATTACTGCTCACTGCTGTATAAAAAGCAAGCAAATTCATCCACATAAAAAAATCATTTTAAAAAAAACAGTGGAAAAGCAATGAGGTACAGGTTAGAGAATGATGATGCCTGCAGAGTGCAGAAAATTCATGATTGACACTGAGAAAATGTCCCTTTACAGTAAAAGCATTTCTGCTAAGGAAAGACACAATAAAAAAGCAACAAAGCCTTTAAAAAACTTGAATTAAATTATGTGTGTTGTTTATCCACAGAAAGGTTCCTCCCTGTTGATGCCTAAAACAAGACATGCTTGAAATAGATCTGAAATGCTCAGTAATCAGTTTGGGGACTTAAAGCGTACCTAAACTCAACATTTTCACTTTACATAACAGGCCTGACAACCCTAAGATGTAAAGGAAAAATGTTATTAATTTTGTATTTTTTTAAGTATAATACCCTTTTTTTAAAAAAAAAAAAAAGAAAGTGAGCAGCACCCCCCCTTGCGCCTAGGCAATCAAGACTAAATAGGAGCGTAGAGCCTCCTGGGATACTTGTGTCACACATCCTGGGAGGCTCTGGGTGCTACTTCTGCGCATGCCCTAATATCGGACATGCACAAAAGGGGTATTTTTTCGATTCCGATTCCGATCTCACGCAAGTGCAGTGGGATCAGCACTCTTTTTTTCCCTTTACAGTGGCCCACGTCACCTGGTCTTGCACATGCGCAGTTCAAGACTGGGTGACGTGCCAAGAAGACAGAGGAAGAAGAATGAATTGAAGAATGAAGATGGTGGCGCCTGGCGACGAAGAAGAATTCCAGGACGACGCTGGACTGAATGACACAATTAAAGGTAAGTGTAATTATTTTGTTTTTAGTTTAGTTACGCTTTAAGCATGCGTGTCCCTATCCTAAATTTAGAATTTCAGTGGATTAATATTTGGAGTCTTTAGTCACAGCCACTTCTGTCATTCTGGGTCTCTTGCCCTGGGCCTGCCCTTTTTTTCCCCTTTGCTCTTTTAAGGGATGAGGTGAACATTCTTTATGCTACAGAGCAGATTGAAGAATGTCCGGAGAGAGCGGGGAAGAAGCTGCTTCTTGGTGTCATCATGATGATCTCTCAGCCCTTTTAAAACAAATAGAAAGAAGGACTCGATGGGTAAAATTTCTGGGCTGGAACATAACTGCTGGGGGCTTGGAGGAAGCTGCACTGTGACGTGGCTATATTACATCTTCTGGATTTGAAATTGCTTTGCATAGGACTACAATACCTTTCAGTGGCTACTTCATATATGGCTACTGCTAATATTTGCCTAGCTAATGCAAAACATAATTTATAGAAAAACTAAATGCTTTGTTTATTATTTTACTTCCCAAATGTTTTCACTGGTCCCACTTACTTCTCTCGCAATTTCAGCGACAACATCATGTTTAGAGGCGATGGGTCCGATTTAATAAAGCTCTCCAAGGCTGTATACACATTGGTGAGTGAAGCTGGGTGATCCAGCAAACCTGGAATGGATTTCTTCAAAGGCATTTGCTATTTGCTTGCAAATGTTTTGAATCCTGGACCAGATCCATTCCAGGTTGGCCCAGCTTCACTCATCAAAGTGTATCCTCTCCCGCCTCGGAGAGATTTATTAAATCAGGCCCAATGCGTTAAGTCGACAAGAAAAATAGGTTTTTGCTGAAACTTGATAAAGAAGGTTGCCTGCCCATAGGTTGTCAAGGTTTCACTGTCAATTTATATGTGAAGTCAACAAGGTAAATTCATGAAATGGTGAAAATGTTTGATAAAATATGTATTGCAAAAATATGCATGCAGACATTTTTCACAATTACATTTCACCCATTCCTACTTCTCAGGTTGCACTGCTTGATTGCTTGGCGTGGTCCTCCATTTTCCTATACTAAAACTCACAAATACTGGAGTGCACCTAGAATTATTAACTACCAGGTGCACCCTGAAGCAATGCCTTAAAAACTAATAAAAATTGGCAGAGTGAAATGCTGAGTATTAGGTTATTACTACTTGTCACCCTGAAATGACAGATTTGCTGTCAGCCTAGATTGGGCTCTGTAAAAGCTATGATATCATTGTAAGAAGATACTTTTTATGAGCAGCATGGTAAGAAGCATTCCTGGGAGTCTGAGCATCGCTTGGTATCGATAATTTGTTATCCTTGTTATAGTTGTTTTTTTTTTTTTGTAAGGTTCAACTGGATTGTTGTCAGTGATGAACAGAAACATTCTAACTTCTATTTAAAAGAAGGAAAGCCTTTATATATATTTTGTGGAAGGTTCCAAACACATTTTGCAATCCATGTATGATGTTAGGAATTGAATAAAACAGTTTAAGTGATACCTTTATTTGAGAAATGCCTATAATTGTATTATATTATATTATATTACTAAGATGTTTAAGTAAAACCCTTTTTTTGGTTCAAAGGCCCTATACAACTAATTAACTTAAGTTAGCCAACAGAAAGCACATTTTTCAAAGTGATCATACTCCTTTAGTACATCAATGATACACAGTGATTGACAAACCTGGAAAGTTAAGAGGAAATGGTATGGTATGGGAAAAAAGTGACACAACCTATAATTTTTTTTGTGAAAAAGCATTAAATAAGTTGAAAGATATAATGCTAAAATTTACCACACTGAGTAAAATAAACAAATGTAAAATGGAGTATATATAAAAAAATAAAAAGCTACTTACTGGAAAGATGAAATAAAGAAACTAAAGATTTTGTCATCTAGCTATTTGACTGATTATTAAATTTATGAGCTACAAAGGGGTTCTACAAAAACAGTTGTGAGATTAGCTAGATGAAAAAAGTAGGAAGAAATTGGTAATTACATAGAGAAGAAAAATGTCAAATTAGTTCACAGAGTGCTGATGAATCTTTGGAGAAAGAGGAAAAGTGTCACCTTAACTTATCATAGAGAAGGGTAGGAGCTTGATGAATGATCTGACTATGCTATGTTGAAGCCAGTACTTTACAGAATTAAGATCACAGGGCTTTCAAAAAAGATGTCTTTGTAGGAAAACAATGAAAAGAAAAATGATTTGGTGATATCAAGTTGGGATCAATATGATGCTCTAAAAACCAAGCCAATGCACCTATTTTGTTTATATGTAAGAATTTTGTGCAGGTAGCTAACATGCAATCCCAAAGGTTTTACAAAATAATCACTGAGTACTATTATAGTTAACATTGTACGTTCATGTATTTTGTACTAAACCATAAACACCATTGAAGTGAATCTTAACACATCTTCAGTGCCCTTCATAAGGCACACTGTGGTATAGATCTACTGAACAGTGTCAGTCAAGTACCACTGATTCTTCAGAAATGCTTAGAGTTCGATTTTCTTGTGTACTCTTTGTCTGGATTGTCGCGGTGCAGCATCCAGCAGTAGTCAGCCATAATACTTTCATCCCAGAAACCTTGGTAGTGGTGCTCCATTAACTGAATGTCCTGGTGAAAGCGTTCTCCTTGTTCGTCACTCACCATACCAGGATTTTCTGGAAAAAATTCTAGAGTGCAAGAAAATGTATTTTTAATGACATGTGACAACCCAGTTTCTGGTATGAATCAAGCAGATTCTGAATTCCTTCCTTGTATGCAGGAGACTTATGGTTGCCCAGGAAATTTTCGCACACCCACTTGAATGCATCCAAAGCTTCTAGCTCAGCTGCTGAAAGAGATTGTTTGAAAACATCATCCTGCAAAACAGACTTCATATGTGGCCCTATAAATATACCTTCCTTCATTTTTGCAGTGCTTATGTTTGGTAACTTCACAACAAGGTACTGAGAACCCATGGAGTTTGATTTACCCATGGCCTTTACAAGGTTCTTCATCAAGCCTAACTTAATATGGGGAGGTGTCCAAATTTTTTTTGCAAATCAACCAGAGGCAGAAACTTGGTGCTGCTTTTTCGAGGCTTATAGGTATCTCCTGGTAGCCAATCACACTTGATGTAATGGTCTCCCTTAGATCGGCTGTTTAACAGGCATAGGAAACAGCAAGATTTTGTGAATCCTCCTTGCATTCCATCAGCAAGCCAATGACCTTTCATCCACTGGTGTGTTTTATATTGGATTGCTTCAAGTAGTAACTTCATGTAGTCATAGGACTCCTTTAGGTTAACGGAATGGGCAATCAGTAAATTTGGTTTGGAATTACCATTATGCATGAAGACTGTTTTCAAGCGTTTTTTTTAGAGGAATCAATGAAGATATGCCATTCAGATGGAAAATGCTCTTGTGATAAACTGTTAAAGAGTGAAATTATATCATGACAGTAGCACAGTGAGCCATCACTAGTGAGGAACGTTGTCAAGTTATGATTTCGTTTTCTGTAGTTACTTACCCTTTGCAAGCAAGTGCTTCTGTTTAAGACTTGAACCAAGAAGTTCTGCTTTGTCTTTGGAGAGATTTAGATGACGAACAAGATCATTCAGCTCTGCTTGTGTAAAGGTCTCTGGTTCTGAATCTTCATCGGCCAAGTAGTCAGGATCAGATCATACAGGGTTGTAGCTGGCTGCAAGAAGCAAGTCTATCATGTGGCAGTACTGGAACTGGCGATGAATCATCATTGGGAACAGGCCTTATTGCAGAATCGAAGCTGGTATATACAATTTTGTGCTTAGTTTTACCAGAGAATCCACTTTGGTTGACGCAGGAAAAATAGCAGTCGATTAGATGGTTTTGCGGTTCTCTCCACACCATCAGGATGGCAAATGGCATTGCTGCTTTATGCCGATTTAGCCAGTCACGCAGTCCTTTGGAACAACTGGTACAGATGACATGTGGAGCCCAAGATTTATCCTGTTTACCACGTGGACAGCCCAAACATATTTTGTATATCCTTTTAAGTTCTGTGGTAATATGGCGACGTGCTTTCGTAGTGAATGAACCACACACGTAACAGAAACTCTCTGGATCATTATAACAAATTCTGGGCATGATGACAAATGAAATCAATCACAGTGTGGTATCAAACAAAAAAAAAGAAAACTGTCATTAAATGTTGTAATCTGTTAAGGGTATTTATAACCAATTTCACATAATATATAATTAGCTGCATCACAAAAACTAGAGAAAAACTGAACACAGATTTGAAATCTGCTTCAAAAATACTAAATATTATATCTGGTGAAAATAGCATGTTGACCTGTGTAATAAGAATCCTAAATATTATTTAAATAGTGCCAACATATTACACAGCACTATACAAAGTCCATAGTCATGTCACTATCTGTCCCTCAAAGAAGCTCACAATCTGTCTCTACCACAGTCATATATCTTTATTACAGTTTAAGGTCAATTTTTGAGAAAGCCAATTAGCATGTTTTTGGAATGTGGGAGTAAACTGGAGTACCCAGAGGAAACCAACAAAAACACGGGGAGAACCTGCAAACTCCATGCAGATACTGTCCTGGCCCAGATTCAAAACTGGGACTTAGCGCTGCAAAGGCCAGAGTGCTAACCTCTCAGATATTGTGATGCCCAAATATTAATATGCCATATATAAATATTTAATAGATAGTTGATACATTTTTATTATGCTATATATGATGTGTGTTTTTATTGATATCTGCTTTTGAAGGAGGTAAATAATATATTCGGCCAACACATAATTCCTAGACATTTCTCTTATTAGATTATTCCAAATTTCACCAATAAAAATACCCATGTTTATTCTTTTCACAGTTTACATCATGAAATTGTATTACTTCAATTTTTCCCAAAAATAAAATGCTTTGTACAGTATCACTCAATGCTTCTTCAGGGATAGTTTATTGTACAATGCCAGGGCTTATTCCTTATATGAACATATCTAAAACCAGCAATAAAGAAAAGCTGAATCAGACGGCTATTGCTTAACTACTTTTAAAAATGCTAGTTTTCTAGAAGTCTGTGGCTTCAGTATTTTTTGGCTACTTAGCCAGAGCAAACATACAACAAGAGAACACTGAATGAGGTCAGAATTCCTGAATCCTGCAAATTTGTTTAGGGTCAGTGACTCAGAGAGCATGGAATCCATTGAATCATTATAACCGCTCATCATCAAGGCAGACTACATAAGTATTTTATTACAAGTTTCCTTTAACCACCTGGGCGTTACACTGATGTCTAGATTTCTGTACCAAAAGCGGTACACTGTTTTTCATGAAATTTTTTTTTTAAATTGTAGACCTGTAACTTACGGAAATATGTCCGAACAGGGTTCTAGTAGATATCATGAATATAAAAAATGTTTGAAACACACAATCATGTAAAAAAAAAAAAATTACTTTTAATAAAATTAAATAAAAGACACAAAAATCAGCTTAAACAAGAATACATAAATAAATGAAAAATACTGAAAATGCGAAATTTCGGTATACTGTATAGTATTATATTTTTCTAAAACACCTCCCTAGTGTCCAACAGTCCAACGTCACATACCTATAGACAAAACCACATAAATATATTTTGTATTATTTTGTATTGGATTGGATACAGGACTTTGTATTGAATCCAATACAAAATATTTGAATTTCCCGCTACGACCCCCATCGACGGGCGCACGCACGGACATCATCAGGAATCGCCAAGGGACGCGTACGCAAACGCCAGGTGTTCTTATTCTTTCCAAACTTCCATGCAAAAAGTGTTAATTTTTTTGCATTGAAATTTATTTTAGATTGTAGGCTATAATTCACAGAATTACTCAATAATTACTTATAATTCACAGAATTTACTGCATAACTCACCGAAATATGTCCAAAATTTTATAAATTTAATAATAAAATTTTTTTTATAAAACATAAAAAAAATCTTTAAAAAAAAGTTTAAAAAAAAAATAGTGTATAATGTAATGTACCTGTACAGTAGCTTATATAATACTGTGTTTCCCCGATGATAAGGCATCCCCATCAAATAAGCCACCCCCCGGATTTTTGCTCAAACAATTAAAATAAAGCACCCCCCGCAAATAAGACAACCTCCGATACCTGATACTGTGTGCCTCTGTGTGACTCCTCGATGCTGGCTGCAGTGCATAGTGAAACTGAAAGTAACTTCAAAGGACAAGCAAGCTACTGATCCCTGCCCTAACAGAGTCTGTGATCAGAAGGGGACAATGAATGGCACAGAGTGATCAGAAGGGGACAATCAATGGCACATACGGTAGTGATCA